>NC_143580.1:4041321-4353551 GCF_048544385.1 Mastigoproctus giganteus
TCGCTATCACAGTTAACAAAGAAGGGAGATAAGATAAAGGAGAAGTAATGAGGAATAATAAGAATAATTTAGTGCTGTTCGTCCTGTGATTTCAGTGCCTTTTTTGAGGGCCAGCACCGAAATCAAAGGCAATGTGGGTATAGCCTCCGTTTCTGACATGAAATACACATTCCACGTGGTACATGTGAAGAGTAGGTAAGGATAGTTTAAGTCAGATAAAATAATTTATTAAAATTTAATGTTAATTTTGATGGTGCACCGCGTATATTTCATGGCTGACCCGACAGAGGTTGGAAGTAAAGATTAAAAAAATAACCAGAATAAAAAGAAGAATAACAAAAATAAAAAGCAAGAAATGGGATAACTTACATGTGGTCATAGCAATCCGTACTGTTGTGGAGAAATAAAATGTTTAGACTGAATGTGGGCTACGGTATGTGGTATAGGCTGGCGACCCCTGGTGTAAGAAATCGTGAAAGTTTTAAAATAAAATAAATTAATTAGTTATGTTGGGCTAGTTACTCCATATGTTACAGGTTGGAGTGTATTCAAATAATTTACGTAAATTAAATAAATAAATTAAATTAAATAAATAAAATAAAATAATGAATTTAAAGGGGGTTAGTGGTAGGGTTAAATGATTGAAGGAATGCATCACAGGATAGAAAGGAATAAATGGCTAGCAAAGTAGTGGTATATAGTAGCTGAACTTTGTATAGGCGAGGAAAGTGTTTTAAAGCAGAAAAGGAGCATCTCGGGTATTGTGTTCGGTAAACTAATGGCTCACGAGAAATAAAAATATAGGGAAAGCATAAAGAGTACTGAAGAAGGCAAAAAGTTGGTGCTAGGGAGTTCAGGGTTGCTATACCCATTCCTATAGTAGGACCCTGAACATAGTTCTGTGAGCATCCTTCAGGTGTTTTTGTATGGTATATGAAGATAAAAAATAAAAAGTAGATAAATAAAATAATATATAAATGGTACGCGCTGCACCATCAAAATTAACATTAAATTTAAATAAATTATTTTACCTGACAAGCTATCCTTACCTACTTTTCACATGTACCATGTTGAATGTGTATTTCATGTCAGAAACAGAGGCTATACCCACTTATTGCTGTTTTCTCCTTTGATTTCAGTGGCTGGCCCTTGAAAAAGGTGCTGAAATCACAGGACAACAGCACTAAATTATTCTTATTATTCCTCATTACTTCTCCTTTATCTTATCTCCCTTCTTTGTCAACTGCGATAGTGATCACAGTTCCGTTCGCCCTTTGTTCTCCATAACTAGTGTTACTAGTAACATTAGCACATTGCTTTTCACAACTACTAACTTATGTAGAAATTATGGTAATTGGGTACTTTCTGCATATAGCAGTGTCCCAGGTCCATAACCATTATTACTATTATTTTTATTTCTAAAATTATTAATAATATCTTAAACTGTTGCTTCCTTTAAAACATATATATATATATATATATATATAATGAGGCATTATTTTAGCATTTTAACTTTATTTATTTTTATTTTTTCCTTTTGGTCTCTGTAGGGTCGGCTATGATATATACATTTCATACAATGCATCATAACAGAAACAGAGACCCTGCTTATTGCAGTGGCTCCTACAGTTTTGGCTGCCAACCCTGTGAAGAAGTAGTTAAAAGACCTAGGACCCACAGCATTAGGTACCATTTTTGTTATCATTACACTTGGTCGTCGACTTACGACCTATGCGACTTACGACCGGCCGCACTTACGACCGGCCATGACTAGGCGTAGAAACGAAGGTATGTACAGTATCGCTAAATAAAAGATGAAAACATTACTGTATTTAAAATAACAAATAAAAGATGATAAAAATTTAAAAGATTATAAAAATAAATTATAAAGATGATAAAAAGATTAGAAAGGTTAAAAAATACTGTTAATAAATATATGGCCGACATACGACCAGATCGACTTACGACCTGTCAGTCAGAACAGAAGTCGGTCGTAAGTCGACGACCAACTGTATTATTTTTATGTTAATCTTAATTTCATTTAATTTCAGGTAATCTGCTTTTATCTTGCAGGCATTCTCAATTTTTTTCCCATTATAATTACACTTGACAGGTCAGCACCCCAACCCAATACACTGATAAAATACATTTGTCTATATTTCATTATGGTTGCTGGGTATTTCTGCCATAACTAGTAGTGCCCTGGATCCATAACCCAGTTTAATAATTCAATACGTTTTCTTGCTTGCTTAGACGTTCAGTAATGTCATAATATCCTATTATTTTTATCAGTATTATATGAGGTATATAGTATGTTGATAATCATTAATTAATGGAATTTATGAGCTAGTGCCATTGCAGTGACAATATATACACTACATCCATAAAATACAGTATTATTTTGCTAAACATATATATTAGTTTATGGGGAAGAGTATCGTAAAAGACATACCTAGATAAATATATGGAGAATGTGTAGGTAGAGTATGTTATATAGACACAAAAGATAATATACAAAAACTTATCGCTGTATACCTACTCCTGGGATCAACCATCCCAACTGAAAGAAAAAAATAATGATAAGGGGTTCTCTGTTTCTGTAATGATCAATATGAACTATGGCAAAATCAATTTTGAGGTTAACATATAACAGAATGTAGTAGTATATGAAATACAATAGAAATTAAGAAATTTAAAATTTATATAATGCATAGTACACACTGATCATCGTTGACCCAACAGAGAACAAGGATATAAAGTTAAAAACTGAAGCAAAAATAAAGCATGTAGTATGAGCAGACATACCACGTGCAAGCAAAAGAACCACATGTGGGCCTTACTGTAGCTGAGAAAGAAATGGAGATGTGTATAATATGTAGCCCTCTAGTGAGAACTGGAAAATGGTGACCCCCCCTGTGTTGGACACAGTAAAATGTGTGTTAATGTGCATGAAATTAGCCGATAAGTTATATATTAAGTTCAGGCATAATGAAACTTGGAGAGAGTGAGGTGGTATAAATAGCTAATGGTGTAGGAATGACAGTACATGTACGTTCATTAACGCCGACCGGGCTAGCCGAGTGGGTAAAGTACCTGCCCGGCAACCCAAAGGTCGCGGGTTCGATTCCCGCTTCGGGCTTGGATCAAAGTACTGCAAAAAAACCTTGGGAGGTGCAATATGGCCACAGAAGCCGATGCGCCAACAACTACCAAATCAAAAAAAAAAAAAAAAACGTTCATTAACAAAGGCACAGATATAGTAGTATGCTTAGAAGTAGTTTCTCCCACATCCTCAGATTGCCCTAATAATTTTATAGAAATAAGAATGAAGCACATAGGATAGTTGAAAGTTTGATGCAAGATATAAGGTAAAGCTTGGGTAAGCCTGGGATTGCATGCTCGTTCCTATAGTAGGACTCTGAGTTGAATTTGCAAGTCATTATGCATGAACTTAAGTGGGGATGTGTGTGTGTGTATATAATGCTTCTGTGGCCGTAATGCACCTCCCAAGGTTTTTGCAGTACTTTGATCCAAGCCGAAGGCGGGATTTGAACCCGCGACCTTTGGGTTGCCAGGCAGGCACTTTACCCGCCCAGCTAGCCCGGTCGGCTACATATTAATTAAGCTATGTATGTAAGCATTTATTTATTTTGCTAACTGTAAAATATTCTTCTGTTAGGTTCTGTGCTATTGAACTTGTGTGCTTGTTTGAGACCATAAAAAATAACTGTGACTTCAAGGAATGCAGTTCATGACTTTTAAAGAGAGCAGAAGGTACACAAAATCTAGATGCTGCAGAAGAGATTGTGATATACAGCAATAATGAAACAGTAAAGCAAAAAAAAAATATGTCAAGGTGAGATACAACATACAGTGGAATAAATACAGGCAACCCCAGTATAACACAGTACTTCTACAACACGGTTTGAAAATTGTGGCAATCCTCGCACAACATGGTATTTCTACAACAAGGTTTTGCTGTAACACGGTTTGATAATTGCTAGAAATCTCGCATAACACAGTATTTTTGAGCTTTTGTGCTGAAAAAACCCTGCTATTATGTTAGGTGTAATTTTCAACATTTCCATTCCTTTTTGTGAATCCATGCTGTTGACTTAGCATTAGCATTAGTAGAGGCATATGATGCAAGAAAGCAAGCTTATTCAGCATCAGCCAAAAAAAAAAAAAAAAAAAAACAACCACTACTCCCATTTCACCCCTCAATTCGTTCGAAATACCTGTCCAGCTGAGCCTTAAATTTGTTTAGGCTATCAACTTCAACAACAAGCGATGGAAGTCTATTCCACAAACCAACTGCCTGCTGGCTAAAGGCGAATTTCAGCACATCTATCCGACATCCGTCCTTCCTCAATTTGAATTTATGCCCTCTCAGGTGATTATTCTGAGCAAGAGGAAGAATCCCATCGGCATTGAGCATGCTCAAGCCATTCAAAGCCTTGTACACCTCTATGAGATCACCTCGGCGATGCCTAGTCTCCAGGCTCTGTAATTTGCAAAACTTAAGCCTTTCTTCGTAAGAGCAACCCTTTGTTCCATTCACTAATCTTGTTGCCCTTCTCTGTACTCGTTCCATCAGCTCTACATCCTTCTTGAAATGAGGCCTCCAGACCTGTATACAGTACTCAAGGTGTGGCCTGACCAATGCCTTATACAAGGGAATAATCACATCCCTGTCCCTGCTAGAAAAATTCCTGTATATCATTGACAAGACACCATGAGCTACCCTTGCAGCTCGTCTGCACTGCTCAGAGAACTTCATATCTGCCTGCACAATTACCCCCAGGTCCTTTTCATTCTCTACCACTGTCAGCGTAGTACCACAGAGTTGATACGTTGATCTGGGGTTACTGTTTCCCATATGTAGTACTTTACATTTGTCAATGTTAAACTTCATTTGCCACCTCTCAGCCCATCTGCTCAACCTTTCCAGATCCTGTTGCAGCAGCATAGTATCAGTAGTGTCCTTAACAACCCTGACAACCTTTGTATCGTCTGCAAACTTGGACATTAAGCCTGATACACCATCATCAATATCATTTATAAATACAGAAAACAACAATGGACCCAACACTGAACCCTGAGGAACTCCACTAATAACATTAGTCCACGTTGAGCAGTGTCCATTGATTACCACTCTCTGTCTTCTGCCACTCAACCATCCCTTTATCCATAGCAGCAATTTGCCTCGAATGCCACACTTCTTCAATTTGTGCAGCAGTCTTCCATGCGCAACAGTATCAAAAGCCTTTCTAAGATCCAAATATATAATATCAAAGTTATTCCCTGCATCCAGTTCTTTTGTGACTACATCATAGTATCCAATCAAATTGGTCAGACAAGACCTGCCCTTAACAAACCCATGCTGTGTCTGAACTATAACTGAATTCTTGTCCAGATGATCCTGCAGTGCTTCTTTAACCAGTGCCTCCATTAATTTCCCCAGAACAGAAGTTAAACGAACAGGTCTATAATTACTTGTGTCAGCCTTTGATCCTCCTTTGTGAATTGGGGTTACATTTGCACATCTCCAGTCCATGGGTACCTCCCCTGAGTCCAAAGAAGCTCTCATAATTATGGCTAGGGGTTTGCTTACTTCCTTTGCTGCCTCCTTTAATATAACTGGATAGATCCCATCCACCCCGGGTGCCTTTTTTATGTTTATCCTCAACAATTTCTCCTCCACTTTCCTCTCAGTTATTAGAAAATCATCTAGCTCACTGCCAATGTTTACTTCACCTACGACATTCCCCTTCCTGAATAACTCCTCATGTGTGAATGTAGATGCAAAATACTCGTTTAGATTGTTAGCCACCTGAGCTGGATCCTCAACTGTTGAACCATCAACATCCAGTGGACCAATCTGATTCATCCCTTTCCTTCTTGAGTTTAAATAGGTAAAGAACTCTTTTCTGTTTTTCTTTGCATCCTTTGCCAAGGATTTCTCATAATCTGCCTTTGCCTGCCTAATCTCCTTTGTGACTTGGTTACAGACCAACTTATATCTATCATAGGCTTCCACGTCACCCATTAATTTGTATGTATCCCATGCATTTTTCTTCTCTGCCATATGTCTCATTAGTTCATCTGACAACCATTTAGGCCTGAACCTTGAACAGTATTTCTTGGTTGGTATGTAAAGCCTGGTAGCTTCCAAGATTAGTTCCTTGAATGCTTCCCATTTTGAATTTGCTGTTGGTAACATCATCAGTTGGTCCCACTGTATAGAATTTAAATACTGTCTCAGACCATCTCAGACTTGCTAGTTGTTATCGCCTTCGTGATATTTTTCTAAAGCACATTTCTGGAGGGCACTACCATATAGTGAAATGTGTTTCCCCTTCAATGAAATATTCAATCATTTAAAAAACAAATAAATTTTAAGAAACTGATTGCAACTTGTGTATGCCATGTTCTTTGTTACTAATTGCTTATCATTTTTACTGTTTCAAATTTTACAACCAAAAAAAAAAAAAAAAAAAGTCAGTGAAAAGAAATATCAATTAGTATGTACATATTAAGTTTTTTTTTTTTTTTTTGGTAGTTGTTGGCGCATCGGCTTCTGTGGCCATAATGCACCTCCCAAGGTTTTTGCAGTACTTTGATCCAAGCCCGAGGCGGGATTTGAACCCGCGATCTTTGGGTTGCCAGGCAGGCACTTTACCCACCCAGCTAGCCCGGTCGGCTACATATTAATTAAGCTATGTATGTAAGCGTTTATTTATTTTGCTAACTGGAAAATATTCTTCCGATTCTTCCATTAGATTCTGTGCTATTGAACTTGTGTGCTTGTTTGAGACCATAAAAAATAACTGTGACTTCGAAGAGTGCAGTTCATGACTTTTAAAGAGAGCAGAAGGTACACAAAATCTAGATGCTGCAGAAGAGATTGTGCTTAGCAGTGATAAAGAAGAAGAAAATTAAATGAACGTACATTATCTCACATATAATATATAACAGTTTGTAAGGTAAGACGTTTGTTCAGTTATTACTATTTAAGTTACTACTATTACAAAAATAAAGTTAAAATATTAAGTTATTACTACAATAAAAATTAAGTTTCAGATAGTTATAAAAAAAAGGTGCCGTATTTTTGTTAGCTTTTGGAATGTAACCCCCTTTTTGTACTGGTTTTTAGTCCCATATAACACGGTTTCGCATTACACGAGATTTTGTAGGAACCAAACTACCATGTTATATGAGAGTTACCTGTATGTCAACAGGAAACAAAATGTAAATTTAATGTAAAGAAAAGTGGAATACTAAAGAATAAATAAAATGACTATAAGATACACTACAGGTTGCTGGCTGGTGGGTAGAAATTTTAAAATACCAAAATGTATTATGAAATCCTATCAGGTGCCAGGATTGCAAGCAGAATAGCATAATATATATACACACACGCACCGATGAGCCAAAACATTATGACCAGTGAGTCGTTATGCAAATCGAAGCAACTGCATGTGAACTACGGCGCGCGTGTGGGTCAGGATATGGCCTAAAAAACACATGATACTGAGCTCCGTTAATCAATGTTACTCTTGTTCTTCAGATGGGAAAGCAGTGGACTTAAGCGAGTTTCACAAAGGCCAGATTACTGGGTCAGAGCATATCCGAAACGACTCAGCTGGTGGGATGCTCACGGTCAGCCGTTTTTTTTTACTTTACTTCTCTTTTCAAAAATATGTTTTGTCTTCTTATTTCTTAGCTATCTTTTTATTTATCAGGTCCACTTTACAGATTTTCTGTTTTAAATGATTTAGGTGGAGATGGGCATTTGCCTGGGAACCACCCTGAACCAGTACACACACACACACACACACATACACACACACGTGGTTAGTACCTACTGAAAGTGGTCTGAGGAGGGAAAACCCATGAACCGTCAGCAAGGTGGACGGCCACGGCTCATCGATGCTCAAGGTGAGCGAAGGCTCTCCCAGATGGTATGTGGCAACAGAAGGGCAACTGTGCTGCCACTTGCCAGTAATTGGAATGCTGGTGAAGGGAGTAATGTGTCACAACACACAGTACATCAAACTCTGCTGAAAATGGGGCTGCATAACTGCAGGCCGCTCAGAGTGCCCGTGCTAACTACATTTAACCAGCGACAGAACCTACAATGGGAACACGAGCATTGAAACTGGACCTTGAGCGATTCAAAGAAGGTTGTCTGGCGCCCAGATGCACCGTGGGACGAAAACAAGCCGGTGGCAGTGGTGTCATGCTTTGGACGATGTTCTGCTGGGATATCCTGGGTCCAGTCATCCATATGCCAGGCACTCTGACATCTACCACCTACCGAAACATCGTTGCTGACCAGGTACACCTTTTAATAGCAAAGGTCTTCCCCTCTGGCAGTGCTGTCTTTCAGCAGGATAATACGCCATGCCACACCGCCTGGATTGTTCGAGACTGGTTCACGGAACATGAGGAAGGCTTCCAGGTATTGCCTTGGCCTCCAAATTCCCCAGCCATCAATCCCATTGAGCATCTGTGGTTTGTGTTGGAACAACAACTCCAATCTGCGGTGTCTCAACCATGGACCTTACAGGAGTTAAAAGGATCTGCTGGTTACATGTTGGTTTGTTTGTTTTTTGTTATTTGGTTTTTAGGAGCATTAGCAACTAAGGCCATATTGCTCCGGGAATATGCGGTGGTCATTCCCTTGACTTTTCCGCATCCTCCGTATTTGGTGATGACGGGCTCAAATCCCGGTCTAATCAAGAAGCATGTGCTACGCACTGCTGCTCCTTCCCACCTGGCTACAGAGGCGGCTCTACATGTTGGTACCAGATACCACAAGACACATTTATAAATCCTGTAGCGTCCATGCCTCGCTGGGTACGAGCTGTTTTGGCTGCATGTGGAGGACCAACATCATATTAGTTAAGTGGTCATAATGTTTTGGCTCATCGGTGTATATGCTATTATTGTTACTTATTCTCAGTGGATACCACCACAATCGATTCACAATATACGATATGACAAAAATTATGCTAATTTACCACTTTCAGTAATTCAAACATGATGATGATGCACTAATCTGTTGCCTCTATGCCAACAGTGTGGAGGGATGTGGGGAGGTAAGGGCTACAGTGAATCTAAGTTGTTTTGTGAACTATAGGAATTGAGATTTAAAGCCAATGCAGATCAAACTCTTAAGGCATATTCCTCACTCTCATCCAGAGGTTTTAGTTTGTAGGGTGAACTATGTGGTGCAGAATCATCATCCATTAAAATGAAGTGCAGACCATTATCAGGATCTTGGTGCAATAACCACAGGCATAGCTAGGTTTTTGGTGCCTTTGGAAAATTTGTGGCTATGCACATTTTTTGATAATTGGTAAAATCATAATAAATAATAGTCACAGTAATAGTATAAATAATAAAGCACAGTCAGAGTTTCAGCAAGTTTTAACTTGCTAAAACTCCTTTCAGCAGTGGCTACTGTTGTTGGTATCATAAGAGCTTTTTTATTATTTGGATAGGTTTCTTACAATTCTCATTTAGCTAGGTGATAAATATCTAGGTGATATATTGTATGGGGACTTTTGTTCTCTAATATTTCAATTATTTGGTGTTTAAAGCATTTGATTTCAATTTTAAATTGGTCTTCATTAATTTCAGGGTATTTTTCTGATAATAAAATTGCTTTAGTTTCTAAATCCCCACTTGTCATTGAATGGAAAGCTTCGCTAGTCAAAAAATTAGTCTTCTGTTATCTTTTTTAGAGATTTAAATCTTTCATTTAACTGCATCATAATAGAATCAATTATTAAAAAACAAGAAATTTTTATTCCATCGAAGTTCAATAATTCATCTTCAGCATGCACACCTGACATTTTTTTTTTTTTTTTTGTTTCACCTTCCAGTTTTCAACTGGTACTATTTTAATTTTTTTTGCCAGTTTCCTCAATTTCAGTAAAACATTATAAATTTCATTATTTCTTAGATCTTTAAAATAATCTACATGTCCTTTAATTAATATGGATGATTGATAAATATCCTGATCTTTTGTTTGCAGTGATATGTTGACTCTATTTATCCTTTCCAGTATCAATTTCCACAGGCTTAAAAATGCAATAAACTTGTAACCACAGATAGTTCCCAACTTTAGGAGTTAATTCGTTCCTAGCACACGCTCATAAAGCAAAAACTCAGAAAGTGGGAATTTATTTCCCATGCTTAAACAATGATTTATTTATCTAAATAAATTAAAATATGGCCTTTAAAATGAAGTAAATTATAATAATAAAGAAATTATCTATGTCATACAAATGTTAAAGAATGTTTATTCTTCATCATCATCGATTAAATGCACACTCATTGATGGTTCATTACTTGTTGAGGATTTATCATTCATTGGTTTGTTAGAAGCACATGGAGTTGTCTTCTTCTTCAGAAATGCTTCAAGAGTCGTTTGTTTTCAAGACAGTCTTCTCTTTTCTTTACAAATTTCATGATAGCATGTATAAGCATTATTTAAATCTGTAGCAACTTTTCTAGTGCGCTTGAAATTTGAATTTTGTGATTCGAAAATCTCAATTGCTTTTTCTGTGTTGAAAAGCTTCATCAAGCCCCTTGAGAGTGAAGGAACGAACAAGAATTTCGGCTGTAAAATTGTTTTAGCATTAGCATTAGAAATCTTGCAAGTTTACGCAGCATCAGCCAAAAAAAACCAAACCCCTCCCTCCCATTTCACCCCTCCATTCATTCCAAATGCCTGTCCAGCTCAGCCTTAAATTTATTTAGGTTATCAATTTCCACAACAAAAGATGGAAGTCTGTTCCACCAATCAACTACCCGCTGGCTAAACACAAATTTTTGCACATCTTTTTCCTTGGCTTCTTCACATTTTGTCATTCCAAGGTCTTCATTTGTGAGCTCTTCATTGTATGCTCAAAGCAGATCAGTGATGTCAGTTGTAGAAACATCAAGCTGCAATTGGTTAGCAATATTAGCGACGGCTTCTGTTTCATTTTGCACGATTTCTGCAGGTTCTTGAAATCCTTCAAAATTATCAATATACTGATGACAGAGTTTATTCCAAACACCCTTCAAATTTATCTCCCTTAATAAGGGGATAAATTTGAAATAAAAAAGACAGCGAAAATGAAGAGCAACACAACCACTCTTTGTAACGTCAGCGTAGTAACTGCTTTATGTGAATCAATGAGATGCTCTTGTCTGCCTGAACAAACAAATGCATGCATAGTAGTATTGTATTTTATAACTACACACTTGGTTTGAAATGCTGTATTTATGAATGTTTAGCATTTATTTATTGCAATTAATGGCCCCTCGATGTGGGCACCTGTACGTGGTGAGGGGACCTCCCAGTGATGCTGCTGGTTTCCCAGATTAGCATCACTGGGATCTGAGGCCCATACCTTGGTTCCAGGGTTACATCTGTGGAATCCGGCGTGTGCAGCCGTACGCCGCGACCGATTTCGGAGAGGGGGATCCTGGTGGTTGAGGGGCCCAGCCTTAATACACCATTTTGGCCCCTGCTTCGACAAGACGGGTGGTCCCGGACCGGCCCGACTGGGATCAATCGGCGGGTGGTTCTTACTGCTAGAGTCAGCTGCGTTCCAATAAGTCTCCCTCCCTTTGGTCCTGGGACGGGATCAAGGCTTATTGGAAGGCGTGGGTATGGTGCCTCTAAGCTAACTTGGCCTCCCATTCGTGTACGCAGTACCTGCTAGTTCACGAGTGGGCATCCCCTCGTAGGGTTCCGTGGTGGGTGAGGTACTTAGGGAATCGGAAATTTTTACTTTACTCCTATGAGTAAAT
This sequence comes from Mastigoproctus giganteus, assembly GCF_048544385.1. Taxonomy (NCBI): domain Eukaryota; kingdom Metazoa; phylum Arthropoda; class Arachnida; order Uropygi; family Thelyphonidae; genus Mastigoproctus; species Mastigoproctus giganteus. The sequence continues at coordinate 4,053,136 of NC_143580.1, forward strand.
TAAATCCTATTTCTTCTGGGGCCCCAACAAGGCCCCTACCTAATCGAGATCATGACGCAGATAACACCTCTGCAAAAAGAGCCAGGACTGAGGAAACACCACCACCATCAGTGACACCGCTTTTCCTTATTCTCCATTCCACCGGAGAGCAGTCAATTGGAAAGATGTCACCCTTCTTTATCCAGAAAGGATTAGAGGGGTTGACAGGTTCACCTAAATCTGTAAAAAGACTGCGTTCTGGCGACCTTTTGGTCGAAGCTACAAATATTAAACAGGCGGAAAAAATCCTGAACGCCACATCAAAGGGGGAATACCTATCATTGTAACCCCCCTACAAAACTTTGAATTCTTCTAGAGGCTTCATTTCAGAGTGGGACCTTCTTCGTGTTTCTGAAGAAGAGATCTGCTCTGAATTAAAAGACCAAGGAGTGACAGCTGTTAAGAGAATATCGATACGCAAGGATGGAAATCTCGTCCCTACCCAAGTTCTTATCCTCACGTTTAACACCCCACGGCCTCCTAGTTTATCAAAGCAGGCTATCTAAACTGCCCAGTGAGGATTTATATCCCAAACCCACTGCGGTGTTTTAGATGCCAAAAATACGGCCACTCACAAACATCTTGTCGTGGTAACCCTGCCTGTGCTCGATGTGGTGTTAAAGACCACGAGAGCAAGGAATGTTCAGCTCCAAAACCGATCTGTGTCAATTGCCAAGGAGAGCACCCCGCCTACTCTAGAGCATGCCAGCGGTGGAAGGATGAAAAAGAAATACAAAAACTGAAAACAGAGCTGAATATCTCCTACCCAGAGGCCAGAAAACGTATCCAACCAATAAATAGCGGGAAACCTTCATATGCCCAGAAAGTTTCTGCAAAGTGCACTATCGGGACACAAACTGAGATGACTATACCACCAAGAGAGTCATTCATCCCGATTGCACGCTATTTATTGAGTTCACAAAAGCCCACCAAAAAAACACAAACAGTTTCCACTCCTATATCCATACCTCCTAGTGCTCCACCATTACCAAAACCAAGTGGTAAAGAAAAGCCAAAAACTTCAGAAGAGTCATCCGTGATCCCAGAAACAATGGATGTAGAGAACAAGGAGGTACCAGATGAATTAGTCTTGGAACTCTTTGCGGAGGAAGAAATGGACACGGGACAGCATCCTTTCTTCCCCAAAAAAGATAAATCCAAGACTGAAAAAAATAAAGTCCTCAGCACCTCGGAAGCCGCCTGATGGACCCACCAAGCCAAAATAATGGCTAAATTCCTACAATGGAATTGTCATGGAGTCCGGCGAAATACTGATGACATCAAGGCCCTCCTGCAAAAGCACGAGCCAGTTTGCTTTTGCTTGCAGGAGACTTATCTAAAGGCAAATGACGATCCCACCATGCATAACATCACATTTTTTCGAAAGGATAGAATTACGGATGGTCCTGCTCATGGAGGAGTGGCTATCCTTGTGGGCAACCAGACCCCAGTTCAGCCGTTGCTAGTTACAACCAGCATAGAGGCTGTTGCAATTTGCCTTTCAGTGGGATTTTTATTAACTGTGTGCTCTATTTATTTGCCACCTGGGACTGACATCTCCCAGGAAGACCTTGATGATCTTGTAACGCAGTTGCCTCCCCCTTTCTTACTTCTCGGGTATTTTAATGGACATAACATCCTGTGGGGTAGTGCTAACATCAATGGAAGGGGACGAGTCATAGAGCGTATGCTTAATGACAATGACCTTTCCCTTCTAAATATTGGAACAAACACCTTCTTCCACATGCCCACCCGTACTTTTTCTGCCATTGATCTCTCTATCTGCTCCCCTTCTTTACTCGCTTCAGTCACTTGGGAAGTGGAGGAGAATTCTTACGGAAGTGATCACTTCCCTGTGATAACCTCGTTATACAGTGGGAGCCCGTGTCTTCCTTCCGGGTTACCGTGGTGGAAGATTGATCAGGCTGACTGGTCTGCCTTCCAACATCAGGCAAATTTTGATCTCAGCACCGTCAGTCAAGAGCCTATCAATGATGCAGTAACGTACATCACAGAAATTATCATCCAAGCAGCTGCGAATGCTGTTCCAAAAACATCTGCCCGGTTTCCACCATTTCCCAAACCTTGGTGGAATTCACAATGCACAGCAGCAAAAAAGGCTCAAAAAAGCGTGGGGGATATTCCGCCGATATCCTACCACAACCAACCTTATAGCCTTTAAAAGCTTACGAGCCAAAGCACGCTATATCCGCCGTCAGAGTCAAAAGGAATCATGGATAAGTTTTACATCATCCATTAACCAGTCTACCAACTCTAAGGTAGTCTGGGATAAAATCCGGAAAATGAAGGGAAAATACACATCCCACCCTTCTTCAATCCTAGATTATAATGGATGCACTATTGCAGATCCAACTGCAATAGCCAATTCTCTTGGGGAAACATTCTCTAACATCTCTGCAACATCTTCGTATTCAACAGAGTTCCTGGTCCTGAAACATAAACTCGAAAAACAGGCACCTAATTTTAAGTGTAAGAGTGTCTATCCCTACAACGGGGCATTCACTATGCAGGAACTGAAAACAGCCCTCACTCTTTCCAAAAAAAGTGCCGTTGGACCAGATGGCATCAATTATGAAATGATTAAACATCTTTCACCAAAATCTATGGATTATCTGCTCTTTCCATATAACAGAATCTTTATTGAAGGGCAGTTTCCGGATTCCTGGCGCAAGGCAATCATTCTTGCCTTTGCTAAGCCAGGAAAGGATCCAAAAGTCACTACCAATTATTGTCCTATTGCTCTGACTGGCTGTCTGTGCAAAATCCTGGAGAGAATGGTTAACTCTCGTTTAATATGGTACTTAGAATCAAATGACCTTCTCTCCAACATCCAGTGCGGCTTCCGAAGGAACCGGTCCACTTTGGACCATCTTATTAGACTGGAAACATCCATCCGGGATGCTTTCCTAAAACGCGAACACTTGGTGTCAGTGTTCTTTGACATGGAGAAAGCGTATGACACAACTTGGAGATTTGGCATCTTAAAAGATTTGCATAGCCTAGGCCTTAGAGGGCATCTCCCCTTTTTTATTCAAAACTTTTTAGCCAATCGATCTTTCCAAGTTGGGGATCCTCACTCTCTCGTTCCTTCAGCCAAGAGGAGGGAGTACCACAAGGATCAGTATTAAGTGTCACGCTTTTCGCCATCAAAATAAATTCCATCATAGAACAACTTCCTCCAACTGTAAACAGTGCCCTCTATGTTGATGACTTTAGCATATTTTGTCAGTCATGCAACATGAGGGTTATTGAAAGACAACCGCAGAAAGCCATTGATCGCCTCAACTCCTGGGCACTTGCTAATGGCTTCAGGTTCTCGCCGGAAAAGACAGTTTGCGTACACTTTTGTCGTAAGCATAATCTTCATCCTGAACCTGAATTAAGGCTCGGACAAAATGCTATTCCAGTAGCAGCGAACACAAAATTCTCTTGACTCATATTCGATAAAAAACTGACCTTTCTGGATCATATCCGTCAACTCCGCACAAAGTGCACAAGAGGCCTTAATATTCTCTGCTTGCTCTCCTCTACATCTTGGGGTGCAGACCGATGCACCCTACTACGGCTTTACCGTGCACTTGTGCGATCCAAATTAGATTATGGGTCCCAGGTATATTCTTCAGCCAGAGACAGTGCCCTTCGATGGCTGGACCCTGTCCATCATCAGGCTCTCCATATCGCTACTGGAGCATTTCGAACATCTCCTGTCCAGAGTTTATACGTCGAAGCAAACAAACCACCGTTATCACTTCGACGGAAGCAGTTGTCTCTAAAGTATGCTCTAAAATTGAAATCCCTGCCAGACCATCCTATGTGGCCATTCGTTTTTGAGCCACGATGGGAAAATTTGTACAATGCCCGTAAGACTGCCAATCGTCCTTTTGGTATTCGTCTCCAAGAGCTACTCATAGAACTTAATATCAAGGTAGACAAGGTTGCCCAAACACCGAAGCAACCCCTTCCACCCTGGCATGCTCATGTCCTGGCATGTGACTTGTCCCTTAGAAATTGGGGAAAGTCGGACACTCCATCATATATCTACCTGCAGCTTTATTCAGCACACTGAGCTGAACATTCTGACTTCGCGCCAGTTTACACAGACGGTTCGAAGTCGGAATCATATGTGGGATCTGCCGCTGTCTTTACAGACAGCACTACATCGGAGCAGATTCCCTCTGAATGCAGCATATTTACTGCAGAGCTGCACGCTATAGAGTTAGCCTTGGATCACATTAGTAAATGCCAATACCAACGGTTCATTTTATATTCCGACTCCCTCAGTGTATTACAGGCTTTAATATCTGTGAGATATAATCCTCATCCATTTCTGTCTAGTATTCAGCAGAAGATTCACTTCCTCCGTGAATGTGAATATGATATCCGCTTCTGCTGGATTCCCAGCCACATTGGGATTAGGGGAAATGATTTGGCTGACACCGCAGCCAAATCAGCAATTCCCAGTAATAATCGCTGCCTGTCAGTCCCCTATACAGACTACAGGCAAGTAATACACATGAAGATACACTCCCAATGGCAGGATTCGTGGAATAGACAGACTGAATAAATTATATCGTATAAAGCCTGTAATTGAACCGTGGCAGTCTAGTCTGTGCAGGAATCGTAAGGAGGAAGTTGTTCTTGCCCGGACCCGCATAGGACATAGTCATTTGACTCATTCGTTTTTGCTGAGGGCTGATGACCCTCCTATGTGTGAGTCCTGTGGCACAATTTTAACTATCAGACACATTTTCATTGATTGTCCAGATTTTGGTAATATCCGTTTTACCGCTTTTAATCATCTGACTGAGCCGTATACACTCAGTCAGATTTTATCTGACAATGACCATGTGTCTGCTATTTTTAGCTTTTTGAAATCAGTAAACCATTTTACTCATATTTAAAAAATCTACTTCGTTAATGTTACTTGTTTACCGATATTTGTCTTTTACCGTTTATACTTGTTTTTATACTTTGACTTGGTGACCTAATTCGTTAGGCCACTGAAAATTTTACTTTTTATGACCAGGTTTTGGCGCATTATAGCCTTAGTCACTAATGCGCCAATAAAACCCAAGCAACAACAACAACAACAACAGCAATTAATGTTCATATTTTCGATTCCGTTGATACCCAAAAAAAATAACTCGTAAAGTGGGCAAATGCCTGTACTCATTTGACAGTGCAATGATTTAGCAGGAGATAATGTGCCACTAAGTAAATAATTTGTTCGAGTTGTCTATATATGGCACTTATGGCATTTACTTTTGAATATCATCTTGTATCAGTATGTCTCTTCAAGCTGATTTTTATGACTGATGATAGTATTTCCCATTTTCAAGGGGAAGAAGAGAATAATTGTACAATGATCCAATAGTTCCCAAAAAATGTCACAACATCTGCATTAATGCTGGCCACATGTATGTCTATCAAATTAAGATTATGTGCATAACATGCAATATACCTATCAAGGGAATTCTCCTTTTGAAATATGGCTTGGACATCTTTGTACTTTCTCCGACATACTGGCAGCATTATTGTAGCCCTGACTACGTATATTTTCAATTAATAGACCATCTCGAATTAGTTTTTCCTTAATTTCTGACACAATTCCCTCTCCAATTTTTTCTGTTGTGTTTATGAAATCAATGAACCTCTCTTCAATTGTATATTTATCATCTGAAATTTTTACATATCAAATAATTTGGGGGGAAACACGGACTAATAGATTAACAGTAGCTGCTGGCAGAGGTAAAAGTTATTCTTGCACTACTTCTATTGAAATGCAACTGAGCAGCAGAATGGAAAGCAAGGCAACGGGGATTTCCAGTACTACTGGGAGTCACAGTGGAACAAATAAATACATGGGCTGTGCTGGGTTAACTAAGAGTAGAAACAGCTGCATGTACACTTGCATGTACACCAATGCTAAGAGTATAGTTAATAAATTCGATGAGCTTGAAGTGCTAGTCAAGATATCAAAGGCAGATATTGTTGGGATATCAGAGACATGGTGTCACACAGACATAAGCAGTGCAGAATTGAAATTTGGGGAGTACAATGTGTACAGAAAGGATAGACAGGACAGAAAGGGAGTAGGAGTAGGGGACCAACTGATGCTGTTAGTTAAGAAACACATAAAATCTAAGGAAGTGCATCCAATTGATGTTGGTGGACAATGCAATGTTGAGTCTGTTTGGTGTGACATAAGCACTGGGAAAGGAAAAATTAGAGTAGGTGTGTGTTATAGGCCAAATGAATCTGATGAGTATAATGAGCAATTGTGCAGAGAAATAGCGTGGGCCAGTAAATCAGAGAATCTTTAATGGGGGATTTTAATTTCCCAGAGATTGACTGGAATCTGTGGGTTGGTCACTCACCAACTAGCAAGGCTTTTGTGGATTTATTGGATGATTGTCTTCTACAGCAGCATGTTCGGGAGGCAACTAGAGGGAGTAATACTCTTGATCTGATTATCAGCAGTGATTCTTCCTGCATCAAGATTCTGCAGATAAAGGAACCACTAGGTGGCAGTGATCACAGTGTGCTGACGTGGGATTTACTCAAAGAGGTAACTACCATCAAGGGTAAAGGAAAGGGTTTTTGCTTTCGTAAAGGTGACTACGGTGGTCTGAGACAGTATTTAAATTCTATACAGTGGGACCAACTGATAATATTACCAACAGCAAATTCAAAATGGGAAGCATTCAAAGAATTAATCTTGGAAGCTACTAGGCTTTTCATACCAACTAAAAAATATTGTTCAAGATTTAGGACTAAATGGATGTCAGATGAACTAATTAGACATGTGACAGAGAAGACAAATGCATGGGATACATATAAATTAACATGCGACACAGAAGACCATGATAGATATAAGCTGGTCTGTAACCAAGTCACAAAGGAGATTAGGCAGGCAAAGGCAGATTATGAGAAATCCTTGGCAAAGGACGCAAAGAAACACAGAAAAGAGTTATTTACCGATCTAAACTCTAGAAGGAAAGGGATGAATCAGATTGATCCACTGGATATTGATGGTTCAACAGTTGACGATCCTGCTCAGGTGGCTAACAAACTAAATGAGTATTTTGCATCTACATTCACACATGAGGAGTTATTCAGGAAGGTGAATGCCAGAGGTGAAATAAACTCTGGCTGTGAGCTAGATGATTTTGTAATAACAGAGAGGAAAGTGGAGGAGAAATTGTTAGGATAAACATAAAAAAGGCACCTGGGGTGGATGGGATCTATCCAGTTATATTAAAGGAGGCAGCAAAGGAAGTAAGCAAACCCTTAGCTATAATTATGAAAGCTTCTTTGGACTCAGGGGAGGTGCCCATGGACTGGAGATGTGCAAATCTGACCCCAATCCACAAAGGAGGATCAAAAGCTGACACAAGTAATTATAGACCTGTGAGTTTAACTTCTGTTCCAGGAAAATTAATGAAGGCACTGGTTAAAGAAGCATTGCAGGATCATCTAGACAAGACTTTCAGTTATAGCCTGGACACAACATGGGTTTGTTAAGGGGAAGTCCTGTCTGACTAATTTGATTGGATACTATGATGTAGTCACAAAGGAACTGGCTGCAAAGAATAACTTTGATATAATATATTTGGATCTTAGAAAGGCCTTTGATACTGTTGCACATGGAAGACTGCTGCACAAATTGGAGCAGTGTGGCATTGAAGGCAAATTGCTGCTATTAAAGGGATGGTTGAGTGGGAGAAGACAGAGAGTGGTAATCAATGGACACTGCTCTTCGTGGACTAATTTTATATAGTGGAGTCCATCAGGGTTCAGTGTTGGGTCCATTGTTGTTTTCTATATTTATAAATGATATTGATGATGGTATATCAGGCTTAATGACACTAATGACAATACACTGCTGCAGCAGGATCTAGAAAAGTTGAGCAGATGGGTTGAGAGGTGGCAAATGAAGTTTAACATTGACAAATGTAAAGTACTCCATATGGGAAGCAGTGATCCCAGAGTAACGTATCAACTCTGTGGTCAGGCCAAACCTTGAGTTCTGTATACAGGTCTGGAGGCCTCATTTTAAGAAGGATGTAGAGCTGTTGGAACGAGTACAGAGAAGGGCAACAAGATTAGTGAATGGAACAAAGGGTTGCTCTTACAAAGAAAGGCTTAAGTTTTGCAAATTACAGTGTCTGGAGACTTGGCACCTGCAAGGTGATGTGATTGAGGAGTATAAATCCTTGAATGTTTTTAGCATGCTGATGGGATTCTTCCTCTTGCTCAGAATAATCACCTGAGAGGGCATAAATTCGAATTGAGGAAAGACGGTTGTAGGATAGATGTGCGGAAGTCTGCCTTTAGCCAGCGGGTGGTTGATTGCTGGAACAAACTTCCATCTGTCATTGTAGAAGTTGATAGCTTAAACAGATTTAAGGCAGAACTTGACAAACAATTAGGGCGAGGAGATGGGTGAAATAAGGTTTGTTGTTTTTTTTTGGCTGGTGCTATATAAGCTTTCTTTCTTGCATCATATGCCCTTGCTAATGCTAAGTAGAACCGCAGGTGCCTAGTCTCCAGACACTGAATTTCTGGCAATAAATAATTAGTGTGGTGTTTAATATGCGATTCCAGAGCTTTTTTCATACCAACATCAAATTGGCTGAAAAATTTGATCAAGTTTAAAAATATACCACAATTTTTTTCTGCAGTATCGATATTACTAACATGTCCATGATATGCCAAATTATTTTCAGCACAGAACAATATACACATGAATATTATTTTCAATATATGCCACCATTTTGAAATTATACTTCTTAGTGCTGCTTGTGCTACGTCGTCAATTAGTCCACCTATGACAAAAGCATCTACTTGCAAATGGAATGGGCAAGTAAGCGTCAATGCCTTATTATGGGTGATTTCAATTTGCCTCTAATTGATTGGAGTAAATGGGAAGGAAACTCGACGTGGGGAACAAAATTTTTAAATCAACTAGATGACTGTTATTTGTATCAACATGTCAGGGAAAGTACTAGAGAAAAGAATATCCTAGACCTCATCATCACACATGAATCAGATGACATAACAGGCTGACAGTAGAGGAACCAGTAGCAGGAAGTGATCACGGAGTTCTACGGTGGATGATGACGAGAGAGGTAGCAGAAGTAAAAGGCAAAGGAATGGGTTTTAATTTCAGAAAAGGAAATTACGATGCCTTAAGGTACTACATGGCCTCTATTAACTGGGTAGATATCGGGCAGAGAATGAATACAATTGAACTGTGGTACACTTTTAAAACATTAATCACAGATGCCTTGAATGCGTATATACCATTAAAAAAATACTCCACGAGAAGAGTTCCAAGTTGGATGAATAGTGAAGTTGCCACATTACTTGAGCAGAAAAAGGTGGCATGGAAAGGTTACAGAGCAATAAAAAGTACTGAAACCTATAACAGCTAACAGCTATAACAGCCACAGAAAAGGTTCGACAGGCAAAGGCAGTTTATGAGAAATCACTAGCAAACAGAGCAAAGAGAGGGGATAAAGAATTCTTCACATATATAAATGCCAAGAAGAGCAGGACAAACCAGATCGGACCTTTACGTAAGGGAAAGGGGATAGTAATAAATACACCAGCTGCCATTGCAGATGAACTCAACAGTTATTTTGCATCGATATTTACAAAGGAAAAACCTTTCGTGGCAATGGGAAATTGTGGGAGCGAAGTTAAAAAATATGTAATTAATGATATTGAAATTTCGCAAGATTATTTAATGAAATAACTTTCGAGCCTACAGACCAGTAAGGCTCCTGGAGTTGATGGAATATAGCCTATAATCTTAAGGGAGGTGGCAAGCAAGTGCATTGAACCATTGAGGCTAATTATCCGAGCATCACTAGACTCTGGGGAGATTCCCTTAGATTGGAAAAGTGCAAATGTATCTCCCATACATAAGGGTGGCTCTAAAAGTGAAGTCAGAAATTATCGACCTGTCAGTCTGACTTCAGTAGTAGGGAAAATCATGGAGGCAATGATCAAGGGTGGAATTCAGGATCATTTGGATTGAACTGAAATTCTCAAGGATACTCAGCATGGTTTTGTAAAGGGAAAATCATGTTTAACAAATCTGGTTCACTATTTCGAAAGGGTCACTCACGAGCTGGTTTAGGGAATAATTTCGACATTGTTTATTTAGATTTCAGCAAAGCTTTTGACTCAGTCCCACATGAACGGTTGCTTTATAAGCTGGAACAGGTTGGAATCACTGGGAAAATCCTTAGATGGATAGAAGGATGGCTTCAGGGCAGGAGGCAGAGGGTTGTGATAAATGGCTATTCCTCAGATTGGGTTGATGTAAGAAGTGGGGTTCCCCAAGGATCAGTATTAGGACCACTGTTGTTTTTAATTTTCATAAACGACATTGATGAAGGGATAGAGGGCATGATGTCTAAATTTGCAGATGATGTTAAAATTGGTAGAGTAGTTAATGATCACTGTCAAGCTGAGCTTCTTCAGAGAGACCTAGATAGACTTCAGGAATAGTCAGAAAAATGGCAGCTGTGCTTTAATCCAACAAAGTGTAAGGTATTACACCTGGGAAACAGTAATCCCAAAAAAACGTATTCACTTGGTGGTAATCCCAAAAAAACGTATTCAACTAAACCCAGTACTGGAGGAAAGGGACTTGTGTGTTATGATACGGTCAGACATAAAATTCTCTGAGCATTGTAAACAGGTTGCAAGGAAGGCCCATGGTGTCCTATCGATGATCTATCGAACTTTTGCAAGTAGCGATAGGGACGTGATAATCCCATTATATAAGGCTTATGTTAGACCACACTTGGAATACTGTGTTTCAAGTATGGAGACAGCACCTAAAGAAAGACATCGAGCTTCTTGAAAGGGTGCAAAGAAGGGTAACTCGTCTGGTGAGATCGGCAAAAGGGCGTCCTTATGAAGAAAGACTGCGAATATGTGGGTTGCAGAGTTTGGAAACTAGACACCTTAGAGGAGATTTGATTAAGGTGTTTAAGGCTCTGAGAGGCATCAGTAAAATGAATGAGGACGAAATTTTCAAGATTATAAATGATGCTAGAACTAGGGGACATAAATTCAAGTTACGGGGGGAAATGTTTAGATTGGACTGCAGGAAGTTTTATTTTAGCCAGTGAGTTATAAATTACTGGAATAAGTTGCCTTCATGGGTGGTAGAGGCCGACAGTTTGGGGAAATTCAAAGGTCATCTGGATAGTACTTTCAGGTAAGGGAAGCGCATAGGATGAGGTTTAATTTACTTTTTTTTTTTTTTTTTTTTATTAATTATTATTATTTAGTTATTTATTTTTTGTTTTTATCATTGTTTTGTTCGGATTTTTTTTTTTTTTTTTTTTTTGGCTGGTGCAGCATAAGTCATAGGCTTTCTTGCACCATGCAGCCGTTACTAATACTAATACTAATACTTTTTTGAAGACCAAAACCCTTTTCTAATAATTTATATTTGGCAAAACTATTTATGTGTTGTAACGAATTCTTGTGAAACAGAACATTTGGATTTAGATATTTTCAAGTCCTTAAATCCATTTGAGCTCAAAATTGTACATTATTTGTGCCAGATACAAATAACAGGCACAAAAAATAATACATTGCATCTTTGTTTTTGCAATAAAATAATTATTTCCTTTTTTTTTTTTTTTTTTTTTTTTCCAATACCTTCATTTTTGAATTTATATGAATTATTCAAACTGGCCATTAGAGACAGGATATGTACTTTACACTATATGTTCAGGGCTGTGTTAAACTATAAGAGATCTGTTTTTTGGATAATAAAATTCCATGTGGTTGGATCATTAAAATTCAGACACATATTCTGTACTAATATTACTGCTACCAACCGTTATTCTCCATACTTTCTAATTCTTTTAAAATAACTTCAGCTGTTTGGGCTTTTTTTTTGGACTTCCATTTTGGTGGCATCATAATTTGTTTCATCCTCATTCGTATTAGGTTTGTTTTCATTGTCGCTTTCAGGTTTGAAGTGGCTTATTCAAGGCCATGTAAGCAGTGGCATTCGAGCATGTGCTGATGAAGTGGTTGCCTGATTGGTCCCTTCAAAGTTAGGTTCTGGATGGCAAATAGATCTATGGTGTTAAGCAGTATGTATTCAGATTTAAGGATGCATGCAGGCTTGAATCACCTCTAAAAACATGCCATTTGGCAAAAATCAATTTTCATCTCATCCTCTGCCCTCATCCTGATGCAACATCATCTAGGAGTGCCATTTTGCCCCAGCTAGCCTCGGGTGTTGAAATAGCTTGGCATGGAGCTGATGTGGCCTGTCAGTGGCATCCTTCTGATACTGGTGTGGCACCTGCCCCAATGCCAAGGTGTTCGTACATTACAGGCAATAACTTCTGAATAATGAAATTCATGTTCAAAGAAACCAAGACCTATTTGTGATGGGGCCTACCTAGATTACTGCTTACTTCCTCCATAGGTGTCATTTTACAAATTATTCATTAGTTCAGACTAGGTTACTTGCTTAATTTTTTGGAATCCTCCTGCAATTAATCTTTCAAAACAGCCATTACGTTAGTCTAAAAAAGGCAAAAAACTTTATGAAAAGAACAAAATCGGAAGAAAAAAAAACAGAAAAATTAAAAAAAAAGGAAAAAGAATAGCAGATGAAATTAGATAAAGATTTTCATTTGCAATTCTAACCCTGAGAAGGATGCAAATGTCCTTGAGGTTGTCACAGATATTCTCTCAGATATACCAGGCAAGCTGTACTTGCTACCTGGGAGTCTAAAACGCTGATGGAACTGATATTCGGGTGACACTCAAGTCAAGTGGACCCAATTTCGGCGAAGTCCGGACAGTCTGTGACAGCCAAATCCTCTGCTTGTACCTTCACGATGGTGGGACTTTTGTACTTTTTCTGACAGAATCTCAGTTATCAGTTGATTCAACTACTGCTCATCTCAGATGCCCAAATTGTTTGCTGTATGATTCCTTTTGCCTCAAAGGTATACTTGTGCATATGTCCGTTCTGATATTCCCTGTCAAATAATTGGCAATTTGGAATCTCCTCTCTTCGATCTTCTCTGGCTTAAAATCTCTCTACTTCATTGTGTCAAATTCATCTGTTGTCTCTACCGTTCTCCCAACTCCACTAATCACTTGGAGCTCTTTGACTTCCTCTCTTTGCAACTTGACTTTCTCCAGTCCAACTTTCCTAACAGTGAGGTAATTTTCCTTGGTGATTTTAATGTTCACAACTCCAGCTGGCTTCCGTTTTCTAGTCACACTGACCCAGCAGGTCGAGATGCTGAGGCTTTTGCAATTACTAATGACCTAGCACAGTTTGTTCATTTACCTACAAGAATACCGGGCAATCCTAATCATACAGCCAATACGCTTGATCTTTTTCTCACAAACAACCCTTCTAAGTACACGGTCGAAGTGAGATGTCCTTTAGGCACTTCAGACCACAACTTGATGATTGTCTCTTCTCCAATGGAACCTTTATCTCATGGCTATTCCCAACCTCGTGTTGTTTGTCATTACAAGAATGAAAATGGGATGACCTGCGAGACTTCTTTTGTGCTTTTCCTTGGTCGGATTACTGTTTCAAAACTTCTGATGTCAACATTTTCTCAGATCGTGTCAGTGAAATTATTCTTGCAGGAATAGAATCCTTTATCCCACACTCCACTTTAAAATCTCGTCCTTTAAATAAACCTTGGTTTTCCAATAGATGTGCTAAGGCTGTTCAAGAGAAGAATATTGCATATCGTAATTGGCTTGTTTCTAATTCTTCAGTTTCATTTTCTGCCTACACCAAAGCTCGCAACAATTGTAAAGCAGTTATTAATCAATCCAAACTAGAGTTTGAATAGGCTAAGAGTAGAAAACTTGCTTCTTGCCCTAATGGTAGCGGAGCATTCTGGTCTCTTGCCAAAGCTACTGGCCGCAACTTTTGCCCATCTCTGCTCCCACCTCTGTCCAAACCAGATGGTTCTGTTGTCACTTCAGCCAAGGATAAAGCTGACCTACTAGCATCCAATATTTCTTCCAGCCCATGTATTAATGATCTTAGTAAAACACCTCCCACCATTCCCAACACGCTCCATTCAATGCCTCCTGTGGTCTTCCGTCAAAAGGATGTCAGAAGGATTTTGATGAATCTTGATGCTAAGAAAGCTCCAGGTCCTGATGGTATTTCTCCACTTGTTCTCAAAACCTGTGCTCCTGATCTTACTCCTATTTTTTGCTGCCTTTTTTCACTTTCTTATTCCAAAGGTGTTTTTCCTTCTGCTTGGAAATTTGCTCATATCCAACCAGTTCCTAAAAAGGGTGACAAATCCCTCCCATCCAATTATCGTCCCATTGCAATTACTTCAACTCTTTCTAAAGTAATGGAGAAATCAATTAACCGCCAACTCTTAAACTACCTAGAAACCTTCTGTCTGATCAACGATCGCCAGTATGGATTCCATCAGTGTCGATCCACTGGTGATATTCTGGTTTATGTTACCCATTTATGGACTAATTCAATGGAAAAGTTCGGTGAAACACAAGTAGTTGCTCTTGACATCTCAAAGGCTTTTGATCGTGTTTGGCATAAAGGTCTTCTAAACAAGCTTCCATCTTATGGTTTGCCAACTGTTTTTAGTAATTGGTTATCCAGTTTTCACTCTGATCGCTCACTGAGGGTGATGGTAGATGGCTCTCTGTCTTCTAACTTCTCCACATGCCGGTGTCTCCCAAGGTTCAGTTCTTTCTCCCACTCTTTTCCTCTTGTATATTAATGACCTTCTTCCATTGACTGGCAATCCTATCCATAGTTTTGCCGATGATAGCACATTGCATTCCACTTTCCATTTTGAGAAACCTTGTCCTGCTCAATCAGCTTCAACTTCTCGAAAATCTGCTACCAATTCCTTAAATGCCGATCTTCAGGTAATTCTCCAGTGGGGCAAAGACAACTTAGTTTATTTCAACCCTTCTAAAACTCAGTCTTGTCTTATACCTCGCAAAAAGGATTTTTCTGCTCCTATGCTTATCTTTGGTGACATTCCAATTTCTAGGCAAAATGATATATCTCTTTTGGGGATTACCATGACTTCTAATCTCTCTTGGCACAAGCACATTACAAATATTGCTTCCTCTGCATCTAAAAAACTTGGTTTTCTCTTTCACTCTCGGCGTTACTTTTCTTCCAAACAGCTGCTCACTCTGAATAAATCGCAAATCCGCCCTGCCATGGAATATTGTTCCCACATCTGCGGTGGTGCCCCCAAAACCTCTCTCAGGCTTCTTGATTCCATTCAGAAGAGGGCAGTTAGGTTAATTAATGATTCATCTCTAACAGAGTCTCTCCACTCGCTTTCTCATAGACGCACTGTTTCTGCTGCATGCCTCTTCTACAGATACTTCCATGGGCACTGTTCTTCTAAATTGGCTTCTATAATTCCCGCTCTCTTTTTCAAAACATTCCGAACACGTGCCGCCACCAGCCAACATCCATTTACTGTCCAACTTCAAACCCACAAAACCAACTTTTCATCTTCCTCATTTATTCATTCAACTGCCGTTTTCTGGAACAACCTTCCTTCATATGTATTTACTGAAAATTACAATCTACAAAAGTTCACGTCCAATGTCAACAAATATCTTCTTTCGTCTTCTCAACCTCCAACCCAAGCACGGTACTAAGTACTATTGTTCTAATACCTCTCGTGTTTGGGGTTCACATAAAAAAAAAAAAAAAATGATATAATAATAAAAATAAATTATAGTTACCAATACTCCTTCACTGGTAATTCAAAAACTGCTTTTAACAAAAATGGTAAACTAATTCTTAATCAAATCAATTTGGGTAAGTATTAGTTTGCTTGATAATTAAGAATTATTTGCTTGATAATTAAGAATTATCAAGCAAATAATTGCTTGATAGTTAATAATTTCTTAATAATTTATATGGGCAGTTAATGAATTTTGCTTAGAAATTATATGGAAAAATTAGTTTTAATATACAAAACGATTACTGTCCTATAAACTGTAAACTTTAATTTAACACACTATTTGACAATATCTTATTCTACTGTTTTAAAATAATTTATGTTAGTACCTTTGGACCAGGAAGTCCTGCCTCACCAATTGGCCCTGGAAAACCTTGATTACCCTGTAACAGAAATAAAGAATAACATAATAGGTGATATTATAAAACAAAAAGTGAAAAGATGTATTATGACAGATCTTAACTGAATTTCATAGTTCTGTTTTTTATAATCATAAAATAGAGAATACTTTCAATGTTGTATTTTATGATCAAGGAAAAATAATACAATCTTTTTTTTTCTGATCATTGGGTTTTGCATTACAAAGATCAGATTTCTTAGTCACTTAAGGATGATACAAACAAAGATATTTTATATTCATTAACAACAAAAAAAACATTCTATATTTATATTCATTAACAAAGGAATTTATATTGAACTAGACTGGACTAGACAAACATTTGGAGTGACCGGATGGGTGAAATGGGAAGGATTTTTTATTTATTTATTATTATTTTTTTTTGGCAGATGCTCTATAAGCTTGGGGAATGAGATTACCTCCGTGCAGGCAAAGTTTTTACAGCTCCAGCTAATAGAGAAGTTTTTCATAAATTTTTGCCATTTTATTGACTTAAATTGGAATATTAATTTATTTTCTAGAAGTAGATTTATATTCCTAGGTAAGATACATAGTTTATTTTGAACTTAGATAAAGATTTTGAAGGTTATTACTCAGTATCGGTAAGGGTATCCATGGGTGGGACAAGATTTTGCAGCTCTAGCAAACGCTAAGTTTATAATTATATTTAGCCGTTTTATTGACTTAATTGTTACATAAAATTATTGAATTTAGATAGCAATTTTTAAAGTTAATACGTAGAGTCCGCAGATTGTGTCGTTCGTAACTTACCGCCATTGTTAGACGATACAACGTATATCACGAACTAGATAGCGAAACATTTAACGTAAAACTAGATAGTGAAACATGTAGCACTGTATTAGAAATCTGTTTAGCTTAGTATTGTATAGTATTATGAATTAATCAGGAAAATTTATTAATCTGATTAAATTTCATTGTTAAATTGTACTTAAACAGAATCATGACCCAGACTAGAGCAGCAATGCAACACTAACAGATTAGCCAGAGTGCTGTGGCTCAGAGAGAGAGAGAGAGAGAGAGAGAGAGAGAGAGAGAGAGAGAGAGAGAGAGAGAGAGAGAGAGTATATATATGACGAGGGTCTTGTCAATAAATTCGGCCGTGGAGAGATTGTGCAAGCCTCATCGGGTTGAATTTTTTTCAGCATGGTATGTGCTTGGTAACAGGAGAGAATTAATAGAAAGGGGGCAATTAAAAAGAAAGGGTGCAAGAATACATGCTGATGCTATCGAGATAGTGTTAGGTGGGTCACAAAACTGCTAGCTTGGAGAGATTCACAGACTAAAAGATTAACAGTAGCCACAGGCAGAGGTGAAAGCACTGCTTTCACATTCTTGCACTGCTTCTATTGTAATGGACAGCAGCCTACTAGAGAGCAGGTTGCCGGGGATTTCAAGGGATGCTGGGAGTCATCGTGAAACAAGTAAATACATGGGCTGTGTTAAGTTAACTAATAGTAAGAACAGGTGCATGTATACTTGCATGTACACCAATGCTAGAAGTATAGTAAATAAATTTGATGAACCTGAATTGCTGATCAAGACACACAGAAATAAGCAGTGCAGAATTCGAATTTTGGGAGTACAATGTGTACAGAAAGGATAGACAGGGTAGGAAGGGAGGAGGGGTTATGCTGTTAGTTAAGAAGAACATAAAATGTAAGGAAGTGCATCTAGATGACATGGGTGGATGGTGCAATGTTGTGTCAATTTGGCGTGACTCATATCTGGTGAGTATGGGTTTGGCACATCCAGGGTCCTGAGCTGGATATCATCATTCTTCTCTTTCTTGGTGATTCCCTTCTACTCTCTCTCTCTCTCTCTCTCTCTCTCTCTCTCTCTCTCTCTCTCTCTCTCTCTCTCTCTCTCTCTCTCTCCCCCCCCCCCCTCCAGGGGAATTCAGAATTTTTTTTTTTGGCTGGTGCAGCATAAGCCTCAGGCTTCCTTGCACCATATGGCTAATAATAATAATAATAATAATAATAATAATAAATAATAATAATAATAAACATGGAAAAGGGAAAATGAGAGTAGGAGTATATTATAGGCCCAATGACATTGATGACTACAATGAACAATTGTGCAGAGAAATAGAGTGGGCCAGTAAATCAGAATGCCTTCTAAAGGCGGATTTTAACTTTCCAGATATTGACTGGAACTTGTGGATTGGTGACTCGCATGCTAGCAAGACTTTTGTGGATTTACTGGAGGATTGTTTTCTACAGCAACATGTTCGAGGAGCAACGAGAGGGTGTAATACTGTTGATCTGGTTATCAGCAGTGATGACACATGCATTAGGAATTTGGAGATAAAGGAACCACTAGGTGACAGTGATCACAGTCTACTGATGCGGGATTTACTTAAAGATGTTACTATGATCAAAGGTAAAGGGAAGTACCCTCAATGATTTTTAAGTTCCCTTGATGTAACTATATTCAAGGGTAAAGGGAAGAGTTTTTGTTTTCGTAAAGGTGACTACAGTGGTCTCAGGCAGTTTTAAATTCTATACAGTGGGATCAACTGATGATGTTAAAAACAGTGAATTATAAATGGGAAGACTTCAAGGAATTAAGCTTGGAGGCTACTAAGCTTTTTATACCAACTAAGAAATACTGTTCAAGATCTAAATCTTGAACAGTAATGGATCTGAAAACAAAATCTTGAACAGCCTAAATGGATGTCAGATGAACTAATGAGGCTCACAGCATAGAGGAAAAATGTGTGAGATGCATATAATTTTATGCACGTGACACAGGAGCCTATGGCAGGTATAAGCTAGTCTGTAATCAAGTCACAAAGAAGGTTAAGGCAAGTGAAGGCTGATTATGAGAAATCCTTAGCAAAGGATGCAAAGAAAAACAATAAAGACTTCTTTACTTATGTAAACTCTAGAAGGAAGGGGATGAATCAGATTGGTCCACTTAACACAGATGGTTTCACTGTTGATGATCCTGCTCAGATAGCTGACAAACTGAATAATTATTTTGCATCAACATTCACACATGTGGAATTCTGTAAGGAAGGGGAGGACAGAAGTTTACTAAACTTTAACACGGAGATAAATGATTTCGTAATAATGTAGAGTAATACTTAATGCTAATTAGCATTAGCATTAGCAGAGGCATATGATGCAAGAAAGCAAGCTTATTCAGCATCAGCCAAAAAAAAAAAAAAAAAAAACCCACTCCCATTTCACCCCTCCGTTTGTTCGAAATACCTGTCCAGTTGAGCTTTAAATTTGTTTAGGCTATCAACTTCAACAACAAGTGATGGAAGTCGGTTCCACCAACCAACCACCCGCTGGCCAAAGGCAAATTCCGCACATCAATCCGACATCCGTCCTTCCTCAATTTGAATTTATGCCCTCTGAGGTGATTATTCTGAGAAAGATGAAGAATCCCATTGGCATTGAGCATGCTCAAACCATTCAAAGCCTTATACACCTCTATCAGATCACCTCGCCGGTGCCTAGTCTCCAAACTCTGTAATTTGCAAAACTTAAGCCTTTCTTCGTAAGAGCAACCCTTTGTTCCATTTACTAATCTTGTTGCCCTTCTCTGTACCCGTTCCAGCAGCTCTACATCCTTCTTGAAATGAGGCCTCCAGACCTGTATACAGTACTCAAGATGTGGCCTTACCATTGCCTTATACAAGGGAATAATCACCTCCTTATCCCTGCTAGAAAAATTCCTGTATATCATTGACAAGACACCATGAGCTACTCTTGCAGCTCGTCTGCACTGCTCAGAGAACTTCATATCTGCCTGCACAATTACCCCCAGGTCCTTTTCATTCTCCACCACTGTCAGTGTAGTACCGCAGAGTTGATACGTTGCTCTGGGGTTACTGTTTCCCATATGCAGCACTTTACATTTGTCGATGTTAAACCTCATTTGCCACCTCTCAGCCCATCTGTTCAACCTTTCCAGATCCTGTTGCAGCAGCATAGCGTCAGTATTGTCCTTAACGACCCTGCCAACCTTTGTATCATCTGCAAATTTGGACATTAAACTTGATATCCCATCATCAATATCATTCATAAACACCGAAAACAACAACGGACCCAACACTGAACCTTGAGGAACTCCACTAATAACATTAGTCCAGGTTGAGCAGTGTCCATTGATTACCACTCTCTGTCTTCTGCCACTCAACCATCCCCTTATCCATAGCAGCAATTTGCCTCCAATGCCACACTGCTCCAATTTGTGCAGCAGTCTTCCATGTGCAACAGTATCAAAAGCCTTTCTAAGATCCAAATATATAATATCAAAGTTATTCCCTGCATCCAGTTCTTTTGTGACTACATCATAGTATCCAATCAAATTGGTCAGGCAAGACCTGCCCTTAACAAAACCATGCTGCGTCTGAGCTATAACTGAATTCTTGTCTAGATGATCCTGCAGTGCTTCTTTAACCAGTGCCTCCATTAATTTACCTGGAACAGAAGTTAAACTAACAGGTCTATAATTACTTGTGTCAGCCTTTGATCCTCCTTTGTGAATTGGGGTTACATTTGCACATCTCCAGTCTATGGGTACCTCCCCTGAGTCCAAAGAAGCTCTCATAATTATGGCTAGGGGTTTGCATACTTCCTTTGCTGCCTCCTTTAATATAACTGGATAGATCCCATCCACCCCAGGTGCCTTTTTTATGTTTATCCTCAACAATCTCTCCTCCACTTTCCTCTCAGTTATTACAAAATCATCCAGCTCACTGCCAATATTTACTTTACCTACATCATTCTCCTTCCTGAATAACTCCTCATGCGTGAATGTAGATGCAAATGATGTAATTATCATTACATCATTACATCTTGGAATGCCAGAAGTGTATTAAACTCCGGCAGTGAGCTAAATGATTTTGTAATAACACAGAGCAAAGTGGAGGAGAAATTGTTGAAGTTAAACATAAAAAAGGCACCTGGGGCAGATGGAATCTATCCAGTTATATTGAAGGAGGCAGCGAGCAAAGTAAGCAAATGTATTCCCAATTGACAGAGGAGGATCAAAGGGTTATGAAAATAATTATAGACCTGTTAGTTTAACTTCTGTTCTGGGGAAAATAATGGCATCACTGGTTAAAGAAGTGATGCAGGATCACTTAGACAAGATTGCAGTATAGTTTGACAAGATAGTTCAGACACAGCATGGGTTTGTTAAGGGGAAGTCTTGTCTCACCAATTTGATTGGATACTACGAGGTAGTCACAAAGGAACTGGATGCAAAAAATTATTTTGATATCATATACTTGGATTTCACGAAAACTTTTGATACTGTTGCACAGGGAAGACTGCTGTACAAACTGGAGCTGTATGGCATTAAGGGCAAGTTGCTGCAATGGATAAAGGGATGGTTAAGTGATAGAAGGCAGAGAATGGCAATAAATGGACACTTTTCTAAGTGCACTGATTATATTAGTGGAGTCCCCCCCAGGGTTCGGTGCTAGGCCCATTGTTGTTTTGTGTATTTATTAATGATATTGATGAAGGTATATTAGGCTTAATGCAATTGAGGCAGTGTTGTTGAGGTGGGTTGGAAAACGGCTAGCTTGTGGGGATTCACAGATTAAAGATTAACAGTAGCCGCAGGTGTATGTCAAAGTTATTCTTGCACTGCTTCTATGGTAATGAGCAGTTGATGGGGATTTCAAGAGCTGCTGGGAGTCATCATGGAACAAGTAAATACATGGGCTGTATTAGGGTAACTAAGGGTAAGAACAGGTGTATGTACACCAATGCTAGAAGAATAGTAAATAAATTTGATGAATTTGAAATGCTGGTCAAGACATCAAAGGAAGATATTTTTGTAATATCAGAGACATGGTGTCAGATATAAGCAGTGCAGAATTGGAATTTGGGAAGTACAATGTGTACAGAAAGGATAGACAGGGTAGGGAGGGAGGAGGGATTATGCTGTTCATTAGGAAAAAAAATAAAATTTAAGAAAGTGCATCCAGTTGACATTGAGTCAGTTTAGTGTGACATAAGCACTGGGAAAGGGAAAATAAGAGTAGGAGTGTGTTATAGGCCTAATGACTCTAATGAGTACAATGAGCAATTGTGCAGAGAAATAGAGTGGACCAGTAAATCGGAATGTCTTGTAATGGGGGATTTTAACTTCCCAGATATTTACTGAAACTTGTGGATTGGTCACTCACACACCAGCAAGATTTTTGTGGATTAATTGAAGAATTGATTTCTACAGCAACATCTTCAAGGGGCAACCAGAGGGAGTAATACTCTTTATCTGATTATCAGTAGTGATTATTCAGGCAGTAAGAATTTGCAGATAAAGGAACCACTAGGTGACAGTGATCACAGTGAACTGATGTAGGATTTACTTAAACATGTAACTACCATCAGGTTAAAGGGAAGGGCTTTCGTAAAGGTGATTACAGTGGTCTCAGATAGTTTTTAAATTCTGTACATTGGGATCAACTGATGATGTTAAAAACAGCAAATTCTAAAAGAGAAGCCTTCAAGGAATTAATGTTGGAAGCTACTAGGCTTTTCATACCAACTAAGAAATACTGTTCAAGATTTAGACCTAAATGGATGTCTGATGAACTAATGAGGCTTGTGGCAGTGAAGAAAAATGCATGGAATGCATTAAAATTATCAGGTGACACAGAAGCCTACGGTAGATATAAGTTAGTCTGTAATCAAGTCACAAAAGGAGGCAAGTGAAGGCTGATTATGAGATATCCTTGACAAAGGATGCAAAGAAAAACAACAACAAATAACTTTACATATGTAAACGCTAGAAGGAAGGGAATGAATCAAATTGGTCCCCTTGATATAGATAGTCCGATTGTTGATGATCCTGCTGAGATAGCTGAGAACTGAATTAGTATTTGCATCTACATTCACACGAGGAATTCTGTAAGGAATGGGGGAGGACAAAAGTTACTAAACTCCAACAGGGAGCTAAATGATTTTGTAATAACTGAGAGAAAAGTGGAGGAGAAATTGTTGAAGTTAAACATAAAAAAGGCACCTTTGGTGGATGGAATCTATCCAGTTATATTGAAAGAGGCAGCAAGGGAAGTAAGTAAACCTTAGCCATAATTATTAGAGCACATACTTAGATTTAGAGGAGGTCCCCATGGACTGGAGGTGTGCAAATGTATCCCCAATTCACAAAGGGGGGGGTTTAAAGGGTGACACAAATAATTATAGACCTGTTAGTTTAACTTCTATTCCGAGGAAAATAGTGGAGTCACTGGTTAAAGAAGGGTTGCAGGATCATGTACCCAAGACTACAGTAATAGTTCAAACACAGCATGGGTTTGTTAAGGGGAAGTCTTGTCACACCAATTTGATTGGATACTATGATGAGGTTACAAAAGAACTGGATGCAAAAAATAATTTTTATATCATATGCTTAGGTTTCAGGAAAGCTTTTGATAATGTTGTACATGGAAGACTTAAGTAACAAACTGGAGCGATATGGCATTACGGACAAGTTGCTACAATGGATAAAAGGGTGGTTGAGTGGGAGAAGACAGAGAGTGGTAATAAATGGACACTGCTCTATGTGGACTAATGTTTTTCGTGGAGTCCCCCAGGGTTCGGTGCTGGGCCCATTGTTGTTTTGTGTATTTATCAATGATATCGATGAAGGTATATTAGGCTTAATGTCCAAGTTTGGAGATGATACAAAGGTTGCCAGGGTTGTTAATGACAGTGAAGACAGCATGCTACTGCAACAGGATCTAGAAAAGTTAGACAGATGGGCTGAGAAGTGGCAACTGAAGTTTAACATTGACAAATGCAAAGTACTGCATATGGGTAGCTGTAACTCAAGAGAAATGTACCAACTCTGTGGTACTTGATTCAGGGAGGTGGAGAATGAAAAAGACCTGGGGGTAATTGTGCAATCAGATATGAAGTTCTCTGAACAGTGCAGACAGGCTGCCAGAGCAGGTCACTGAGTCTTGTTAATGATAAATAGGAATTTTGCTACCAGAGACAGGGAGGTGATTATCCCCTTGTATAAGGCAATGGTCAGGCTACATCTTGAGTACTGTGTACTGGTCTGGAGCTATCATTTTAGGAAGGATTTAGAGTTGCTAGAACTGGTACTAAGAAGGGCAACAAGATTGATGAAAGGAACAAAAGGGTGCTCTTACCAAAGAAAGACTTAAGTTTTGTAACTTGCAACATCTGTAGACTAGGCACCTATGAGGTGATCTGATTGAAGTGTATACGGCCTTGAATGGTTTGAGCAGGCTCCATGCTGATGGGATTCTTCCACCTGCTCAGATTACGAACATGAGGGGGCATAAATTAAAACTGAGGAAAGACAGTTGTAGAAAAGATGTGCACAAGTTTGCCTTTAGCCAGCGGGTAGTTGATTGTTGGAACAGACTTCCACGTGTTATGAAAATTGATAGCTTAAATAAATTTAAGGCTGAACTAGACATACATTTGCAGTGACCAGATGGGTGAAATGGGAAAGGTTTTTTTTTTTTTTTTTTTTTGGTTGATGCTGTATAAACTGGCTTTCTTGCATCATATGCCTCAACTAATGCTAATCTCTGTATCAGCTGCCCATATTCAGAAAGCAGAAAGATGTATACAAATGAGCAGCCCATGGTTGAAACCACTGATGTGCCTCTGTACATCTAATAATGGACTGTGCACTGACAGACTCAGCAATTTTAGAGCACGATATGTATTGACATGTCCACTTTCTCCACAATAAATAATTTTTTGATTAGGTCTCTATTAGGGTTAATGATCTCTTTGGGTTTCAAACTCCATAATTTCTTAAAGACCTTTTCACTTGAGGGTAAGTTGTTAAATACCACAAATTTCAAATTAGTGTACTGTTTCAAGATGTGCAGTAAACTAATTCATAATTTAATTGCTAGTTACTTAATGGCTTTCAAAGCAGCCTGTGAATAGAGGCTTCTATAAACACAGTACAGAGAAACAGATTTATATTTACCTGTATTACAGCACATCTAAATACACAGTAAATCACGTCTGATGGCTAGGTAAAAAATTAACAGAAACAAAAACAAGTCCCATTTTATCTGCAGACCTAATCCAAACACATGTTTCAGTAAATTCCTTGGCATAAGCATTATCATCATCATCAATATGAAATTCAAATGAAGAAATA
The DNA here is from genome assembly GCF_048544385.1 of Mastigoproctus giganteus. Taxonomy (NCBI): domain Eukaryota; kingdom Metazoa; phylum Arthropoda; class Arachnida; order Uropygi; family Thelyphonidae; genus Mastigoproctus; species Mastigoproctus giganteus. The sequence continues at coordinate 4,078,522 of NC_143580.1, forward strand.
TGCTGGTACAGCATATTTCTTCACACATTAAAGAGAAGACAAAAAATGATAGGCTACTTTTCACATGAGATCAGATACCAATCTTCTTTAAATCCTTATTCATTGCTCCTATACATATCTTTTTCACATTTACACATTTCAGGCAATGGACTTCACTATTAACATGAATAAGAAAATGCAAACTGAGAAATGTTTTCCCAATTTTTTTTCTCATGTTCCAGAAAGGGACCTGAGGGAAAATACACAAACAGAGCTAAATCATTTAGCACTTCAAGGCAGCACTGTTTACTGAAATGCTAGAAGTGTTTTGAACTACAAAACATTATGTCTTAAAGAGAAAAGAAGAGGCAGTGTGAGCATGGTAAACAAAATTTATGTTCCTGTTTGTACAAATTGCAAATTACAGTGTCTGGAAACTAGGCACCAGCGAGGTGATCTGATAGAGGTGTACAAAGCCTTGAATGGTTTGAGCATGCTCAATGCTGATGGGATTCTTCCTCTAGCTCAGAAAAATCACCTGAGAGGGCATAAATTCAAATTGAGGAAAGACAGATGTAGGATAGATGTGCGGAAATTTGCCTTTAGCCAGCGGGTGGTTGGTGGGTGGAACAGACTTCCATCCCTTGTCGTGGAAGTTGATAGCCTAAATAAGTTTAAGGCTCAGCTGGACAGGTATTTCGAACGAACAGAGGGGTGAAGTGGAAGTGGTTATTTTTATTTATTTATGTTACTTTTTTTTTTTTTTTTTTTTTTGGCTGATGCTGCATAAGCTTGCTTTCTTGCATCAAATGCCTCTACTAATGCTAATGCTAATGCTAAAATTCAAACTGAAGAGTAAGAATCAATTTTAAACTGATGATTTCCTTGAAAGCCATGAAATAACAGGTATTAAATTATTAATTAGTGTACTATCCTTGAAACAGTACGCTAATTATAATATAATGACTCAATTTTCTCTCTTTGTGTGTGCGGGTGTGTTTTTAATAACAAAAAAATACTACACTATATTAGTATTAGTATTAGTATTAGTAACGGCCGTATGGTGCAAGAAAGCCTATGGCTTATGCTGCACCAGCCACAAAAAAAAAAAAAAAAAAAAAATTCGAACAAAACAATGATAAAAACAAAAAATAAATAAAATAAATAACTAAATAATAATAATTAATAAATAAAAAAAAATAATAATAAAATGAAATAAAAAATAAATAAAAAGGAAATTAATCCTATCATCCTATGCGCTTCCCTTACCCGAAAGTACTATCCAGATGACCTTTGAATTTCCCCAAACTGTCCGCCTCTACCACCCATGAAGGCAACTTATTCCAGTAATTTATAACTCGCTGGCTAAAATAAAACTTCCTGCAGTCCAATCTAAACATTTCCCCCCGTAACTTGAATTTATGTCCCCTAGTTCTAGCATCATTTATAATCTTGAAAATTTTGTCCTCATTCATTTTACTGATGCCTCTCAGAGCCTTAAACACCTCAATCAAATCTCCTCTAAGGTGTCTAGTTTCCAAACTCTGCAACCCACATATTCGAAGTCTTTCTTCATAAGGACGCCCTTTTGCCGATCTCACCAGGCGAGTTACCCTTCTTTGCACCCTTTCAAGAAGCTCGATGTCTTTCTTTAGGTGCCGTCTCCATACTTGAACACAGTATTCCAAGTGTGGTCTAACATAAGCCTTATATAATGGGATTATCACGTCCCTATCTCTACTTGCAAAAGTTCGATAGATCACCGATAGGACACCATGGGCCTTCCTTGCAACCTGTTTACAATGCTCAGAGAATTTCATGTCTGACCGTATCGTAACACCCAAGTCCCTTTCCTCCAGTACTGGGTTTAGTTGAACTCCACCAAGTGAATAAGTTATTTTAGGATTACTGTTTCCCAGGTGTAATACCTTACACTTTGTTGGATTAAAGCACAGCTGCCATTTTTCTGACCATTCTTGAAGTCTATCTAGGTCTCTCTGAAGAAGCTCAGCTTGACAGTGATCATTAACTACTCTACCAATTTTAACATCATCTGCAAATTTAGACATCACGCCCTCTATCCCTTCATCAATGTCGTTTATGAAAATTAAAAACAACAGTGGTCCTAATACTGATCCTTGGGGAACCCCACTTCTTACATCAACCCAATCTGAGGAATAGCCATTTATCACAACCCTCTGCCTCCTGCCCTGAAGCCATCCTTCTATCCATCTAAGGATTTTCCCAGTGATTCCAACCTGTTCCAGCTTATAAAGCAACCGCTCATGTGGGACTGAGTCAAAAGCTTTGCTGAAATCTAAATAAACAATGTCGAAATTATTCCCTAAATCCAGCTCGTGAGTGACCCTTTCGAAATAGCGAACCAGGTTTGTTAAACATGATTTTCCCTTTACAAAACCATGCTGAGTATCCTTGAGAATTTCAATTCGATCCAAATGATCCTGAATTCCACCCTTGATCATTGCCTCCATGATTTTCCCTACTACTGAAGTCAGACTGACAGGTCGATAATTTCTGACTTCACTTTTAGAGCCACCCTTATGTATGGGAGATACATTTGCACTTTTCCAATCCAAGGGAATCTCCCCAGTGTCTAGTGATGCTCGCATAATTAGCCTCAGTGGTTCAATGCACTCGCTTGCCGCCTCTCTTAAGATTATAGGGTATATTCCATCAACTCCAGGAGCCTTACAGGTCTGTAGGCTCGAAAGTTTTTTCATTAAATAATCTTGCGAAATTTCAATATCATTAATTACATATTTTTTAACTTCGCTCCCACAGTTTCCCATTGCTACAAAAGGCTTTTCATTTGTAAATATCGATGCAAAATAACTGTTGAGTTCATCTGCAACGGCAGCTGGTGTATTTATTACTATCCCCTTTCCCTTACGTAAAGGTCCGATCTGGTTTGTCCTGCTCTTCTTGGCATTTATATATGTGAAGAATTCTTTATCCCCCCTCTTTGCTCTGTTTGCTAGTGATTTCTCATAAACTGCCTTTGCCTGTCGAACCTTTTCTGTGGCTCTATTACACATCACCTTGTAGCTGTTATAGGTTTCAGTACTTTTTATTGCTCTGTAACTTTTCCATGCCACCTTTTTCTGCTCAAGTAATGTGGCAACTTCACTATTCATCCAACTTGGAACCCTTCTTGTGGAGTATTTTTTTAATGGTATATACGCATTCAAGGCATCTGTGATTAATGTTTTAAAAGCGTACCACAGTTCAATTGTATTCATTCTCTGCGCGATATCTACCCAGTTAATAGAGGCCATGTAGTACCTTAAGGCATCGTAATTTCCTTTTCTGAAATTAAAACCCATTCCTTTGCCTTTTACTTTTGCTACCTCTCTCGTCATCATCCACCGTAGAACTCCGTGATCACTTCCTGCTACTGGTTCCTCTACTCTCAGCCCTGTTATGTCATCTGATTCATGTGTGATGATGAGGTCTAGGATATTCTTTTCTCTAGTACTTTCCCTGACATGTTGATACAAATAACAGTCATCTAGTTGATTTAAAAATTTTGTTCCCCATGTCGAGTTTCCTTCCCATTTACTCCAATCAATTAGAGGCAAATTGAAATCACCCATAATTAGGCATTGACGCTTACTTGCCCATTCCATTTGCATGTAGAGGCTTTTGTCATAATCTTCACAATCACCTGGTCTGTAGATTACTCCTACTCGCATTATACCTTTGTTTCCAACTATCTCACACCATACAGACTCTATACTAGCATGTGAAATGTCTGAATCCGGGAAAGCTATCGTCGCACTCAGGCTGCTTCTGATAAGAAGCATTACCCCCCCACCCCTTCTATCTACTCTATCCTTCCTAAATACATTATACAAGCCGTACTGAAACTCATCATCACCAATTTCCGGGTGGCACCACGTCTCTGTAAGCCCTATTATGTCGGCGTTACTTGTTTTAACCAGCAGTTCGAATTCGCTCATTTTATTGACGACACTTCTAACGTTACTGTATAAACAATTAAGATTTACTGTTCTTGTATATTTCACAACCCTAACACAACCCTTGAAGTTTTTTAGGCTCTCTTCCCTGATATTAGTTACCCGCTCACGTGAAACGTCTTTGCCCCCAGAACATCTAGATAATACGTCCAGTTGGGGTAACAGATAAGAACTCTTAAGGTATGTGCAAGAGTTACATTGACCAATATTATCTGATAAACGCGTGTCAGTATTACCCACATCCCCCCTAACTAGCAGTTTCCCTGAGCCTTTAAGGTATCCTCAATAATACTGGCAAAAACTTTTGCACCACCTTTGTTTAAGTGTATCCCGTCTCTACAAAACAAATTCCTTCTACCTACAAGTGTGGGCCATGCTGATAGAAATTTACCCCCTAAAGCCTTGCAGATTCCTTCAAGTCTTGAGTTAATCCACAAGGCTCTTAACATATAATCCCTCCTATCGTGTCTGGGCAGAATTGCAGACACATAGACATTATGGCCTAGCTCGCGACATTTCCTCAGCATGGTCCTGTATTTTTCCAACAAATCGTCAGATCGTGTACGTTTAATATCGTTTGTCCCCACATGAATAATAATATTTTCTTTACCCCCTTTAAAATCTGACAGTCTGTTGGTGACATCATCAATAGTTGCTCCCGGCAGACATACCCTGGTTCTGCTCCACCTATCTTTATTACAAAAAATATTCCCCGTTTCCCTGACAATGGAGTCTCCTAATAAAACAATGTCCTTTTTAACCAGGGTAGTTTGCACTTGGTTTTTCTGTTTTGAGGCTCGAATCGGGTGTGCATCACTTGGTAGATTGCTGGAGTTTTGAGTCCCTGACGAGCTCCCAGAAGCGTTATTTTCGAGGGCAAGCACTCGTTTTTTCAGGGACTCAAATTGTTCCATCAGTGCACCAAATTGTGATTTAAGATCGGTGCACTCCTTACATCGATCACAAAGAAAAGAATCCCCAGGTAAGGTAGGATTAGTCACCAGGTCGACCCTGGAAAACATACCACAGGTTCCACAACGGATTAAATCATGACTCACCCGTAAATCGCCATCTGCTATTTCCGTGTGAGTCACGATACCCTGTGACGTGTTTAAGGCAGATCTCGTAACTACCATTATAAAATTAAATAAATATCAATGAAAGTAACTTTAAAAAATTATATCTATAATATTATTAAAATCAAACAGTTACAGGAAAACCTATAACAAGATAATCCAACAATATCTAAATAAATCAATTATTTAAAAGCACTATCCAAAAGTAAACCACTTAACTGAGGAGCCCTGTCTAAGCGCGTCCGCTCACCTCGAATGCCAACGTACTAATCTGTATATTATTTTATCAGTTGTCGTCTGTATATTCTTCTATGCATGTGATTGCTTTTTTGTTATTTTATTCTTATTTTGACAATGATAATTATGTTTTACATTGAAATCAACAGTGTATGATCAAAGAATCACAATAATGCAAATTCATTTTAGTTCTAATTTCACATATTAAGTTTCCTATCCACTGGTAACTCATGCCATCCTTCCTCGTTAGACTGCTAGCAATCAATATTATTATTGACATTTATTCAAAATGTTTGGTTTTTTTTGCATTTGACATCAACATTATTTCTTCCTCACTTTTTTAAGGGTTCTTTATCTAAAATTTACCATATACACAGATGTCCATGGGTTAACACATTGTCAAAACTTAATTACGTACTAGTGTAATGAACCAGTCAGAGGACACTGTCATTTCAAATCATACTTTATGCACTACTAACAATGTATTTTAATGATTTTTATATACATTATGGCAGGGGTGGCCAACTTAATTTGTGATACGATCTACTTTTTTCCTTCAAAATGTGCTGCGATCTACCATCTCAAAAATTTCATTGCACAAGGTTAAAAAAGTTAATCAACACATATTGAAAAATGCTGTTTATAAATTTTAAAATTCAATACAATTCAGAATTCTTATTTTAAATTCATATATATTTCAAGTTTTCAATTTATGTGATGTTTATGTCTTCGTGTCATCTGCCAAGCTTTCAAAATCGGGGACGTACTATAATAAGGCCAACCGTAAAGAATCTTCTGTATGCAAATCCGTAAGAGCACAGCGATTCTTCGTCTTTGTTTGTTTCAAATATGAAAAGGCCGATTCACATAGATATCTGGAACCAAAAGAGGAATTTAAAGTTCACTGCATTTTTTTACATTTGGGTACTTTTCCCAGCAAACATATTTCCAAAACTCTTTTTCTGATGATCTGGCTTTTAGATATCATTTTGTGATGTAATAATTTCATTTTCAAGTAATATTTTCGCCATGTGAAAAATCGCAGAGATTTTTTCTGCAATTTGTTTCGTATCTAAGTTGACATTAAATGGATAAAAAATATATTGAACAATGTCTTCAATTGTTTTAAAATCACTGAATCTGGTTTCAAAATCGTCCACAACATTCTCAATTTCAGAAACATATTTGTCACTATTAAATTCAAAAACAGGATATTTTTGCAAATGAACTTGCATATTTGCAAAATGGTTGAATTTTTTTTCTTTGAGATCCTTAGCCATTCCCAAAAATTGATATTTATATTAATCATCTGCTGATAATCATCTCCCCTTTGATCAACAAATATTTTAATTTCATTCAGCAAATTTCGAAATCTCTGTAGAAACTTACTCCGACTCAGCCACTTCACATCTGTGTGTAATATCAGATCTAGTTCTTTTTCATCGAGTTGCATTTTGAAAAGTCTCCTTTGAAGAGATTGTCCTCTGATGAATTCCCAGATTTTGAAGTGATGTCATACCACTTAGTATTCATCTGCACCAACAAGTGTTACACTTGTTGGTGGATGATACAGTGGTAACTCCAAAAATCTGGGAATTCATCATCCTTTTGGCACAATGCAATGAATCAAATGAATGAAATGTAATGCAAAGCTTAGTGTCGTATAGTGCATAATATAATATTGTCAATTAATCAGTAAATCTATTAATCTTGATAAACTTTATTGTCAATTAAATTGTACTTTTAACTCTATATATATATATATATATAACGACTTAATCGTAACAAATAATTAATACATAACTATAGTGGTGCACGTGATACGGAAGTTGTATAAAGGGAACTCGTAGAAAACACTAGATACCGAAAAAAAATTATATATAACATAACTGTTTTGGGATATAACTTAAGGATTTAATTTTTGTTTTGAATTTTATTGAATTAAATCGGAATCATGACTCTGACCAGAGCAGCAAAGCAAAAGGCTCAAGCTAATGGGAGTGCTGTGGTTCAGGGGAGAACTGAGGGGGGCAGTTGCCCTCTGAATCACAGTCTATTAAAATGCACTGTTTGCTTGATGTTTGCGGAGCAGTCGGGTACGGGACATGATACTGCCAAGGGGGATGTCTTTGTGTGTGCACGATGTAAGGAGTGCAAGGAAATCAGGCGACAACTCAGCGTTGTTATGGGCCTTTATGAGAGCTTGAAGGACAGGGTGGATGCCCTCGAAGGAAATAAATTGAGGGGCCCATCAAGCTCTCAGCTGCCCACATCAACGCCAGAGCTTGCACTTGGTCATCAGGCAACACAGAAGCAGCCCCCTAGGCAGAATGCGCTGGTTCCACAGGAACTAGTAGTTGTTGGTGACTCTATTGTCAGGGAAACGGGGAACATACTTTGTAAAAAGGATAGGTGGAATAGGACCAGGGTATGTCTGCCAGGGGCAAAGGTTGATGACGTTGTAGAGCAGATATCATCTTTTAAGGGCACAAAAGGTGATATAGTTGTACACGTTGGCACTAATGATATTAAGAGTAGGAGACCGGCGGAATTACTTAGCAAGTACAGGTCACTGTTGAAAAAAAGCCGTGAATTAGGGTTGAACTTGAAAGTGTCTGCAATTCTGCCCAGACACGATAGGAGGGAGTATATGATGAGAGCCTTGTCGATCAATTCGGCCCTGGAGGGATTGTGCAAGGCTCAAGGGGTAGAATTTTTTTCAGCCTGGACTGTACTTGTTAACAGGAGAGATTGCTTCTACAGGGATGGGATACACTTAAATAGAAAGGGTGCAAGAATTTTTGCTGATGCTGTCGAGGCAGTGTTAGGTGGGTCGGAAAACTGCTAGTTGGGGGGGATACAAGGACTAATAGATTAACAGTAGCCAGTGGCAGAGGTGGAAGTGATTCTTGCACTGCTTCTATTGAAATGAGCAGAAGTCTGAAAAACAAGATGCAGGATATTTCAGAGACTGCTGGTAGTCATTGCGGTACAAGTAAACACATGGGTTTTTAGGGTAGCTAAGAATAGAAACAGGTGCATGTATACCTGCGTGTACACCAATGCTAGGAGTTTGGTAAATAAATTTGATGAATTTGAGGTATTGCTCAAAACATCAAAGGCAGATATTGTTGGGATATCAGAGACGTGGTGTCACACAGATATAAGTAATGCGGAACTGGAATTTGGGGAATACAATGTGTATAGAAAGGATAGACAGGACAGGAGGGGAGGAGGGGTTATGCTATTAATAAAGAAACACATAAAGTCCAAGGAAGTGAAGCCAGTCGACATCGATGGACAGGGCAGTGTCGAGTCAGCTTGGTGTGACATAAGCATAGGGAAATCAAAATTGAGAGTAGGAGTGTGCTATAGGCCTAATGACTCTGATGAGTATAATAAGATATTGTACAGGGAAATAGAGTGGGCCAGTAAATCAGAGAGTCTTATAATGGGGGACTTTAATTTCCCAGATATTGACTGGAATTTGTGGGTTGGTCACTCGCACACTAGCAAGGCTTTTGTGGATTTATTGGATGATTGTTTTCTACATCAGCATGTTCGTGAGGCAACAAGAGGGAGCAATACTCTTGATCTGATTATCAGTAGTGATTCTTCATGCATTAAGAACCTGCAGATAAATGAACCACTAGGTGGCAGTGATCACAGCGTGTTGAAGTGGGATTTACTCAAGGAGGTAACTACCATCAGAGGTAAAGGGAAGGGTTTTTGTTTTCGTAAAGGCGACTATGATGGTCTGAGACAGTATTTAAATTCTATACAGTGGGACCAACTGATGATGTTACCAACAGCAAACTCAAAATGGGAAGCATTCAAGGAACTAATCTTGGAGGCTACCAGGCTTTACATACAAACTAAGAAATATTGTTCAAGGTTTAGGCCTAAATGGTTGTCAGATGAACTAATGAGACATGTGGCAGAGAAGAAAAATGCATGGGATACATACAAATTAATGGGTGACATGGAAGCCTATGATAGATATAAGTTGGTCTGTAACCAAGTCACAAAGGAGATTAGGCAGGCAAAGGCAGACTATGAAAAATCCTTGGCAAAGGATGCAAAGAAAAACAGAAAAGAGTTCATTACATACTTGAACTCTAGAAGGAAGGGGATGAATCAGATTGGTCCACTGGATATTCATGGTTCAACAGTTGAGGATCCTGCTCAGGTGGCTAACAATCTAAACGAGTATTTTGCATCTACATTCACGCATGAGGAGTTATTCAGGAAGGAGAATGATGCAGGTAAAGTAAACATTGGCAGTGAGCTGGATGATTTTGTAATAACTGAGAGGAAAGTGGAGGAGAGATTGTTGAGGATAAACATAAAAAAGGCACCTGGAGTGGATGGGATCTATCCAGTTATATTAAAGGAGGCAGCAAAGGAAGTATGCAAACCCCTGACACAAGTAATTATAGACCTGTTAGTTTAACTTCTGTTCCAGGTAAATTAATGGAGGCACTGGTTAAAGAAGCACTGCAGGATCATCTAGACAAGAATTCAGTTATAGCTCAGACGCAGCATGGTTTTGTTAAGGGCAGGTCTTGCCTGACCAATTTGATTGGATACTATGATGTAGTCACAAAAGAACTGGATGCAGGGAATAACTTTGATATTATATATTTGGATCTTAGAAAGGCTTTTGATACTGTTGCACATGGAAGACTGCTGCACAAATTGGAGCAGTGTGGCATTGGAGGCAAATTGCTGCTATGGATAAGGGGATGGTTGAGTGGCAGAAGACAGAGAGTGGTAATCAATGGACACTGCTCAACGTGGACTAATGTTATTAGTGGAGTTCCTCAAGGTTCCGTGTTGGGTCCGTTGTTGTTTTCGGTGTTTATGAATGATATTGATGATGGGATATCAAGTTTAATGTCCAAGTTTGCAGATGATACAAAGGTTGGCAGGGTCGTTAAGGACAATACTGACGCTATGCTGCTGCAACAGGATCTGGAAAGGTTGAACAGATGGGCTGAGAGGTGGCAAATGAGGTTTAACATCGACAAATGTAAAGTGCTGCATATGGGAAACAGTAACCCCAGAGCAACGTATCAACTCTGCGGTACTACACTGACAGTGGTGGAGAATGAAAAGGACCTGGGGGTAATTGTGCAGGCAGATATGAAGTTCTCTGAGCAGTGCAGACGAGCTGCAAGAGTAGCTCATGGTGTCTTGTCAATGATATACAGGAATTTTTCTAGCAGGGATAAGGAGGTGATTATTCCCTTGTATAAGGCAATGGTAAGGCCACATCTTGAGTACTGTATACAGGTCTGGAGGCCTCATTTCAAGAAGGATGTAGAGCTGCTGGAACGGGTACAGAGAAGGGCAACAAGATTAGTAAATGGAACAAAGGGTTGCTCTTACGAAGAAAGGCTTAAGTTTTGCAAATTACAGAGTTTGGAGACTAGGCACCGGCGAGGTGATCTGATAGAGGTGTATAAGGCTTTGAATGGTTTGAGCATGCTCAATGCCAATGGGATTCTTCATCTTTCTCAGAATAATCACCTCAGAGGGCATAAATTCAAATTGAGGAAGGACGGATGTCGGATAGATGTGTGGAAATTTGCCTTTGGCCAGCGGGTGGTTGGTTGGTGGAACCGACTTCCATCACTTGTTGTTGAAGTTGATAGCCTAAACAAATTTAAAGCTCAACTGGACAGGTATTTCGAACGAACGGAGGGGTGAAATGGGAGTGGGTTTTTTTTTTTTTTTTTTTTTTGGCTGATGCTGAATAAGCTTGCTTTCTTGCATAATATGCCTCTGCTAATGCTAATGCTAATCCGTTAAGATGCCCCGTAATTGCTTTAGCTCCATCTATTGTTACTGATATGAGCTTAAATAGTGGTAATTTAATTTTTTCAATAAAATGTTTGAATGAGTTAAAGATATCAAGACCTCTAGTTCTTTCTTTTAACGAAACCATATCCAGCAGTTCTTCTCTAGTGGTAGTGTCATTAATGTCATCGAAAACCATACGAATAAAAATGAGCAACTGAGCTGTATCACTGACATCTGTAGATTCATCCAGTTGTAGAGAAAAAGGACACACAATTAGCAATATCAGCACACAATTCTTCGCTCACATTTTTACTCATTTTTTTGATGCGTTGCATCAAAGTATTTTGAGATAATTGCAGATCTTGAAGGGCACTTTTAATTTTATTTTTGTTCTTAAAATTTTCAAAAAGAGAATCTGTTATTTCTAAAAATGCATCTTTGATGAACTGACCATCAGAAAATGGTTTGCATTTTTTTTGCAAGAAGTCGACTCACTTTAAATGATGCTGCAGTTACTGCTTTAGATTGTAAATTAGGTCTCAGGAAGAAATTCTGTTGCGTGAATAATCTGGATTTAAGTTCGAACTAATTTTTTAAGTTCTTCTAACCTGCTGCACAATATAAAATTTTGGTAAAAAAAATACCTGACCGCACAAATCAAGGGATGACTGTATATTTAAAATTCTTAGTGATTAACCGAAATTAAAGCCGCAATCGACTCATTGGCCACCCCTGCATTATGGTAAAGAAAGTTAATTAATAAGCATATCTTTGAAATTTAAAGATGACTTTCAATTATTTTCAATTAATTCCACATTAGAAAAATATTTTTTCTAATGTGGGAAAATCCGATTGGCATTTACCATGGAGTGCATTGAAGTGCCTTTCTAAATTTCCTTTTTTGGGTATAGCCACGGAAGCATTGCAAATCAAACAGCAACATTTTTCTTTCACCATTACAAAAAAGTAATCTAGTTCCCACTCTTGATGAAAATGATACGTTTTACTCTTTTTTGTAGTATTCATTTTAAATCAAAAGGCATTAAATTAACATATAAGTACTGTCCAGTTATTAAATCAGCACAAGCAATGCTTACCGATTAAAACACTTTTAAGTTGCGCAAACCGGAAAAATATTCTGTCCTGGAGAGCTAATATAGGATAATTGATGAAGAGGATTCCCGAATGAGGAAGTTGCTTCCAAAATAACCGGACAAACACACCACCGTTTATTGCTCTGTTTGATTATATCCTTATATAAGAATTAGTTTTGAATGCCTTTGTGATATTTCTCTAAAGCTATTTCTGGCGGTCACAACCATAAAACAATTTGCACTTTTTTGGTTTATTGAGCTTTTCTGTTAATGCAATCTAATTATAAACGGGTAGTAAACTTAATCTTATTGCATATAAATCATATTGCGTATAAATCGCAAATCCGCCCTGCCATGGAATATTGTTCCCACATCTGGGGTGGTGCCCCCAAAACCTCTCTCAGGCTTCTTGATTCCATTCAGAAGAGGGCAGTTAGGTTAATTAATGATTCATCTCTAACAGAGTCTCTCCACTCGCTTTCTCATAGACGCACTGTTGCTGCTGCATGCCTCTTCTACAGATACTTCTATGGGCACTGTTCTTCTGAATTGGCTTCTATAATTCCCGCTCTCTCTTTCAAAACAATCCGAACACGTGCCACCACCAGCCAACATCCATTTACTGTCCATCTTCAAACCCACAGAACCAACTTTTCATCTTCCTCATTTATTCATTCAACTGCCGTTTTCTGGAACAACCTTCCTTCATACGTATTTCCTGAAAATTACAATCTACAGAAGTTCAAGTCCAATGTCAACAAATATCTTCTTTCGTCTTCTCAACCTCCAACCCAAGCACGGTACTAAGTACTATAGGTTCTAATACCTCTCGTGTTTGGGGTTCTCATAAAAAAAAAAAAAAATCTTATTGCATTTGCAATAATACCTACAGCTGGAATTCTGTGGTATTTTACGTTATTATGGTGAAATGTGTTTTTCCTTCAATGAAACCTTCAATCATGCAAAAAAAAACAAAAATAAAATTTCAAAATCTGCTCTTCATTCCTATTTTTAAAGCTTCGTAAAAAAAAAAAAAAAAAATAACGTTCAGGTAGTGAAACCCGCTGCGCAATATAAAATTTTGGTAAAAAAAATACCTGACTGCACAAATCAAGGAATGACTGTATATTTAAAATTCTTAGTGATCGACCAAAATTAAAGCCGCGATCGACTCGTTGGCCACCCCTGCATTATGGTAAAGAAAGTTAATCAATAAGCATATCTTTGAAATTTAAAGATGACTTTCAATTATTTTTAGTTTCAAATAACAAAATATTATATACTATGAACAATTTTTTAATTAATGAAATGCTGATACTTACAGGCAAGCCCTTGGGTCCTGCAGGTCCAAGAGGACCTCGAGGACCTGGTGGTCCTTGCAAGCCATGCTTTCCATCTTCTCCTTTTGGACCAGGAGGACCACGTGGCCCCTTGATAACATAATATAATCAAATTAAGCACATTAAAATTAAAAGTTACTTTTTAAACAATCAATATATAATAAAGATAGGATTTTAAAACAAATTAGCAATTCTACACATACCACAAACTCCATCTTTCTCTCTCTCTCTCTCTCTCTCTTTCTCTCTCTCTCTCTCTCTCTCTCTCTCTCTCTCTCTCTCTCTCCTCTTTGAATCACATATATAGTGATTCAAAATGAAGTAAACATTTCAAATATTCATGAAACACTAACCATAAATGTGACATTTTTTTTTTTTTCAAATCCTCACCAGATCGTTAATTTCAGTCACATCTGGCAACTGCCAAGAGAACACATTGTTGAAATTGGCTTCTCAGGAAAAAGCAGAATTTTGTGTCATCCAGTTTGCAAATTCAGCAACAAGTGTGAAACATGACTTTTGTGTATAGTATAAAAAAGGAAACGCCACAATAAATTTACAATTGGTGTAAGCAGTTTGAAAAGAAAGAGTCTGAGTCACCCTTGAATCATTAATGAAATAGTGAAACATGTAAGAGAAGAATTTCAACATTCTTCCATTCACAGATATAGCCATGAGTTGACTATACACCAGTCTGGCATGCTCTTACAGAAGCACTTACTTGGAAATGCTAACAAGTTGCAGTTTGTTTAGTTGATAAAGCTGAATAACAAACACAAATAAAATAAGTTTTGCTGTGAATTTTAACAGGAAAAAAGAGGATAGTGTGCCAGCATTGGTTTGTTTTCATTAATGAACCCACTTTTCACTTGAGTGGAAAAGTCAATCACTCCAATGTTTAAGTGTGGAGCACTGAAAGTCCCCAAAAAATAAATGTTTTGGGAAATTTCAAATAAGAAAATTTATGAACCTTTCTTTTCATGGAAAATATGATTGATGGGAATATTTATCTGGATATGTTCAATGGGTCATGGCTTATATCTCAACATCATGAAGATTCCTCTGATTCCATCAGCAACTAAGACTGCTCACATCAGTGACTGCTCACTGATGATATTGCCAACAGCAAATTCAAAATGGAGAGCATTCAAAGGATTAATCTTGGAAGCTACTAGGCTTTTCATACCAACAAAGAAATATTTTTCAAGCTTTACGCCTAAATGGATGTCACATGAACTAATTAGACATGTGACAGAGAGGAAAAATGCATGGGATACATATAAATTAACATGCGACACAGAAGCCTATGATAGATATAAGCTGGTCTGTAACCAAGTCACAAAGTACGTTAGGCAGGTTAAGGCAGATTATGAGACATCTTTGGCAAAGGATGCAAAGAAAAACAGCAAAGAGTTCTTTACTTATGTAAACTCTAGAAGGAAGGGGATGAATCAGATTGGTCCACTTGATATTGATGGTTCAACCGTTGATAATCCTGCTCAGGTAGCTAACAAACTAAATGAATATTTTGCATCTACATTCACACATGAGGAGTTATTCAGGGAAGGGAATGCCAGAGGTGTATTCAACTCTAGCAGTAAGCTAGATAATCTTGTAATAACTGAGAGTAAAGAGGAGGAGAAATTGTTGAAGATAAACATAAGAAAGGCACCTGGGGTGGATGGAATCTATCCAGTTATATTAAAGGAGGCAGTAAAGGAAGTAAACAAACCCTTAGCCATAATTATGAGAGCTTCCCTGGACTCAGGGGAGGTACCCATGGACTGGAGATGTACAAATGTAATCCCAATCCCAAGGGAGGATCAAAGGGAGACACAGGTAATTACAGACCTGTTAGTTTAACTTATGTTCCAGGGAAATTAATGGAGGCACTGGTTAAAGAAGCACTGCAGGATCATCTAGACAAGACTTCAGTTATAGCTTGGACACAGCATGGGTTTGTTAATGGGAAGACTTGTCTGACTAATTTGATTGGATACTATGATGTAGTCACAAAGGAACTGGATGCAAAGAATAACTTTGATATCATATATTTGGATCTTACAAAGGCCTTTGATACTGTTGCACATGGAAGACTGCTGCACAAATTGGAGCAGTGTGGCATTGGAGGCAAATTGCTGCTATGGATAAAATGATGGTTGAGCGGAAGAAGAAGACAGAGAGTGGTAATCAATGGACACTGCTCTTCGTGGACTAATCTTATTAGTGGAGTACCTCAGGGTTCAGTGTTGGGTCCATTGTTGTTTTCTGTATTTATAAATGATGGTATATCAGGCTTAATCTCCAAGTTTGCAGATGGTACGAAGGTTGGAAGGGTTTTTAATGACACTAATGGCAGTACACTGCTGCAACAGGATCTAGAAAAGTTGAGCAGATGGGCTGAGAGGTGGCAAATGAAGTTTAACATTGAGAAATGTAAAGTATTACATATGGGAAACAGCAACCCCAGATCAACATATCAACTCTGTGGTACTACACTGACAGTGGTAGAGAATGAAAAGGACCTGGGGGTAATTGTACAGGCAGATATGAAGTTTTCTGAGCAGTGCAGATGGTCTGCAAGAGTAGCTCATGGTGTCTTGTCAATGATATACAGGAATTTTTCTAGCAGGGATAAGGAGGTGATTATCCCCTTTTATAAGGCAATGGTAAGTCCACACCTTGCATTCTGTATACAGGTCTAGAGGCCTCATTTTACGAAGGATGTAGAGCTGTTGGAACGAGGACAGAGAAGGGCAACAAGATTAGCGAACAGAACAAAGGGTTGCTCTTACGAAGAAAGGCTTAAGTTTTGCAAATTACAGTGTCTGGAGACTAGGCACCGGTGCGGTGATCTGATAGAGGTGTATAAAGCCTTGAATGGTTTGAGCATGCTCAATGCTGATGGGATTCTCCTTGTTGCTCAGAATAATCGCCTTAGAGGGCATAAATTCAAATTGAGGAAAGACGGTTGCAGGATAGATGTGTGGAAGTTTGCCTTTATTCAGTGGGTGGTTGATTGTTGGAACAAACTTCCATCTGTCATTGTAGAAGTTGACAGCTTAAATAAATTCAAGGCTTTATACATACTGAGTCATCCATACTGAGTCATCAGTTGTGCCAATTCCTCACAAGGCATAGACTATGATGATCCCAATACAGCAAGAAAGAATTCACAGTTCAACCTCACAACCAGTAAACTGATTTGAAAAATACTAGTCACCAGGCTGGACTTTTTTTTTTTTTTTTTTTGGGTCACCACAAGGACTTTAAGTACATCTATGTGCAAGATATAAATACACCTGTGTTACTTCTCAACATGTGTCTAGCTTGCATCATTCACTAAATCTGGAGGAATTATTCCAAAATTGTGAGTGAACAGTATAGCTGCCCAAAAGAAAACAATTAAGGAATACACTGACTGTGACAACAGAGGGAAAAAATAACACTTTAAATGAGTTCATGCTTACTAAAATATAATATCGGCAATAGAATTTGATGGAATTGGGATAACAGCTGGAATTACCTTAAAAATACTGCAAGTTTAATTAAAAATTTTACAAAAAAAAAAAAAAAAAAAAGATTAAGTAATTTAAAAAATTCTGCTAGTAATTTTATTAACTAGTATAAAACTGTTATAATCAAACATATTCTGGAAGGTTGTCAAAGTATCCATATAATTTTGACATTTTCCAGATATAAATATTTATTATAATATTTAATATTTATAATATTAATTTTTATTTACAGTAGAACCCGGATAAGAAGTTTTCTGAGGGACTCAGGTTTAGAACTTCTTATGCGGGAAAACTTCTTAGAAGGGAAAATGACCCAAGGGTATGAAATATTAACTACACAAACAAAAAATGGAAAAGATACACATACATAAGTTAAAGGTAATTTTTAAGTATTATTTCAGAATTTATAAATATTTTACTCTGCCTATGGGAAACAATTTTAAACTGAGGATTTCTAATTGCTTAACATTCTGTTCATTAAACTCATTACCAAATACTCACACTTAGAATGTAACTCGCACCCTTTCAGCCAATGGCTGTCCCAGGGTGTTTCCTCAACAGAGAAATAAATCAATAATAATAATTACCCAGTCGGAAGTGAGCTCTTTTGGAGTTTCAACATACCTTAAAAAGTTACAATTATAATAAGACAGAGCAACAATTCACTAATAATTCAGAACTGTTTAGAGTAATTCAAAAAAATGAGAACTTAATGGCAAATACTTCACTGTGCTTCACGTGGTCGATGCTATCCAATTATGGATATCGATGAAAACAAATGCAATATGTCACTTCCATTATATCAAAATGTTTATACTAAAAAGGTTTTAGTGCTGAAAGCCTCAGACTATGGAAAACCCACTAATCGAACAGAGCATTGTTTTTGTGATATCTCATATTGTGAATTATGGGTGCCAGCAGGATATTTTTCAAGGTGGTGCAAGTGGGAATAAATTTTTTGTTCAACAAATTTTAGAATACATGCAATATTTTATTAAGTCAAGTTTCGCTGATTTACGTGTACAGCCAAGCCAACGTTTCGTGATCGGTGGTAGAAAGTACTTGTATTTTGAAAGAAAGAATTTGTATTGTTTTAAAGGTTCAATAAATTAATGAAAATATTAAAAATTGTGTATTACTTCAAACTCCAAAGGTGGTGCAGTTGCACCACCTTACACCCATGCCCTGATATAGAACTACCTAGAATAAGCAACGAGTTGCCCTGATATTGAACTACCTAGAATAAGCAACGCTAGACACTAGATTCTCGAATAGGCAACCCTTCACCAAGAATCCACTGGTGAATTATAACATTAGTCTTCTCCATTGGCGAAGTGTTGCATATTGGAAGTAGTGCAATATTGGAATTTTTTTATTGGAAGTAGTGCAATTCTGCCCAGACACGATAGCAGGGAGTATATGACGAGAGTGTTGGCAATCAATTCGGCACTGGAGAGATTGTGCAAAGCCCACGGGTTAGAATTTTTTTCAGAGTAGTCTGTGCTTGCTAACAGGAGAGATTGCTTCTACGGGGATGGGATACACTTAAATAGAAAGGGTGCAAGAATATTTGCTGATGCTATCGAGGCAGTGTTAGGTGGGTTGGAAAACTGCTAGATTGGGGGGGATTCAAAGACTAAAAAATTAACGGTAGACGCAGGCAGAGGCAAAAGTGATCTTGCACTGCTTCTATTGTAATGAGCAGCAGCCTAGAGAGCATGTTTCTGGGGATTTCAAGAGCTGCTGTGAGTCATCATGGAACAAGTTGATACATGGGCTGTGTTACGGTAACTAAGAGTAAGAAAAGGTGCATGTAAACTTGCATGTACACCGATGCTAGAAGTATAGTATACAAATTTGATGAATTTGAAGTGCTGATCAAGAATTCATAGGCAGATATTGTTGGGATATCAGAGACATGGTGTCACACAGATGTAAGCAGTGCAGTATTGGAATATGGAGAATACAATGTGTACAGAAAAGGAGAGACAGTGTAGGAAAGGAGGAGGGGTTATGCTGTTAGTTAAGAAACATAAAATCTAAGGAAGTGCATTCCAGTTGACATGAGTGGACAGTGCAATGCTGAGTCTGTTTCGTGTGATATAAACACTGGGAAAGGGAAAATGAGAGTAGGAGTATGTTAAAGGCCTAATGACTCTGTGAGTACAAAAAATAGTTGTGCAGTGAAATAAAGTGGTCCAGTAAATCAGAATGTCTTGCAATGGGTGATTTTAACTTTCCAGATATTGACTGGAATGTGTGAGTTGGTCACTCGTATGCTAGCAAACTTTTGTGGATTTATTGGAGGATTATTTTCTACAGCAACATGTTCGAGAGGCAACCAGAGAGAGTAATACTCTTGATCTGATTATCAGCAGTGATTATTCATGCAGTCAGAATTTACAGATAAAGGAACCACTAGGTGACAGTGATCACATTGTGCTGATGTGGGATTTACTTAAAGATGTAACTACTATCAAGGGTAAAGGGAAGGGTTTTTGCTTTCGTAAAGGTGACTGCAGTAGTCTCAGATGGTTTTTAAATTCTATACAGAGGGATAATCTGATGATATTACCAACAGTGAATTCTAAATATGAAGCCTTCAGGGACTTAATCCTGGAGGCTACTAGGCTTTTCATACCAACTAAGAAATACTGTTCAAGGTTCAGGCCTAAATGGATGTCAGATGAATTTTTTCTTTGCTCGTGGCAAAGAAAAAAATGCATGGGAGGCATATAAATTATCAGGCAACACAAAAGCCTGCGGCAGATATAAGCTAGTCTTTAATCAAGTCACAAAGTACGTTAGGCAGGTAAAGGCAGATTACAAGACATCTTTGGCAAAGGATGCAAAGAAAAACAGCAAAGAGTTCTTTACTTATGTAAACTCTAGAAGGAAGAGGATGAATCAGATTGGTCCAGTTAGCATAGATGGTTCGACTATTGATGATCCTGCTCAAGTAGCTGATAAACTGAATGAGTATTTTGCATCTACATTCACACATGAGGAATTATTCAAGGAAGGGAATGCAAGACGTTTATTAAACTCTAACTGGGAGCTAAGTGATTTTGTAATAACTGAGAGCAAAGTGGAGAAGAAATTGTTGAAGATAAATCTAAAAAAGGCGCCTGGCGTGGATGGAATCTATCCCGTTATATTGAAGGAAGCAGCGAGGGAAGATAGCAAACCCTTACCCATAATTATGAGAGAATCCTTAGATTCAGGGCAGGTCCTCATGGACTGGAGATGTGCAAATGCATCCCCAGTTCACAAAGGGGATTCAAAGGGTGACACAAATAATTATAAACTTGTTATTTTCACTTCTGTTCTGGGCAAAATAACGGAGTCATTGGTTAAAGAGGTGATATATGGTCACCCAGACAAGACTGCAGTAATAGTTCAGACACAGCATAGGTTTGTAAAGGGGAAGTCTTGTCTGACCAATCTGTTTGGATACTACAATATGATCACAAAGGAACTGGATGAAAAAAATTATTTTGATATCATATACAGTCGGTCCTTGTATAACACGATAGTTGCGTTCCTAGAAATCCTCGTGCAATGCAAAATCATGCAATATAAACAACAGGCCCTATGGAAAATATAGGGTTAGGTGCTGACCACCCAAGATTAGACACACATTTTTAACCAAAACATTACCAAACACAATAAATAATCGTAATAAAACAGTTACAGTTGAAAAATGTAAAATTAATAATTTAATCATTTGAATTTAGATCCTTACCTTAAAAGTAAATGAAGACGGCTTGAGGGAAAGGGCTTGAGAAAGGGTTGAAGCAGCGTAATTATGGGGAAAGTGGCGGCAGGTTGTCATCATTATCGGAATTGGGAGGTGGAGGAGATGCCGATGAAGACTTTGGATGAAATGTGGTCACACCAGAACTAGAAGGCTGCGGCTCATTTTCTGTCTCTTTCTTGGGTGTTTTCATAAAAAAGACATCTAGTTTCTGTTGTTTCGCAGTCTTCCTCCTTTCACAAAGCAGCTGCTTATATGGCTCCAAAGCAGACCGAATTGTATAAAGTGCTCTTCTGCTTCTTTCTGCATTATAATCGTTATCTTCTAGCCATTGCATACTTTTCTCAAATGAATTTAAAACTGAAGATAACTCTGAAGTACAAAGCGGTTTTATGGTGGTGTTCAGGCATTCAACTTCGTCGTCTTTCTCATCTTCCACCTGCCCTCCAACAACAAGTTGTTGCAGTTCTTCAGTTGAAAGTTCTTCTTCATGAGACTGAAGCAACTCTTCTAAATCATCTTCCTCCAATTCCTCAAAGCCAACCTGCTTTGCGAGGGCAACACAATGTGCTTTTAATTTAGGAAGCTCATTTACAGGATCAAAGCCTTTAAAATCACGAATAAAATCTGGTAAAAGTGGCCGCCAAACACCATGTAAGCATTCTTTTGTCACTTCGTTCCAAGCCTCCACAATTATGTAAATTGCATTCTTAATGTTGAATCGCTTCCAGAAGTCTTTAACTGTTGGTGCATTTTCACCCTCTGTTTCTGCTATCAGCATCTTAAATGTCCGTCTTGTGTAATAGTGCTTAAAAACAGCAATTACTCCTTGGTCAAGTGGCTGGATAAGAGATGTTGTGTTAGACGGTAAAAACAGGATTTTGATGTTTGGTGACAGTTCAGCAAGGGTTGGAGGGTGACTTGGTGCATTGTCCAAAATAATTAAAATCTTAAAATTCAAATTTTTCTTTTTGCAGTAGCTTCGAAACACATCCTCAAACACATGTAGTAGAAGTTCAGTGAAGATCTGCCCTGTCATCCATCCTCTTTTGCTGTTGCTAAAGTAAACACCCAGGGTAGTCCTTGTGATCCCTTTTAACGCTCGTGGATTAGCTGCATGATAAACAATAACAGGCTTCAGTTTCAAGTCGCCACTAGCATTTGCTCCTAACATAACGGTAAACCTATCCTTAGCAGCCTTGAAGCCTGGAGCTCGTGCTTCCTCTATTGAGATATATGTTCGTGATGGCATTTTTTTCCAATACAGTCCAGTTTCATCAAAGTTGAAAATTTGGTCCAGTGTATAGCCCTCTTCCTCAATTAGTTTTTTCAGTATCGGCGGAAATGCCTTTGCTGCTGCTTCATCTGATAATTTCACATTATGGAAAGCGTGACGTTTCCTGAAATTGTTGAACCAGCCACTATTGGCAGTAAAGGGAGGTACTTTTTGAGGGTTTTCAGCTTTATTTCTGAGGTCTTCAAATATTGCCAATGCCTTTGCTTTTATCGTAAGCAAACTTGTTCCTGATCTGTTCTTTGTTTGATCTTCTATCCAAACAGATAAAAGACGTTCCTCTCTTCCAGTTCTTTGTGTCTTGATCTAACTGATTTTGTTACTGATGTTGTTCCTGCTATGAAAGTTGCTTTTATTTTTTCTGCATTCTTTCTAATTGTTCTCAGCGTTCCCTCATTTAGGCCTGTAGCACACACAATATCGCATGTTCTTTCATTCCGGTCAAAGCGTTTCACAATTTCATATTTTTCTTCTATTGATATTGCTTTTCTTTTTCTCTCTGAAGTATTTTCACCAGAACGCTTCCTTTTCACACTTTTTTCAAGTATTTTACTCATTTTTTTGAGAATAGAGCACAATTATAAAATGAACAAAAATGAGGAGGCAAGCTTCATATACATAAACGCACAGCAAACAAGTAGCAACTGAATAAACGATGCAACGTCCGTGTACAAACTGAATAAATGCAGTAAAGGCGTAAACACACTATTCTCACATATTACATGCTTATGTTTTACTAAAGCACATTTCTGGAAGTCACTACCATAAAACAATAAAAACAATTTGGAGTTTCCTTTTATTGGTGGTTCCTGCTAGTGGAGTCGTTATAAACGGGTAGTAAAAGTCGATCTAATTACATTTGCAATAATACCGATACGGTAGCTGAAATTCTGTTGATTTTTACGTTATTATGTTAAATGTGTTTCCCCTTCCACGAAATCATAAAAACAAATTTTCAGAATCCTCTCTTCATTCCTACTGTGTTGTGTTCAGTTGTGGTGATTTCGCCGCGTTCGACTGTCATTTATTGTAAACACAAAGGCGAATCGTGCATAAGCGAATTATGTCCGTGTTATATGCGACATTGTTCCCTTATTTATAAATCGTGTATGATCGAATTCGTGTAATGCAAACACGTGTTATACGAGGACAGACTGTACTTGAATTTCACGAAAGCCTTTGATACTGTTGCACATGGAAGACTGCTGTAGAAATTGGAGAGGTATGGCATTAAGGGCGCGTTTCTGCAATGGATAAAGGAATGGTTGAGTGGGAGGTGGCACAGAGTGTTAATAAATGGATACTGCTCTACATGGACTAATGTTATTAGTGGAGTCACCCAGGGTTTGGTGCTGGGCCCATTGTTGTTTTGTGTATTTATCAGTGATAATGATGAAGGTATATCAGGCTTAATGTCCAAGTTTGCAGATGATACAAAGGTTGGAAGGGTTGTTAATGACACTAAAGACAGTATGCTACTGCAACAGGATCTAGAAAAGTTAGGTAGATGGCTTGAGAAGCGACAACTGAAGTTTAACATTGACAAATGCAAAGTACTGCATATGGGTAGCAGTAGCCCTAGAGAAACGTAGCAATTGTGTGGTACACTCAGGGAGGTGCAGAATGAAAAAGACCTGGGGGTATTTGTGCAGACAGATATGAAGTTCCCTAAGCAGTGCAGATGGGCTGCCAGAGCAGGTCATGGAGTTTTGTCAATGATATATAGGAATTTTGCTAACAGGGACAAGGAGGTGATTATCTCTTTCTACATGGCAATGGTGAGGCCACACCTCGAGTACTGCATACAGGTCTAGAGGCCTCATTTTAGGAAGGATGTAGAGTTGCCAGAATAAGTACAGAGTAGGGCAACAAGATTAGTGAGAGGAACAAAGGGATGCGCTTATGGAGAAAGGCTGAAGTTGTAAAAGTTACAGCATCTGAAGACTAGGCACCTGCAAGCTGATCTGATTGAGGTGTATAAGGCCTTGAATGGTTTGAGCATGCTAAATGCTGATGGGTAACTTCTGCTTGCTAAGACTAAAAATCTGAAAGGATCATAGATTAAAAATTGAGGAAAGACAGCTGCAGAATAGATGTGCGGAAGTTTGCCTTTAGCCAGCGGGTGATTGCTGGAACAGACTTTCATCTGTTGTTGTTATGGAAGTTGACAGCTTAAATAAATTTAAGGCTGAACTAGACAAACATTTAGAGTGACCGGATGGGCAAAATACGAAGGGTTTTTTTTGGCTGATGCTATATAAGCTTGCTTTCTTGTATCATATGCCTCACAATGCCTCATAATGCTAATATCAGGTAACTCGTTGTGAAGGCATTCACGATATGAGATATATGAAAAACGATGCCATTTCTCCTACTTTGGTAATTTACTATGCATTAAAATGATGCTTAGCACTAACTTGTTTGATTACCAAAATATTTATTTTGTTTAATATATTTTAATATAAAAATAAAGAATTTCTATATTTAAAAAATTTATTAATTTGGAAAATGTCATTATAATAATACGCTGTGAATTCTTTATCACAAACTTTTTATGTAGGAAAACATTTTACTCGTGAAACTTCTTATGCTGGAAAATAATCATTGCAATATATAGAGGTGAAATTGGGACTTAAGAAACCAAACCTAGTACAGGGGAAAACTTCTTATGTGGGAATTTCTTATTCGCTTCTACTGTACTTATAATATTTCTTACATAAATTAATAAAATAAGTAAATAGGCAAGGTAACAGCTCGGTTTCTTAAAATGGATAGGCCATAGTTTTAAAGCTCTCACTGCTATTTAAACTGTAGAGTAAGGTAGTACTGCTCATGCTTGATTAATATCCAATAATTTGGTGCCCCCCCCCCCACACACAAAATAGAATAGCTTTCTTAATAGAAAGCCAGTTAGAATCAAATATTTAACACAGAATCAAATTCAAACTTAATACAACTCTGATAGTATAAAATAAATATGTGTTATGTTTAAGCTACAGATAATGATAAATCAAAGAAAGGCTCAACCTGGGAACACTTATTCCAATAATAATTGCCAAATTAGATCAGTTTATTACAAAAAAAATATCAACTTTAACTGCCCTCTCAGATGACTTCATATAAACTTTGTTTCATCATATCTATAAGTCCAGGAATAATTATATCAATAATTTTGGGGCTATCAAATTACTGAATATATTTCTCTGAAAACTAATAACTTTAAATATTCTTGCTGTTGTTGTTGTTGTTGTTATTTGGTTTTTAGGAGCATTAGCAACTAAGGCCATATTGCTCCGGGATATGCGGTGGTCATTCCCTGAATGACCTTTCCGCATCCTCCGTATTTGGTGGTGACGGGCTCGAACCCCGGTCTAATCAAGAAGCGTGTGCTACGCACTGCTGCTCCTTCCCACCTGGCTACGGAGGCGCCAATATTCTTGCAAGGATTAAATATTAATCAGTTCTTCATTTAATATTCCTTTTTAAAATTTAAATTTTAAGTGTTAATATTTTTATCTCTTAAGACTAATTGGTAACAGGATTGACAAATTTATATTTCTTTTTTAATTAATGAAATTTAATTATAACTGATGTTTTGATGATGTTATTGTTTTTCCTTTAATCAAATCTGCTGCTTCCTTTCTGTTTTTTTTTTATAACATGAAATTTGATGATTTTTGTATACATCTCTCTCTCTCTCTCTCTCTCTCTCTCTCTCTCTCTCTCTCTCTCTCTCTCTGTGTTTTTAAAATTTATTCTTAATTATTTCATATACTATATACAATCTATACTAAAAATGTTTTGTAAACCTTATGTCAACTATCCAATCTGGAATAGTATTCTGTTTAATCAAAACTGGCATATTCACAAATTACAATTTTTAGCCACCTGGAAGGTAAATTTCTGCATAACAATTTTTATCTAGTCCTTTATATTGACACACAATCCTCTATATGGATATGTTATGTAAGGTACTACAAGCAGTTTTCTAAAAAAAATAGAGCTTGCATTGTTTTTGGATCCTTATACATAAACTGAATTTTAATCTGGGTTTCAGATAATCAGCTACATGGTAAGTTTTAATTTCATTTAAGTTTAATTTTTTTAGGTGAACTTTGAGTAAAATTCAAATTAGGGGATTCACTGATGTATATTCATGGTATTTGGGAATGAAAATGCTAGGGTAACTCCTTGCATCTTTGCTGTTATGGGCATTGCATCAGGCATGCACGTAAAATTTTCACTGATTGCAATATGAATAATTTATTAATTTTACGAAGAATCTTCCTAAGTTCAACATGAGAGATTACCTAAGATTACTTTAAATTTTAATTTTCACGTTTATGATAGGCAACTTCCTCTTGAGAAACTGCCTAGAACAGTGAAATGTAATTCAAAGTACTACAAGAAAAACCATTAGAAAATAAATAATTACATGTTCTCCATCCTTTCCTGGTGGTCCAGGTGTTCCAGGCAATCCATCATCTCCCTTTGGTCCCTGTTTTCCTTCAGGTCCAGGTGAACCTGGCATTCCTTCACCACCCTACAATGATACAAAAACAATATAAAAATCATTCAATTCATCATTATCTGTGCATGCAAATCATGAATGTGAATAATTAAAAACAACATTAACCAATCAACCCATTAATACAAAGTGTTCTTCAGTGAACTGTTCAGTCAGAATAATTCCTACTTCATCAAACTGAAAAATTTAAAGAATCACATAATGCCCATAACTGTTTAAGATGATAAATGAATTTCTGAAAATTTGCACAAGTCCAGCAAGCAGTAGAATACTGGAAAACACAATACTCTGAGAACTCATGTAAATCTGTTAATTTTTTGGATAAAAAAAGAAAATACAAAAAATTATGTATACAGTAATATTTCTCAACAAGGGGCCAGCAAGTCCCACCTCCCTGTCTCAAAAGATACTTGGTTACTTGGTGCAGGGGAGGTTACAAAAGCACCATTACTAAATTAAAACAAGTCTCAAGCAAAGATGGAAGTAAGCCTATCATGATTAGCAAGAGAGTTGCAGAAACAGTCAGAAATTTAGTTTTGCTCAAGAAGTGATCAACAGAAGTAGAAGGTTCAGACACAATGGTACACACACACCAGTTACCTTAATCAGATGCTGCATTTCTTTATTTGAGGGATTCAGTACATTATCTGCATTATGATATAAACATTATGACATCTTTGTGCAGTATAAAAGTAAATAGCAATATGTTAGCAATTATATAACTAATCTGCCAAATCAAGAATCAATCAGCACTTGCTTTGCTTGCTATAGAATGCTGTATATTTTGATGTCCCCTCTGAGAGTTGTGCTCTGTTTCTCTGGAATAGCACTATTCATTCCAAATGCTTTGGGAAGAGTTATACATTAGGAGGTGTTTGGGTGCCTGGTGGCCTGTTAAAAAAATTTTTACCATAATCTTTTGAATTCAATTTTCCAATCAACTGTTCACAATACTTGCCTTCAAAGGAATTCTTTGATTTTTTTTTATCAAATTTTAACAATACTGTAATTACAGAGCAAACAGCTGAACTGTCAGCCAAGCTGAAATTACAGTATTGTTAAAAGTTGATCCAGTTTATGAAAAGAGAAATTTGAAAGCTGACTGTTTATTGCCTCAAACATTATTTTTTGTGTCCATGGGTAACTTACATCTCTGTGTTAATTTTCTGTAACTGTTTGCAGCCACAAGTTTCCTGGTCACAGGTGGTCACAGGCTCGAACCCCGGTCTAATCAAGAAGCGTGTGCTATGCACAGCTGCTCCTGCCCACCTGGCTATGGAGGTGCCCATTAAAGGAGGCAGCAAAGGCAGTAAGCAAACCCTTAGCCATAATTATGAGAGCTTCCTTGGACCCAGGGGAGATACCCATGGACTGGAGATGTGCAAATGTGACACCAATTCACAAAGGGGAATAAATGGATGACAAGTAATTACAGACCTGTTAGTTTAACTCCTGTTCCATGGAAATTTGATTGGATACTATGATGCAGTCACGAAAGAACTGGATGCAGGGAATAACTTTAATATTATATACTTGGATCTTAGAAAGGCTTTTGATACTGTTGCACATGGAAGACTGCTGCACAAATTGGAGCAGTGTGGCATTGGAGGCAAATTGCTGCTATGGATAAAGGGGTGGTTGAGGGGGAGAAGACAGAGAGTGGTAATCCATGGACACTGCTCATCGTGGACTAATGTTATTAGTGGAGTCCCTCAGGGTTCAGTATTGGGTCCTTTATTGTTCTCTGTATTTATAAATGATATTGATGATGGTATATCAAGCTTAATGTCCAAGTTTGCAGACGATACGAAGGTTGGCAGGGTTGTCAAGGACACTACTGACACTATGCTGCTGCAACAGGATCTGGAAAGGTTGAGCAGATGGGCTGAGAGGTGGCAAATGAAGTTTAACATTAACAAATGTAAAGTACTACATATGGGAAACAGCAACCCCAGAGCAACGTATCAACTCTGTGGTACTACACTGACAGTGGTAGAGAATGAAAGGGACCTGGGGGTGATTGTGCAGGCAGATATGAAGTTCTCTGAGCAGTGCAGATGGGCTGCAAGAGCTCATGGTGTATTGTCAATGATATATAGGAATTTTTCTAGCAGGGATAAGGAGGTGATTATTCCCTTCTATAAGGCAATGGTCAGGCCACACCTAGAGTACTGTATACAGGCCTGGAGGCCTCATTTCAAGAAGGATGTAGAGCTGCTGGAACGAGTACAGAGAAGAGCAACAAGATTAGTGAATGGAACAAAGGGGTGCTCTTACGAAGAAAGGCTTAAGTTTTGCGAATTACAGTGTCTGGAGACTAGGCACCAGTGAGGTGATCTGATAGAGGTGTACAAAGCCTTGAATGGTTTGAGCATGCTCAATGCTGATGGGATTCTTCCTCTTGCTCAGAATAATCACCTGAGAGGGCATAATTTCAAATTGAGGAAAGACAGATGTAGCAGAGATGTGCGGAAATTTGCCTTTAGCCAGCGGGTGGTTGGTAGGTGCAACAGACTTCCATCCCTTGTCGTGGAAGTTGATAGCCTAAATAAGTTTAAGGCTCAGCTGGACAGGTATTTCGAATGAACAGAGGGGTGAAGTGGAAGTGGTTATTTTTTATTTATTTTTTTCACTTTATTTTTTTTTTGGCTGATGCTGCATAAGCTTGCTTTCTTGCATCAAATGCCTGTACTAATGCTAATGCTAAAATTAATGGAAGCACTTGGAGGCAAGTTGCTGCTATGGATAAAGGGATGGTTGAGTGGGAGCAGACAGAGAGTGGTAATCAGTGGACACTGCTCTTTGTGGACTAATGTTAAAGAAGCACTGCAGGATCATTGAGACAAGACTCCAATTATAGCTCGGACACAGCATGGTTTTGTTAAGGGGAAGTCTTGTCTGACCAATTTGATTGAATACTATGATGTGGCCACTGGATGCAAAGAATAATTTTGATATCATATATTTGGATCTTGGAAAGGCTTTTGATGCTGTTGCACATGGAAGACTGCTGCATAAATTGGAGCAGTGTGGCACTGAAGGCAAATTGCTGCTATGGATAAAGGGATGGTTGAGTGGGAGAAGACATAGAGTGGTAATCAATGGACACTGCTCTTCATGGACTAATATTATTAGTGGAGTCCCACAGGGTTCGAAGTTTGGCCCATTGTTGTTTTCTGTATTTATCAATGATATTGATGAAGGTATATCAGGGTTAATGTCTAAATTTGCAGACAATACAAAGGTTGGCAGGGTTGTTAATGACAGTAATGATAGTACGCTACTGCAACAGGATCTGGAAAAGTTGAGCAGTTGAGCTGAGAGGTGGCAACTGAAATTTAACATTGACAAATGTAAAGTACTGCATATGGGTAGCAGTAACCCCTGAATAACATATCAGCTTGGTGGTACTACACTCAGGGTAGTGGAGAATGAAAAGGACCTGTAGGTAATTGTGCAGTCAGATATGAAGTTTACTGAGCAGTGCAAACAGGCAGTAAGAGTAGCTCATGGTGTCTTGTCAATGATATACAGGAATTTTGGTAGAAGAGATAAGGACGTGACTGTCCCCTTGTATAAGGCAATGGTTAGGTGACACCTTGAGTACAGTATACAAGTCTGGAGGCTTCATTTTAGGAAAGATGTAGAGCTGCTTGAGCGAATGCAGAGAAGGGCAACAAGTAAATTAGTAAATGGAACAAAGGGTTGCTATTATGAAGAAACACTTAGATTTTGCAAATTACAGTGCCTGGAGACTAGGTGATCTGATTGAGGGTGCTGTTGCTCTTACCAATTGAGAAATACTGTTCAAGATTTAGGCCTAAATGGATGTGAGGTGACCTAGTGAGAATCCTGGCAGAGAAGAAAATTGCATGGGATACATATAAATTGTCAAGCGACACAGATGCCTATGATAGATATAAGATAGTCTGTAATCAAGTCACAAAGGATGTTAGGCAAGAAAAGGCAAATTACGAGAAATCTTTGGCAAAGGATACAAAAAAAAAAAAAAAAAAAAAAACAGTAAAGACTTTTTTACTTATGTAAACTCTATAAGGAAGGGGATGAATCAGATTGGTACAATTGACACCAATGGTTTGATTGTTGATGCACCTGCTGAGACAGCTGACAAACTGAATGAGTATTTTGCATCTAAATTCACATGAGGAGTTATTCAGGGAGGTGAATGCCAGAAGTTTATCAAACTCTGCCAGGGGGCTAAATGAATTTTTAATAACTGAGAGCAAATTGGAGGAGAAATTGTAGAAATTGAACATAAGAAAGGCTGCTCGGGTGGATGGGATCTCCCAGTTATATTAAAGAAGCAGCAAAAGAAGTTAGCAAACCCTTAGCCATAATTATGAATGCTTCCTTGGACTCAAGGAAGGTCTCCATGGACTGGTTGGTCGTTGGTTGTTGGGTTTTATTGGCGCATTAGCAACTAAGGCTATAATGTGCCTCCATGGACTGGAGATAAGCAAATATGTCCCCAGTTTACAAAGGGGATAAATGAGTGACATGAGTAATTACAGACCTGTTAGTTTAACTTCTATTCCAGGGAAATTAATGGAGGCACTAGTTAAGGAAGCAATGCAGGATCATCTAGACAAGACTACAGTTACAGTTCAGACACAGCATGGGTTTGTTTAAGGGGAAGTCTTGTCTGACTAATTTGAATGGATACTATGATGTGGTTGCAGAGAAACTGGATGCAAAAAATAATTTTGATATCATATACTTGGATTTTAGGAAAGCTTTTGATACTGTGGCACATGGAATACTACTGTACCAATTCAAGCAGTATAGCATTAAGGGCAAGTTGTTACAATGGATAAAAGGATGGTTGAGTGGGAGAAGACAGAGTAGATCAATGAACATTGCTCGTCATGGATTAATGTCATTAGTGGGGTCCCACAGGGTTCGAAATTGGGCCCATTGTTGTTTTCTGTATTTATCAATGATATTGATGAAGGTATATCAGGGTTAATGTCTAAGTTTGCAGACGATACAAAGGTTTGCAGGGTTGTTAATGATAGTAATGATAGTACGCTACTGCAATAGGATCTGGAAAAGTTGAGCAGATGGGCTGAGAGGTGGCAACTGAAATTTAACATTGACAAATGTAAAGTATTGCATAGTACTTTACTTGCCTGAATAAGGTATCAACTGGGTGGTACTATACTTATGGTAGTGGAGAATGAAAAGGACCTGGGGGTAATTGTGCAGTCAGATATGAAGTTTTCTGAGCAGTGCAGACAGGCAGCAAGAGTGTCTTGTCAATGATATACAGGAATTTTGGTAGAAAGGATAAGGAGGTGACTATCTCCTTGTATAAGGTAATGGTCAGGTGACACCTTGAGTACAGTTTACAAGTCTGGAGGCATCATTTTAGGAAAGATGTAGAGCTGCTGGAGTGAGTACAGAGAAGGGCAAGATTAGTGTGGAACAAAGGGTTGCTGTTACCAAGGAAGGCTTACACTGTGCAAATTGCAGCTTCTGGAGACTAGGCACCTGCAAGGTGATCTAATTGAGGTGTATAAGGTCTTGAATGGTTTGAGCAAGCTCAATATTGATGGGATTCTTCCTTTTGCTCCGATTACTCGCCTGAGGGGACATAAATTCAAATTGAGGAAAGACAATTGTAGAATAGATGTGTGGAAATTTGCCTTTAGCCAACTTAAATAAGTTCGTGGCAGAACTAGACAAACAGATGGAGTGAATGGATGGGTGAAAAATGGGAAGCGTTTTTTTTTTTTTTTTTTTTTCCGGCTGATGCTATATAAGCTTGCTTGCATCACATGCCTCTACTAATGGAATGGTACTGCTAATGGTACAATATTTATTATTTTAATAAACTGTCATTGATTGGGGTTTGTATGCATTACTTCAGTTATGCATATTATTCTCAGTGAAATATATAAACCTTTACATGATTAATTATAATTAATCATGTAAATAATGTAAATAAATCATGTAAATAAATAATTAATCATTTAAATCATGTAAATAATGTAAATAAATCATGTAAATAAATAATTAATCATGTAAATCATGTTAAATAATTATTTAACATATAAGGCTATTTACAAGTTTTGATATATCATTTGATTAATTCTTTTTTTGAAAAAAAAAAAAAAAAAGTTACTTTTGATCCAGGTGGACCTGGTTCTCCAGGTTGTCCTGCGGGACCAGGTGGTCCTGTCTTTCCCAGATCTCCTCTATCACCCTTTGGTCCACGAGGACCAGGTAAGCCCTAGTCATCACAAAAATAAAATTTAATGGTATATATAAAATACATTCACATTTAAAATAAATCAATAATGGATCAATAAATTCTCTTCATTTTCGTTTATTCTTAATGGTAATCACAAACCCAAGAAATATTGAAAAACAATCTGATATACTTAGTATTATGAATGAGTTAAAGACTGAGAAGAAAGAAGATACTTTTTGACACTGGAATTTCTGTAGACTAATTTCCTGTAAATATACAGAATAGAACTAAGATAGACACAGAAGATATGAATGGAGAAAATCAGCTTGATGAGTTTAGAACTGAATTGTTGGTGTACATCAACTAGTATATTAACTAGATGACATACATGTCCGATTGGTTTGGAAGAATTATTATGGAATTATATTATATTATAAGAATTAGAATGATATAGTGTATAAATGTGTAATATTTACTGAAATTTCATTTGTATTTTATCCTGGGTATAACCTTCATGCACAAGTACATGGTGAGTGACCACCCAGGTGTGAACCAACGTAAGCAGGGGTCGAGGTGTGGCGCCCACACCACATGGAGGAACGCCGCCCCTCTATGTTACCAGGCAGTACTAGGTGGTAGATGACTCTCATCAACCGGTGAAATACCACCACTTTGCTTATTGGAGGCTTGAAGTGGTGGAACCCATGATGAATGTCGTGGCGAGATCCAATATTCCTTACATTTCGAGGGTACAGCTCTAAAACGGTGTTCGCAGGCCGGCCGCTAGATAGTACACCGGACCAAACCTATTGGTAACTCTCTAGGAGGCTTCCGGATCAGCTAGTGTATAATCTTGCTACCTCTACTCTGCCAGATAGTGACTGGAGGGAGTCCGAGTAGTGTGTATGCGGGGAGCATTCTCGAGGCCACGTTATGTCAAGGATCTGGGTATATTCTTACCACATGTACGCCATATCCAAAAATTTCATTACTTCATACAGCATGTCCCACCCACTTTTTCTTACTATTGAATACACCATGAATTGTCAAAATAATAGAGCAAGCTTATCTGCAAAAAGACCTAAACCTCCCAAGGACTTCCTAATTCATTTCACAAATATACGTGGTCTCAATTCCAATCTCAACGATGTACATTTCCACTTGCAGTCTTCCAAACCCCATGTACTTTTTTTCTGACTGAATCTCAGTTATCAGTTGATTCAACTACTGCTCATCTCAGATGTCCAAATTATTTGCTGTATGATTCCTTTCACCTCAAAGGTGGTACTTGTGCATATGTCCGTTCTGATATTCCCTGTCAGAGACTTGGCAATTTGGAATCTCCTCTCTTTGATCTTCTCTGGCTTAAAATCTCTCTACCTCATTGTGTAAAATTCATCTGTTGTCTCTACCGTTCTCCCAACTCCACTAATCACTTGGAGCTCTTTGACTTCCTCTCTTTGCAACTTGACTTTCTCCAGTCCAACTTTCCTAACAGTGAGGTAATTTTCCTTGGTGATTTTAACGTTCACAACTCCAGGTGGCTTCCGTTTTCTAGTCACACTGACCCAGCAGGTCGAGATGCTGAGGCTTTTGCAATTACTAATGACCTAGCACAGATTGTTCATTTACCTACAAGAATACCGGCCAATCCTAATCATACAGCCAATACGCTTGATCTTTTTCTCACAAACAACCCTTCTAAGTACAAAGGTTGAAGTGAGAGGTCCTTTAGACACTTCAGATCACAACTTGGTGATTGTCTCTTCTCCAATGGAACCTTTATCTCATGGCTATTCCCAACCTCGTATTGTTTGGCATTACAAGAATGCAAAATGGGATGACCTGCGAGACTTCTTTTCTTCTTTTCCTTGGTCGGATTACTGTTTCAAAACTTCTGATGTCAACGTTTGCTCAGATCGTGTCAGTGAAATTATTCTTGCAGGAATGGAATCCTTTATCCCACACTCCACTTTAAAATCTCGTCCTTTATCTAAACCTTGGTTTTCCAATAAATATGCTAAGGCTGTCCAAGAGAAGAATGTTGCATATCGTAATTGGCTTGTTTCTAATTCTTCAGTTTCATTTTCTGCCTACACCAATGCTCGCAACAATTATAAGGCAGTTATTAATCAGTCCAAACTAGAGTTTGAACAGGCTAAGAGTAGAAAACTTGCTTCTTGCCCTAATGGTAGCCGAACATTCTGGTCTCTTGCCAAAGCTATTGGCCGCAACTTTTGCCCATCTCTGCTCCCACCTCTGTCCAAACCAGATGGTTCTGTTGTCACTTTAGCCAAGGATAAAGCTGACCTGCTAGCATCTCATTTTTCTTCGAGCTCATGTATTAATGATCTTGGTAAAACACCTCCCACCATTCCTAACACGCTCCATGCAATGCCTCCTGTGGTCTTCCGTCAAAAGGATATCAGAAGGATTTTGATGAATCTTGATGCTAAGAAAGCTCCAGGTTCTGATGGTATTTCTCCACTTGTTCTCAAAACCTGTGCTCCTGAACTTACTCCTATTCTTTGCCGCCTTTTTTCACTTTCTTATTCCAAAGGTGTTTTTCCTTCTGCTTGGAAATTTGCTCATATCCAGCCAGTTCCTAAAAAGGGTGACAAATCCCTCCCATCCAATTATCGTCCCATTGCAATTACTTCTACTCTTTCTAAAGTAATGGAGAAATCAATTAACCGCCAACTCTTAAACTACCTAGAAACCTTCCTTCTGATCAACGATCGCCAGTATGGATTCCATCAGTGTCGATCCACTGGTGATATTCTGGTCTATGTTACCCATTTATGGACTAATTCAATGGAAAGGTTCGGTGAAACACAAGTAGTTGCTCTTGACATCTCAAAGGCTTTTGATCATGTTTGGCATAAAGGTCTTCTAAACAAGCTTCCATCTTATGGTTTGCCAACTGTTTTTAGTAATTGGGTATCCAGTTTTCTCTCTGATCGCTCACTGAGGGTGATGGTAGATGGCTCTCTGTCTTCTAACTTCTCCACTAATGCCGGTGTCCCCCAAGGTTCAGTTCTTTCCCCCACTCTTTTCCTCTTGAATATCAATGACCTTCTTCCATTGACTGGAAATCCTATCCATAGTTTTGCCGATGATAGCACATTGCATTCAACTTTCCATTTTGAGAAACCTTGTCCAGCTCAATCAGCTTCAAGTTCTCGAAAATCTGCTGCCAATTCCTTAAATGCCGATCTTCAGGTAATTCTCCAGTGGGGCAAAGAGACAACTTAGTTGATTTCAACCCTTCTAAAACTCAATCTTGTCTTATATCTCGCAAAAAGGATTCTTCTGCTCCTATGCTTATCTTTTGTGACACTCCGATTTCTAGGCAAAATGATATAACTCTTTTGGGGATTACCCTGACTTCTAATCTCTCTTGGCACAAGCACATTACAAATATTTCTTCCTCTGCATCTAAAAAACTTGGTTTTCTCTTTCGCTCTCGGCGTTACTTTTCTTCCAAACAGCTGTTCATGCTGTATAAATCGCAAATCCGCCCTGCCATGGAATATTGTTCCCACATCTGGGGTGGTGCCCCCAAAACCTACTCAGCCTTCTTGATTCCATTCAGAAGAGGGCAGTTAGGTTAATTAATGATTCATCTCTAACAGAGTCTCTCCACTCGCTTTCTCATAGACGCACTGTTTCTGCTGCATGCCTCTTCTACAGATACTTCCATGGGCACTGTTCTTCTGAATTGGCTTCTATAATTCCCGCTCTCTCTTTCAAAATAGTCCGAACACGTGCCGCCACCAGCCAACATCCATTTACTGTCCAACTTCAAACCCACAGAACCAACTTTTCATCTTCCTCATTTATTCATTCAACTGCCGTTTTCTGGAACAACCTTCCTTCATACGTATTTCCTGAAAATTACAATCTACAGAAGTTCAAGTCCAATATCAACAAATATTTTCTTTCGTCTTCTCAACCTCCAACCCAAGCACGGTACTAAGTACTATAGGTTCTAATACCTCTCGTGTTTGGGGTTTTCATAAAAAAAAAAAAAATACTGTTATCATCTCTTTTGAATTGAATTGTTATCTCAATTCCTTCATGATTATGGCAATTTATTTTTATTATTGTCATTTTAACTTATAAACACAGACTTGTATTTTTCAAGTAGGCCTGAATCCTTAACTTATGAGATGTGGCTATTAAATGACAAGACTGCTATAATAAAATAAACATTGTGAAAATATTTCATACCTTACATGTAATTCCCTTCATAATAATTGCCTTGCAATAATTATCAATTTAAAATAAAGAAATATTGCACACACCGTTGTATATATTTCTTCCAAGCATAGTAACATTTCTGAAAGTCATCTTCTAAAAGCTTCTTTAATTCTTTAGTTATTTTCTTTTGAATGTCTTCAAAGGACTGCAAACAGATTCCCTTAACATTTTTCATTTTAGGGAAGAGAACAAGTCATAAGGGGCTAGTTCTGGTGAGTAAGTTGCATGTTCTCACACAAGGATTTCTGTTTTGGCTAGAAACTGGTGAGCAGAGAATGCTTTGTGGGCTGGAGCATCCAACCATCCGTCCTCAATTCAGGACTCTTCCTTTGAATTATTTCATGCAACCTTGTCAGAAATTCGATGTAGTATGTTTGATTGGCAGTCTGATTTGGTGGGATGCATTCGGC
Organism: Mastigoproctus giganteus; assembly: GCF_048544385.1. Lineage (NCBI taxonomy): Eukaryota > Metazoa > Arthropoda > Arachnida > Uropygi > Thelyphonidae > Mastigoproctus > Mastigoproctus giganteus. The sequence goes on from NC_143580.1 coordinate 4,116,035, forward strand.
ATTGAAGGATTTAAACTGGGAGGCCTATCAAGCTCTCAGCTGCCTACATCAACACCAGAGCTTGCACTTGATCATAAGATAACACAGCAGCAATCCCAAGGCACAAAGCACTGGTTTCACAGAAGCTAGTTTTCAGTGACTCCACTATCAGGAAAACAGGATATATAAATATATACATTTATATATATAGGATATATATATAAACAGGATATAAATATATATTGTGGAAAAAGGATAGGTGGAATAGGACCAGTGTACATCTGCCAGGGACCAAAGTTGATGACTTTGTAGAGCAGATATCATCTTTTAACAATTACCCTAGAAGAAATCAAAATCCCCAAATAAAATCCAAAATTATGAGAATACCAATGGAATTAGCAATAATTATCAATTTAAAATAAAAAAATTAACTCACTTGTAAACCTGCAGGCCCAGCAGGTCCAGGTGGTCCGAGGGGTCCATCTTCCCCCTGGAAAATGAAAATGATTATTGTATATATTAGAACCACTTCATTAAAAGATGGATTAACTTGATAGCTTTATCAAATATTTTAATTTTGTTATATGCTATCAGAACAAAGTAGTAGTCAATATTTCTTTTACAACAAGAGTTTCCTTTCACAGAAATGACAAGTAACAAAGGTTAATATTTTATTTTTAAAAAATTAATTTTAATTTCACTTCTAATATTCATGTAATTATGGAATTACTCACATGTTAAAGAAAAATAGCAGTAATCAATACAATGCAGTGCAGATTTAAATGATGAAATGAAGATCTTAACTTGTTTTTTCTTTGCTCTCACTTACAGAAAAAAAAAAAAACTAAATGAATTTGCCTCTTTTCAATTATAGAATCTTTAATAAAATAATTATGTTCTGCCTCTGTCTATTTAAAACACTCAGCCCATCTATCTGCAGTAAACAATCTAGAGTTTTTTGCTAATTAAACTATTATGTTATTCAAAACATATGATTCAGTTCTGATGAAGTGATTTTCATAATATGCTTTTGCTTCTTCCTAACAATGTTTTAATGTTTTACCAAATTCAGATCACAGTACTGACCTCAGCGGTAAGCACAAAACTGAACAACAGCAACAGTGTATATCTTTCAACAGTTCATCGATAACATGTAACATTTTGTTTTAATTTTATTTTCTTCCCTAAAAAGAGCAATGCTATTTTTTAAACCAATGGGAAACTGTTTCCTGGAGAATAAGCAACGCTATAATAGAGCCACAATGCAATTAATAATTTTTTCCAAGAATTCTTTAGTGCTCTCTCTCTCTCTCTCTCTCTCTCTTTTGCTGTGCATGACAAGCTATATACGACTCAGACCAGAGCATATATATGACATATATATAGCATATATAGCTATATATGACTCATGACTTAGACCAGAGCAGCAAAGCAAAAGGCTCAAGCTAATGGGAGTGCTGTGGCTCAAAGGATAACTGAGGGGGGCAGTTGCCCTCTAAATCACAGCCTTTTAAAATGCACTGCTTGCACGATGTTTGTAATTATTATTATTATTCGGTTTTTTTTTAGAAACATTAGCAACTAAGGCCATATTGCTCTGGGAATATGCGGTGGTCATTCCCTTGACCTTTCCGCATCCTCTGTATTTAGTGGTGACGGGCTCGAACCCCCGGTCTAATCAAGAAGCGTGTGCTATGCACTGCTGCTCCTTCCCACCTGGCTACGGAGGCGCCCCCGATATTTGTGAAGTAATCGGGACATGATACTGCCACGGGGAATGTCTTTGTTTGTGTGCGATGCAAGGAATTTAACAAAATCAAGCGACAACTCAGCGTTTTTATGGGCCTATATGAGAGCTTGAAGGACAGGGTGGATGCCCTCGAATGATCTATAGTGAGGGGCCCATCAAGCTCTCAGCTGCTCACATCAACGCCAGAGCTTGCACTTGGTCATCACGCAACCCAGCGGCAACCCCCCAAGGCAGAATGCGCTGGTCCCACAGGAACTAGTAATTGTTGACTCTATTGTCAGAGAAACGGGGAACATGCTTTGTAAAAAGGATAGGTGGAACAGGACCAGTGTATGTCTGCCGGTGGCAAAGGTTGATGACGTTGTAGAGCGGATATCATCTTTTAAGGGCACAAAAGGTGATATAGTTGTACACGTTGGCACTAATGATATTAAGAGTAGGAGACTGGCAGAATTACTTAACAAGTACAGGTCACTGTTGAAAAAAAAAAAAGCCGTGAATTAGGGTTGAATTTGAAAGTGTCTGCAATTCTGCCCAGACACGATAGCAGGGAGTATATGATGAGAGCCTTCGATCAATTCGGCCCTGGAAAGATTGTGCAAGGCTCAAGGGGTAGAATTTTTTTCAGCCTGGTCTGTACTTGTTAACAGAAGGGACCGCTTCTACAGGGATGGGATACACTTAAATAGAAAGGGTGCAAGAATATTTGCTGATGCTATTGAGGCAGTGTTAGGTGGGTCGAAAAACTGCTAGTTTGAGGGGATACAAGGACTAATAGATTAACAGTAGCCACTGGCAGAGGTGAAAGTGATTCTTGCACTGCTTCTATTGGAATGAGCAGAAACCTGGAAAACAAGATGCAGGATATTTCAGAGACTGCTGGGATTCATTGCAGTACAAGTAAACACATGGGTTGTGTTAGGGTAGGGTAGGGTAGCTAAGAAAAAGAACAGATGCATGTATACTTGCAAGTACACCAATGCTAGGATTTTGGTAAATAAATTTGAGGTATTGCTCTTTATTTTGGTAGTTTTTGGTGAATTGGCTTCTGTGGCCATAATGCACCTCCCAAGGTTTTTGCAGTACTTTGATCCAAGCCCAAGGTGGGATTCGAACCGCCGACCTTTGGGTTGCCAGAGGTCAACCCAAAGCTCAAAGCATCAAAGGCGGATATTGTTGGGATATCAGAGACATGGTGTCACAAAGATATAAGGAATGCAGAACAGGAATTTGGGGAGTACAACGTCTACAGAAAGGATAGACAGGACAGAAAGGGAGGAGGAGTTATGCTATTAGTTAAGAAACACAAAATCCAAGGAAGTGAAGCCAGTCGACATCGCTGGACAGTGCAGTGTCGAGTAAGTTTGTGTGACATAAGCATTTGGAGATCAAAATTGAGAGCAGGATTGTGCTATAGGCCTAATGACTCTGATGAGTATAATAAGAAACTGTATAGGAAATAGAGTGGGCCAGTAAATCAGAGAGTCTTATAATGGGAGATTTTAATTTCCCAGATATTGACTGGAATTTGTGGGTTGGTCACTCACACTAGCAAGGCTTTTGTGGATTTATTGGACAATTGTTTTCTACATCAGCATGTTCGGGAGGCAACTAGAGGGAGTAATACTCTTGATCTGATTATCAGTAGTGATTCTTCATGCATTAAGAATCTGCAGATAGAGGAACCACTAGGTGGCAGTGATCACAGTGTGCTGAAGTAGGATTTACTCAAAGATGTAACTACCATCAGGGGTAAAGGGAAGGGTTATTGCTTTCGTAAAGGTGACTACGATGGTCTGAGACAGTATTTAAATTCTATACAGTGGGACCAACTGATGTTACCAACAGCAAATTCAAAATGGGAAGCATTAAAAGAACTTATCTTGAAAGCTACTAGGCTTTACATACCAAATAAGAAATATTGTTCAAGGTTTAGGACTAAATGGATGTCAGATGAACTGATGAGACATATGGCAGAGAAGAAAAATGCATGGGATACATATAAATTAACACGTGACACAGAAGCCTATGATAGATATAAGTTGATCTGTAACAGAGTTACAAAGGAGGTTAGGTAGGCAAAGGCAGATTACGAGAAATCTTTGGCAAGGGATGCAAAGAAAAACAGCAAAGTTACTTACGTAAACTCTAGAAGGAAGGGGATGAATCAGATTGGTCCACTTGATATCGATGGTTCAACTGTTGATGATATTGCTCAGGTAGCTAACAAGCTAAATGAGTATTTTGCATCTACATTCACACATGAGGAGTAATTCAGCAAGGGGAATGCCAGAGGTGTATTCAACTCTGGCAGTAAGCTAGAGAATCTTGTAATAACTGAGAGTAAAGTGGAGGAGAAATTGTTGAAGATAAACACAAGAAAGGCACCTGGGCTGGATGGGATCTATCCAGTTATATTAAAGGAGGCAGCAAAGGAAGTAAGCAAACCCTTAGCCATAATTATGAGAGCTTCCTTGGACTGAGGGAGGTACCCATAGACTGGAGATGTGCAAATGTAACCCCAATTCACAAAGGAGGATCAAATGCTGACACAAGTAATTATAGACCTGTGAGTTTAACTTCTGTTCCAGGAAAATTAATGGAGGCACTGGTTAAAGAAGCACTGCAGGATCATCTAGACAAGACTTCAGTTATAGCTCGGACACAGCATGGTTTTGTTAAGGGGAAGTCTTGCCTGACCAATTTGATTGGATACTATTATGCAGTCACAAAAGAACTGGATGCAGGGAATAACTTTGATATTATATACTTGGATCTTAGAAAGGCTTTTGATACTGTTGCACATGGAAGACTGCTGCATAAATTGGAGCAGTGTTGCATTGGAGGCAAATTGCTGCTATGGATAAAGGGGTGGTTGAGAGGGAGAAGACAGAGAGTGGAAATCAATGGACACTGCTCATCGTGGACTAATGTTATTAGTGGAGTCCCTCAGGGCTCAGTGTTGGGTCCATTATTGTTTTCTGTATTTATAAATGATACTGATGATGGTATATCAAGCTTAATGTCCAAGTTTGCAGACGATACAAAGGTTGGCAGGGTTGTTAAGGACTTTACTGACGCTATACTGCTGCAACAGGATCTGAAAAGGTTGAGCAGATGGGCTGAGAGGTGGCAAATGAAGTTTGCCACCTCTCAGCACAATGTATCAACTCTGTGCAGACGGACTGCAAGAGTAGCTCATGGTGTCTTATCAATGATATACAGGAATTTTTCTAGCAGGTATAAAGATGTGATTATTCCATTGTATAAGGCAATGGTCAGGCCACACCTTGAGTACCGTATACAGGTCTGGAGGCCTCATTCAAGAAGGATGTAGAGCTGCTGGAACGAGTACAGAGAAGGGCAGCAAGATTAGTGAATGGAACAAAGGGTTGCTCTTACGAAGAAAGGCTTAAGTTTTGCAAATTACAGTGTCTGGAGACTAGGCACCGGCGAGGTGATCTGATAGAGGTGTATAAAGCCTTGAATGGTTTGAGCATGCTCAATGCTGATGGTATTCTTCCTCTAGCTCAGAATAATCACCTGAGAGGGCATAAATTCAAATTGAGGAAAGACAGATGTAGAATAGATATGCAGAAATTTGCCTTTAGCCAGTGGGTAGTTGGTTGGTGGAACAGACTTCCATCCCTTGTTGTGGAAGTTGATAGCCTAAATAAATTTAAGGCTCAGCTGGACAGGTATTTCAAATGAACAGAGGGGTGAAGTGGAAGTTTTTTTTTTTTTTTGGCTGATTCCGCATAAGCTTGCTTTCTTGCATCATATGCCTCTGCTAATGCTATATATATATATATATATATGAGTATTACAAATAAAAGTAAAATGAAATAGAAGAAAATATAGATAGAGAACTTATTAACCATAAAATGCCAGGTCTAGATGAAGAAAATAAGAGAGAAAGAATGTTAAGAACCTAAAAAAAAATCAAGTGGAATTAAGGCTGAATTAATGCTGAATTAACAGGCAAATCAAATGTAGAAAAGCTGAAAAGGAAATGACTGAAAGTGAGAAGAAAGTTATTTGTTTGTTTGGTTTTTAGGAGCATTAGCAACTGAGGCCATATTGCTCCGGGATGTGCGGTGGTCATTCCCTGACCTTTCCGCATCCTCCGTATTTGGTGGTGACGGGCTTGAACCCCGGTCTAATCAAGAAGCGTGTGCTACGCACTGCTGCTCCTTCCCACCTGGCTACGGAGGCATCTTGAGAAGAAAGTAATAATGATACAAATAAAAATTATTAAAAATTAAAAAATTTTAAAAAATATTAAAAATTAAAAAATTGGTACATAGATCAGGTATTTTATCAGGGGGCTACACCTGATCATGTACCAAACACTGTGTTTCTATGCAAACCCATGTTGATGGAGAAACTATTAAAAAAAAAAAAAAATCGAGTAAGGCAATCCCCTGATGGAGAAACTATTAAAATAAAATAGATAAAAAAAATTGTACCAATTTTTTAATTTTTTAAATTTGTTATTTTTTTAAATTTTTCAATTTAAATTTTTAATTTTTTTAATTTTTCAATTTAAATTTTTAATTTTTTTAATTTTTCAATTTAAATTTTTAATTTTTAATAATTTTTATTTGTATCTTTATTACCTTCCTCTCACTTTCAGTCCTTTCCTTTTCAGCTTTTTGTACATATGATTTGCCTGTTAATTCAGCATTAATTCAGCCTTAATTCCACTTGATTTTTTTTTTTTTTAGGTTCTTAACATTCTTTCTCTCTTATTTTCTTCATCTAGGCCTGGCATTTTGTGGTTAATAACTTCTCCATCTATATTTTCTTCTATTTCATTTTACTTTTATTTGTAATTCTTATTTATATACCTGTATCCTGTTTTGCTTCTTAGCGCATTCAGGTACACGTACTGTTCTTTTTCTTTTCTTTTCCTTTTCTTCTCCCTTCCTCTTCTTAGTTTTTATATTATATATATATATATATATATTTACTTCTGTTGGCTTATTCAACAAGACCTTATGGCTATCATATTTCTCCACACAAACTCAATTTTCACAAAAAACTGAATGCAGCACAACATAAAATCATCATTAAAATTCAATATTTTTCTCTAATTAAATTATGTATAGTGTTTAATGCATGATTAATATTACTTCTGTACTGCTTATATACTTAAAAATTACATATACACACTTACTGTCTTGCTGAATAGTAGTTTGCTTCTTATAGGTTAGTGTCTTTTAGGAGTCAAAGGCTGCTTCAGTGATGATGAAAATTTTGAAACATTGCAAGTCCCAAATCCACATGATACCTCTATTCCTGCATACACAGATTTAATGTTCATTAAAGAACAACTGTTCCCACTTTTCCACTTTGAAATAATTGATAAAATTTTGCAGCACAATCAGGGCTGTCATTTGTGCATTTGGGCTGTCTTTAGCTGATGCAATAACATTTGTGTTTATACTCCGGCACAACCACCAGGTCAGTGGAGTTTACAATAAATCAATCAATACAAATGTTAATCATATTAAGCAGTCATGGGCTTGAACCCGGGTCCACTCAAAGAGTGTGTGCTACCACACTTGCACTCCTGACCACTCGGCTACGTAACATATTAATTATAAAAAGTAATGCTAATTATCATTACATCTGGGAATGCCAGAAGTGTATTAAACTCTGCAGTGAGTTAAATGATTTTGTAATAACTCAGAGCAAAGTGCAGGAGAAATTGTTGAAGATAAACATAAGAAAGGAACCTGGAGCGGATGGAATCTATCCAGTTATATTAAAGGAGGCATCAAAGGAAGTAAACAAACCCTTAGCCGTAATCAGAGAGCTTCCTTGGACTCAGGGAAGTACCCATGGACTGGAGATGTGCAAATGTTACTCCAATTCATTAAGGAGGATCAAAGGGCCACACGTAATTACAGATCTGATAGTTTAACTTCTATTCCAGGGAAATTAATGGAGGCACCAGTTAAAGAAGCACTGCAGAATCATTTAGACAAGACTTCAGTTATAGTTCAGACACAGCATGGGTTTGTTAAGGGTAAGTCTTATCTGGCCAATTTGACTGGCTACTATGATGTGGACAAAAAGAAGCTGAATGCAAAGAATAATTTTGATACCATATACAGTCGATTCCGGTTATTTGGAACGCATCGGGACTAGTGCATTTTGCCCGATTAAGTGGCTGCCCCAATTATCCGTAGTTTCACATAAATAGCTAAAAATATAATGGACCCCCACTTTACAATTGGTTCACTGTACAATCAAATCACATTATGATGGGCTCACCATAGTAAAGTACCGTTCACTAAATGTGTAGTAAGCGCCGGTCATTGTGATTACATTTGTGAATTGAGTTTTAATTCTATTAAACAGCAATTCCAATTAGCAAAATAGGAGGAATATTATCCACAGACTATAAAAGTAAAGTATATTAAGCACAAATTTACCCTTTATTAACTTACCAATTAAAAAATTAAATGATACACGAAAATCGGAAGAATATACGTGATAATCAGAATAACTAATACGTACTGTAATATGTACATATTGACTAGTTGACAATTCTGTTCACTGACATTTGTGGGTGGGGGTTAAAATTTAAAACAGTAAAAAGATAAGCAATCAATAACAAAGAACATGGCACACACAAATTGCAAGTAACACGATACACGCAAGTGAGAATGGAGTAACAAGTTCCGAAGCTAAAAATAGGAATGAAGAGAAGATTCTGAAAATTAATTTTTTTATATGATTGAAGATTTCATGGAAGTGTAAACACATTTCACCATAATAACTCACAGAATTCAAACTGTCGGTATTATCACAAATTCAATAAGATCGAGTTGGCTATCCATTTATGATAGATTGCCCTAACAGAAAAGCCCAATAAACAGGTGACTGCTAATCGTTTTTATTATTTTATGGTTGTGACTTCCAGAAATCTGACTGAACCACGTGGTAAGGTCGAAGACAATCATAGGGTAATCTCCAATGCTGCAGTCTCCTTTCCCGATTAAACAACATGTTGTCCCAATTAAGCAAAGAAAACCCTGGCTATTTTCTCGATTGGATTCTGTTTTTTAAGATTTGCACCAAATAAATGGCTGCCCCAATTAACCAGTGACCCAAATAACCGGAATGCACTGTACTTGGATTTCAGGAAGGCTTTTGATACTGATGCACATTGAAGACTGCTGAACAAATTGGAGCTGTGTGGCATTGAGGGCAAATTGCTACTATGGATAAAGGGATGGTTGAGTGGGAGAAGACAGAGAGTGGTAATCAACGTTCACTGCTCTTCATGGTTTAATGTTATTAGTGGAGTCCCCCAGGGTTCATTGTTGTTTTTTGTATTTATTAATGATACTGATGATGAAATATCAGGCTTTAATGTCTAAGTTTGCAGATGACACGAAGGCTGGCAGGGTTGTTAATGACACTAACGATTGTACACTACTGCAGCAGGATCTAGAAAAGTTGAGCAGAGGGGCAGAGGTGGCAACTGAAGTTTAACATTGACAAATGTAAAGTACTGTATATGGGTAGCAGTAACCCCAGAGTAACATATCAACTGTGTGGTACTACACTGAGGGTGGCCTTTTGAATGAAAAGGACCTGGGGGTAATTGTGTAGTCAGATATGAAGTTTTCTGAGCAGTGCAGATGGTTTGCAAGAGTAGCTCATGGTGTCTTGTCAATGATATACAGAAAATTTTCCAGCAAGGAAACAGATGTGATTATCCCCTTGTATAAGCAGTCAGGCCACAGTTTGAGTACTGTATACAGGTCTGGAATCCACATTTTAGAAAGGATGTAGAGCTGCTGGAACGAGTACAGAGAAGGACAACAAGATTAATGAATGGAACAATGGGTTGCTCTTATGAAGAAAGGCTTAAGTTTTGCAAATTACAGTGGCTGGAGACTAGTCACCTGCAAGGTGATCTAATTGAGGTGTACGAGGTCTGTCCGGAAAGTATCTAACCATTTTGAATATCTTCAGAACCGGTTGCATGGCCTTGATGTAACTTGGCAGCTCGTCAGAGGAGATGTTACTGTGCATGAGTGCACAGTCACTCTCCAGTGGAGCTAGTCAGTTGTCAGTAAGACACCATTGAGTGAGCTTGTGTATTGTGGGATCATCGCATTCACAATGACTGAACCAGTAGATCAGCGAATCTGTATCAAGTTTTGCTTCAAACTTGGACATTCGTCTGCAGAACTATTTGAATGACTAAGAAGGCTTTCGGGGATGATTCAATGAGTGAAGCCCAGATAAAAATTTGGTACCGACACTTCAAACATAGGCCGGAATTCGTTGAAAGTGATCCATGTTCTGGAAGGCCTTCAACAAGCAGAACACCTAAAAAGTTTGAACACGTGCACGCTGCAATCAGCAAAAAATTGGTAAATGACAGTGAGAGAATTAGAAGAAGAAGTGGGGATTCCACGGACTACTGTTTCTCAGATTTTGATGGAGGATCTTGGCATGAAACAAGTGGCAGCAAAATTTTTTCTGCAGCTCGTGTCACAAGGTCAGAAGGAATTTCATGCTGAAGTTGCACAGGACTTGCTTGAAACAGCTAACAATGACCCAGATTTCCTCAAAAAGGTCATAACAGGAGATGAGTCACGAGTCTATGGCTATGATCCTGAAACAAAAGCCCAGTCTTCCCAATGGTAGTCACCTGATTCTCCACATCTGAAGAAGGTGCGGCAAAGTTGAAGTAACGTCAATGCCAGGTTGATGGTTTTTTCTAATCATGAAGGTGTTGTTCACTATGAATATGCTCCTCCAGGCCAGACAATAATTAAGGAGTACTCCATCGAAGTCCTTTGCTGGCTGAGGGATGCAGTAAGAAGAAAATGGCCACAGGTGTGGACAAGTGGTGACTGGCAGCTTCATCACGACAATGCGCCAGCACATTCTTCAGTTCTCGTGTAGGCTTTTTTGGCAAAACATTGCATCATTCAGATTTGTCAGGCCTCTACGGTCCAGATTTGGCTCTCTGCAACTTCTGACTTTTCCCAAAGCTAAAATCGCCGTTGAAAGGGAGGAGATTTCAGACCACAGACAAGATTAAGGAGAACGCGACAAGGCAGCTAATGGCGATCCCAAAAAAGGACTTTGTAGATTGTTTTGAAAAGTGGAAGCAACACAGGAATAAGTGTGTGAGGTCCCAAGGGGATTACCTTGAAGGGGACTAAGGCGCCATTGTCATAGGTATTTTATTTTATTTTTTTTTTTATATTATATGGCTGGATACTTTCCGGACAGACCTCGTATAAGGCCTTGATTGGTTTGAGCATGCTCAATGCTGATGCGATCTTCCTCTTGCCCAGATTAATTGTCTGATCTGACATAAATTCAAATTGAGGAAAGACAGTTGCGGAGTAGATGTGCGGAAATGTGCCTTTAGCCAGCGGATGGTTGGTTGCTGGAACAAACTTCCATCTGTCATAGAAGTTGACAGCTTAAATAAATTCAAGCCAGAACTAGACAACCGTTTGGTTTGGAGAGAATGGATGGGTGAAATGGAAAAAGTTTTTTTTTTTTTTGGCTGATGCTGTATAAGATTTCTGCTGACGGAGGATTTCTGCTGACAGAGTTCTGCTGACGAGGCTACTACAGACGGTCGTTTTCAAAGCCGCTAAGTGGATTTTTCTTATTTATTGATTTGAAATTATTGTTTTTCTAAAACTTTTGATTTAAATTTAGTAGTATAACATTATTTTGTGATTTTCTGATTAATTTGGTGTATTTATTCTTTACTCGGCCTTGTAATTGCATAAAAGTATCGGTAAAGGTTTCCACGTGTTTCAACTCCGCTAACCGTTCGTAATTTTCCCGCCTTTGTATACGATATACCGTACTAGATAGCGTTAGTTGAACTTCGTTAGCAGTTAAATTGTACGTTTAAATAAATACATATAACGACTTAGATTACAAACGTAATATAATTAATTTTATTTAACATAATTAATTATACATATAACCACTTAGGTTACGTAACATAAATAATTAGTAAAAACAAATAATTAATACATAACTTGATACGAAAGTTATATAAAGGGATTTCGCAGATAACACTCGTTACTGAAACGTAAATATTTCGTAGATAACACTCGTTACTGAAACGTAAATATTCCGTAGATAACACTCGTTACTGAAACATAAATATAGCGTTATAACTGTGTTTGGATACAAGTTTAGGATTTAATTTTGTACAGAAATCGAAATTTTATTGAAAATAACTCTAAATCATGACTCAAACCAGAGCAGCAAAGCAAAGGGCTCAAGCTAATGGGAATGCTGTGGCCCAGGGGAGAACTGAGGGGGGCAGTTGTCCTCTGAATCACAGCCTTGTAAGATGCACTATTTGCTTGATGTTTGCGGAGCAGTCAAGTATGGGACATGATACTGCCATGGGGGATGTCTTTGTGTGTGTGCGATGCAAGGAGTGTAAGGAGATAAGGCGACAACTCAGCGTTGTTATGGGCCTATATGAGAGCTTGAAGGATAGGGTGGATGCCCTCGAAGGATTACAAGTGAGGGGCCCATCAAGCTCTCAGCTGCCCACACCAATGCCAGAGCTTGCACTTGGTCATCGCGGAACACAGCGGCAACCCCCAAGGCAGAATGCGCTGGTCCCAAAGGAACTAGTAGTTGTTGGTGACTCTATTGTCAGGGAAACGGGAAACATGCTTTGTAAAAAGGATAGGTGGAATAGGACCAGGGTATGTCTGCCAGGGGCAAAAGTTGATGACGTTGTAGAGCGGATATCATCTTTTAAGGGCACAAAAGGTGATATAGTTGTACACGTTGGCACTAATGACATTAAGAGTAGGAGACCGGCGGAATTACTTGACAAGTACAGGTCACTGATGAAAAAAAGCCGTGAATTAGGGTTGAAATTGAAAGTGTCTGCAATTCTGCCCAGACACGATAGGAGGGAGTATATGATGAGAGCCCTGTCAATCAATTCGGCCCTGGAAAGATTGTGCAGGGCTCAAGGGGTAGAATTTTTTTCAGCCTGGTCTGTACTTGTTAACAGGAGAGACTGCTTCTACAGGGATGGGATACACTTAAATAGAAAGGGTGCAAGAATGTTTGCTGATGCTATCGAGGCAATGTTAGGTGGGTCGGAAAACTGCTAGATTGGGGGGATACAAGGACTAATAGATTAACAGTAGCCACTGGCAGAGGTGAAAGTGATTCTTGCACTGCTTCTATTGGAATGAGCCGCAGCCTGGAAAATAAGATGCAGGATATTTCAGAGACTGCTGGGAATCATTGGGGTACAAGTAAACACATGGGTTGTGTTAGGGTAGCTAAGAAAAAGAACAGGTGCATGTATACTTGTGTGTACACCAATGCTAGGAGTTTAGTAAATAAATTTGATGAATTTGAGGTATTGCTCAAAACATCAAAGGCAGATATTGTGGGGATTTCAGAGACGTGGTGTCACACAGATATAAGAAATGCAGAACTGGAATTTGGGGAGTACAATGTCTACAGAAAGGATAGACAGGATAGGAAGGGAGGAGGGGTTATGCTATTAGTTAAAAAACACATAAAATCCAAGGAAGTGAAGCCAGTCGACATCGCTGGACAGTGCAGTGTCGAGTCAGTTTGGTGTGACATAAGCATTGGGAGATCAAAATTGAGAGTAGGAGTGTGCTATAGGCCTAATGACTCTGATGAGTATAATAAGAAACTGTTCGGAGAAATAGAGTGGGCCAGTAAATCAGAGAGTCTTATAATGGGGGATTTTAATTTCCCAGATATTGACTGGAATTTGGGGGCTGGTCACTCACACAGTAGCAAGGCTTTTGTGGATTTATTGGATGATTGTTTTCTACATCAGCATGTTCGGGAGGCAACTAGAGGGAGTAATACTCTTGATTTGATTATCAGTAGTGATTCTTCATGCATTAAGAATCTGCAGATAAATGAACCACTTGGTGGCAGTGATCACAGTGTGCTGAAGTGGGAGTTACTCAAAGAGGTAACTACCATTAGGGGTAAAGGGAAGGGGTATTGCTTTCGTAAAGGCGACTACAATGGACTGAGACAGTATTTAAATTCTATACAGTGGGATCAACTGATGATATTGCCAACAGCAAATTCAAAATGGGAAGCATTCAAAGAACTTATCGTGGAAGCTACTAGGCTTTACATACCAACTAAGAAATATTGTTCAAGGTTTAGGCCTAAATGGTTGTCAGATGAACTAATGAGGCATATGGCAGAGAAGAAAAATGCATGGGATACATACAAATTAACACGTGACACGGACGCCTATGATAGATACAAGTTGATCTGTAACCAAGTTACAAAGGAGGTTAGGCAGGCGAAGGCAGATTACGAGAGATCCTTGGCAAGGGATGCGAAGAAAAACAGCAAAGAGTTCTTTACTTATGTAAACTCTAGAAGGAAGGGGATGAATCAGATTGGTCCACTTGAGATCGATGGGTCAACTGTTGATGACCCTGCTCGGGTAGCTAACAAACTAAATGAATATTTTGCATCGACATTCACACATGAGGAGTTATTCAGCGAGGGGAATGCCAGAGGTGTATTCAACTCTAGCAGTAAGCTAGAGAATCTTGTAATAACTGAGAGCAAAGTGGAGGAGAAATTGTTGAAGATAAACACAAGAAAGGCACCTGGGGTGGATGGGATCTATCCAGTTATATTAAAGGAGGCAGCAAAGGAGGTAAGCAAACCCTTAGCCATAATTATGAGAGCTTCCTTGGACTCAGGGGAGGTACCCATTGACTGGAGATGTGCAAATGTGACCCCAATTCACAAAGGGGGATCAAAGGCTGACACAAGTAATTATAGACCTGTGAGTTTAACTTCTGTTCCCGGAAAATTAATGGAGGCACTGGTGAAAGAAGCACTGCAGGATCATCTAGACAAGACTTCAGTTATAGCTAGGACACAGCATGGTTTTGTTAAGGGGAAGTCTTGCCTGACCAATTTGATTGGATACTATGATGCAGTCACAAAAGAACTGGATGCAGGGAATAACTTTGATATTATATACTTGGATCTTAGAAAGGCTTTTGATACTGTTGCACATGGAAGACTGCTGCACAAATTGGAGCAGTGTGGCATTGGAGGCAAGTTGCTGCTATGGATAAAGGGGTGGTTGAGGGGGAGAAGACAGAGAGTGGTAATCAATGGACACTGCTCATCGTGGACTAATGTTATTAGTGGAGTCCCTCAGGGTTCAGTATTGGGGCCTTTATTGTTTTCTGTATTTATAAATGATATTGATGATGGTATATCAGGCTTAATGTCCAAGTTTGCAGACGATACGAAGGTTGGCAGGGTTGTCAAGGACACTACTGACACTATGCTGCTGCAACAGGATTTGGAAAGGTTGAGCAGATGGGCTTCGAGGTGGCAAATGAAGTTTAACATTGACAAATGTAAAGTACTACATATGGGAAACAGCAACCCCAGAGCAACGTATCAACTCTGTGGTACTACACTGACAGTGGTAGAGAATGAAAGGGACCTGGGGGTGGTGGTGCAGGCAGATATGAAGTTCTCTGAGCAGTGCAGACGAGCTGCAAGAGTAGCTCATGGTGTATTGTCAATGATATATAGGAATTTTTCTAGCAGGGATAAGGAGGTGATTATTCCCTTGTATAAGGCAATGGTCAGGCCACACCTAGAGTACTGTATACAGGCCTGGAGGCCTCATTTCAGGAAGGATGTAGAGCTGCTGGAACGAGTACAGAGAAGGGCAACTAGATTGGTGAATGGGACAAAGGGGTTCTCTTACGAAGAAAGGCTTAAGTTTTGCAAATTACAGTGTCTGGAAACTAGGCACCAGCGGGGTGATCTGATAGAGGTGTACAAAGCCTTGAATGGTTTGAGCATGCTCAATGCTGATGGGATTCTTCCTCTAGCTCAGAAAAATCACCTGAGAGGGCATAAATTCAAATTGAGGAAAGACAGATGTAGGATAGATGTGCGGAAATTTGCCTTTAGCCAGCGGGTGGTTGGTGGGTGGAACAGACTTCCATCCCTTGTCGTGGAAGTTGATAGCCTAAATAAGTTTAAGGCTCAGCTGGACAGGTATTTCGAACGAACAGAGGGGTGAAGTGGAAGTGGTTATTTTTATTTATTTATGTTACTTTTTTTTTTTTTTTTTTTTTTGGCTGATGCTGCATAAGCTTGCTTTCTTGCATCAAATGCCTCTACTAATGCTAATGCTAATGCTAATGCTAAAGATTGCTTTCTTGCATCATACGCCTCTAGTAATGCTAATTCTAATCATAGAAAAATATTAGCACTCACTCTGTTTCCTGGACAAAGTCAATGCAATCACAGACAAAATAGTCCATAGAAAAACTTGAAAACACTTTCATTTAAATATTTCTCCACATTTCATAGTCAAACCTTGCACTGTTATAAAGTAATCAACTGGCTTTTTTTTTCACTGTCAAATTTATGTACCAAATATTTCCCATGGAAGGTCTGCTGAATACAGCATATGCTCTATAATGGCAACTGACTATAAGTCTACAAATCCATCTCCTCCAAGTACATGAAAAATGATATGATGACTATATTATAAGATTATATTATAATAATGACAATATTATAATAAAAGGCAATAATAATAATAGTGGATATCTAAAAATTATATAAAACAAAATCATATATAAAAATGATACACAAGATGCTGCAAACTACTTACTTTTCTACAGACTCATATTTTATTTAGATGGTCAAGCAAGCAATGTTTTGATACAGAATTATTACTTAATATGGTGGCATATAGTGTTATGATAATGTAGTCAGATTTTCAAACAGATAAGAATACAGAATATTTACTCGTAAAATAGCTGCACCTACACAAATATTTTTAAATAAATTAATGTAACATTGACTTAAGTGAATTATAAAACTGTACCTTAGGTCCTCTTGGTCCTTGAGGTCCAGTCATCCCTCTTTCACCATCAGGTCCCTGTAATGGAAAAACCATGTTTTTTTGAATTAAACAAGTTAATTCTCTGTGATGGGTATATAAAAGCTAGAGAAGTTTTTCACTACACTGATTTACAGCTGCTTGATTTTTAAGTTCATGTAATGTATGGTTTTGGATAACATTGCTTCTAATGGCAGTTGTTAGGAGCAATCCTAATCAAAACTGCAAAATGAAACACATACATAATGGCATTTGATTATCAATCAACCATCCAATCATAACACAGTATGAGTTTAGCTGACATGCAGAAACAAAGTAGTTTGGAAGATATGGTATAGTAACTCATGATTAATATATAATTTACAATTGCCAAAAAAAACAGCACATCATGAAGCAAGGGAGGTTTTAGATAATCATTAGATTACTGGGATTGCTTTATGTAAAATTTTCAAAAAATGCTAGATTTCAGCATTTTTAATACTATAAATTTTATATATAATTTCTGGATTTTTAATACCAGATTTATAAGGTTTTATATTTGGTTTAGCCAATAAGATAATTTGTTACTATATGCTTGTTTACTTTTTTTTTTATAATTCTTGTTTATTTATTAATAATTTATCCAAAATAAGTCACATAGTCAAATAAGTCACATAGATATATAAGTCACACATGGAATTATGACTATTTGAATTTTAAAAATGTCTATGAGTTGTAAGCACTTTTTACCATTCAAAACTCCAATAGTCATTCCACAACAACCATTCAGTACTGCTGTTCTTCTTATGTTGGGCCCTAGTATATGTGTCATAATTTTTTGTACATACTTTTTAAACACCCTGCATACATATCTTAGTTATGTTTATGATGGCTGTTACTGTCTTGTTGATCACTAAATTAGCTACTTGAACATTAATCACTAGTAAAATTAATTTATAATAAATCTATAAGAATAGCACAGCAAGCATACTCACAGAAGCTCCTGGTTCTCCTCTTGAACCTTGAGGCCCAGGAGGACCTGCAGGACCCTAATAAAAAAAATACCCAAAAGTATATAAAGTATTTACATTGGTTTATATGAAAAAATAGTTAAGATTATCTCATGCCTTGACTTTCAAAATATACAGTTAATAATAATATTAAGAGAGAACAGAGGAGAGGTAATAATAACAAAATACACTGAGCCATTTTGTGAGGCACAATAACCTAATAGCAAGTAGATCCCCCCCCCCTTTAGCCCTCAGAACAGCCTAGATTCATCATGACATGAACTCAATAAGATATTCAAAGTGTGCTGCAAGAATGTTGGCCCATGTTTATGCAACCTTTGCACAGTCACTGCAATTGGATGCTGTGGATTTCTGCATGCAAGAAATCATTCTGCCTCATCTCACAGGCACTTGATTAGATTGATCTGGCAACTAGGGAAGCCATTGCAGTAGTTAATTCACTCTCATGTTCTTGGAATCAGTTCTGTACAAACTCTGGCTTTGTGACATGGCACGTTATCCTATTGGTTGAAAGAGCCTATTTCATTTGCAGATGGATAAACTGCAGCCAAAAAGGACAGCAGCTGGTTGGAAACAATTTCCAAATAACCTACATTGAATGTTTCTACATTGGTAAAACACCCTTCACACCATTACACAACCACTCTGCATTGTCACCTGACAGGATAGATCAGATAGATCTTAATACCATTTTTGCCAATCTCAGTTCATGCAAGATTTCATGAATATTAAATCATGCATTGTGTGGTCTGAGATACATCAGACCACATAATTTTTTCAATCCTCCACAGTCTAGCACTGTGTTCTTGAGCACAATGTAGCCATACACCTACCAGTTTTTTGTTGAGTGGATTCCAGTTTGGTCATCAGCAATGATATTCCATCTGTGACAAGATATGACAAACTGTGCATTTTGAAATGTCACTTTGAAACCACAATTGTACTAGGCTGTTATTCGACAGACTTGAGCCTTTCTGTCATGCTGCTCAAGTCTTGTTGGTCCTTTTTTTTTTTTGGCTGATGCTGTATAAGCTTGCTTTCTTGCATCATATGCCTGTACTAATGCTAATGCTTGCATCAACGAGCTGTTTCCAACCTCAGGATTATAGTTAGCTATTATGGTCATATAGCCAATAGTGATCCCATGGTCTATTATTAACTATATGACCAATTGCTGGCTGAAGTCATTTGGCTATTTAAGCAATCTCAATACACCCAAGACACAGTCATATGTGAAAACCTCAGAAGTGTTGCAGTTGTTTTTATTGCAGGTTTTACAGTACAATGGCAGCTAAAGGCCATTATGCACCAAACAATGGTAGGAGATTTCAGGAGTTATTAAATATGAGATATGTATTATGTGGTATTTAAGAATTATATTCTGTCATAGCATTTTAAAAATTGAAAACTGCATTAATGTCAGATCTGTCTAATATTTATTGGAAAGTATTAGTATTAGTATTAGTAACGGCCACATGGTGCAAGAAAGCCTATGGCTTATGCTGCACCAGCCAAAAAAAAAAAAAAAATCCAAACAAAACAATGATAAAAACAAAAAATAAATAACTAAATAATAATAATTAATAAAAAAAATATATATATATATAAATAAAATAAAATATAAATAAAAAGTAAATTAAACCTATCATCCTATGCGCTTCCCTTACCCGAAAGTACTATCCAGATGACCTTTGAATTTCCCCAAACTGTCGGCCTCTACCACCCATGAAGCAACTTATTCCAGTAATTTATAACTCGCTGGCTAAAATAAAACTTCCTGCAGTCCAATCTAAACATTTCCCCCCCCGTAACTTGAATTTATGTCCCCTAGTTCTAGCATCATTTATAATCTTGAAAATTTTGTCCTTATTCATTTTACTGATGCCTCTCAGAGCCTTAAACACCTCAATCAAATCTCCTCTAAAGTGTCTAGTTTCCAAACTCTGCAACCCACATATTCGAAGTCTTTCTTCATAAGGATGCCCTTTTGCCGATCTCACCAGGCGAGTTACCCTTCTTTGCACCCTTTCAAGAAGCTCGATGTCTTTCTTTAGGTGCGGTCTTCATACTTGAACACAGTATTCCAAGTGTAGTCTAACCAAAGCCTTATATAATGGGATTATCACGTCCCTATCTCTACTTGCAAAAGGTCGATAGATCATCGATAGGACACTATAGGCCTTCCTTGCAACCTGTTTATAATGCTCAGAGAATTTCATGTCTGACCGTATCGTCACACCCAAGTCCCTTTCCTCCAGTACTGGGTTTAGTTGAACTCCACCAAGTGAATAAGTTATTTTGGGATTACTGTTTCCCAGGTGTAATACCTTACACTTTGTTGGATTAAAGCACAGCT
The DNA here is from genome assembly GCF_048544385.1 of Mastigoproctus giganteus. Classification (NCBI taxonomy): domain Eukaryota; kingdom Metazoa; phylum Arthropoda; class Arachnida; order Uropygi; family Thelyphonidae; genus Mastigoproctus; species Mastigoproctus giganteus. The sequence continues at coordinate 4,136,074 of NC_143580.1, forward strand.
GCCATTTTTCTGACCATTCTTGAAGTCTATCTAGGTCACTCTGAAGAAGCTCAGCTTGACAGTGATCATTAACTACTCTACCAATTTTAACATCATCTGCAAATTTAGACATCACGCCCTCTATCCCTTAATCAATGTCGTTTATGAAAATTAAAAACAACAGTGGTCCTAATACTGATCCTTGGGGAACCCCACTTCTTACATCAACCCAATCTGAGGAATAGCCATTTATCACAACCCTCTGCCTCCTGCCCTGAAGCCATCCTTCTATCCATCTAAGGATTTTCCCAGTGATTCCAACCTGTTCCAGCTTATAAACAACCGCTCATGTGGGACTGAGTCAAAAGCTTTGCTGAAATCTAAATAAACAATGTCGAAATTATTCCCTAAATCCAGCTCGTGAGTGACCCTTTCGAAATAGCGAACCAGATTTGTTAAACATGATTTTCCCTTTACAAAACCATGCTGACTATCCTTGAGAATTTCAATTCGATCCAAATGATCCTGAATTCCACCCTTGATCATTGCCTCCATGATTTTCCCTACTACTGAAGTCAGACTGACAGGTCGATAATTTCCAACTTCACTTTTAGAGCCACCCTTATGTATGGGAGACACATTTGCACTTTTCCAATCCAAGGGAATCTCCCCAGAGTCTAGTGATGCTCGCATAATTAGCCTCAATGGTTCAATGCACTCGCTTGCCGCCTCTCTTAAGATTATAGGGTATATTCCATCAACTCCAGGAGCCTTACTGGTCTGTAGGCTCGAAAGTTTTTTCATTAAATAATCTTGCGAAATTTCAATATCATTAATTACATATTTTTTAACTTCGCTCCCACAATTTCCCATTGCCACAAAAGGCTTTTCATTTGTAAATATCGATGCAAAATAACTGTCGAGTTCATCTGCAACGGCAGCTGGTGTATTTATTACTATCCCCTTTTCCTTACATAAAGGTCCGATCTGGTTTGTCCTGCTCTTCTTGGCATTTATATATGTGAAGAATTCTTTATCCCCTCTCTTTGCTCTGTTTGCTAGTGATTTCTCATAAACTGCCTTTGCCTGTCGAACCTTTTCTGTGGCTGTTATAGCTGTTAGCTGTTATAGGTTTCAGTACTTTTTATTGCTCTGTAACCTTTCCATGCCACCTTTTTCTGCTCAAGTAATGTGGCAACTTCACTATTCATCCAACTTGGAACTCTTCTCGTGGAGTATTTTTTTAATGGTATATACGCATTCAAGGCATCTGTGATTAATGTTTTAAAAGTGTACCACAGTTCAATTGTATTCATTCTCTGCCCGATATCTACCCAGTTAATAGAGGCCATGTAGTACCTTAAGGCATCGTAATTTCCTTTTCTGAAATTAAAACCCATTCCTTTGCCTTTTACTTCTGCTACCTCTCTCGTCATCATCCACCGTAGAACTTCGTGATCACTTCCTGCTACTGGTTCCTCTACTGTCAGCCCTGTTATGTCATCTGATTCATGTGTGATGATGAGGTCTAGGATATTCTTTTCTCTAGTACTTTCCCTGACATGTTGATACAAATAACAGTCATCTAGTTGATTTAAAAATTTTGTTCCCCATGTCGCGTTTCCTTCCCATTTACTCCAATCAATTAGAGGCAAACTGAAATCACCCATAATAAGGCATTGACGCTTACTTGCCCATTCCATTTGCATGTAGAGGCTTTTGTCATAATCTTCACAATCACCTGGTCTGTAGATTACTCCTACTCGCATTATACCTTTGTTTCCAACTATCTCACACCATACAGACTCTATACTAGCATATGAAATGTCTGAATCCGGGAAAGTTATCGTCGCACTCAGGCTGCTTCTGATAAGAAGCATTACCCCACCACCCCTTCTTTCTACTCTATCCTTCCTAAATACATTATACAAGCCGTACTGAAACTCATCATCCCCAATTTCCGGGTGGCACCACGACTCTGTAAGCCCTATTATGTCCGCGTTACTTGTTTTAACCAGCAGTTCCAATTCGCTCATTTTATTGACGACACTTCTAACGTTACTGTATAAACAATTAAGATTTACTGTTCTTGTATATTTAACAACCCTAACACAACCCTTGAAGTTTTTTAGGCTCTCTTCCCTGATATTAGCTACCCGCTCACGTGAAATGTCTTTGCCCCCAGAACATCTAGATAATACGTCCAGTTGGGGTAACAGATAAGAACTCTTAAGGTATTTGCAAGAGTTATATTGACCAATGTTATCAGATAAACGCGTGTCAGTATTACCCACATCCCCCCTAACTCGCAGTTTCCCTGAACCTTTAAGGTATCCTCAATAATACTGGCAAAAACTTTTGCACCACCTTTGTTTAAGTGTATCCCGTCTCTACAAAACAAATTCCTTCTACCTACAAGTGTGGGCCATGTTGATAGAAATTTACCCCCTAAAGCCTTGCAGATTCCTTCAAGTCTTGAGTTAATCCACAAGGCTCTTAACATATAATCCCTCCTATCGTGTCTGGGCAGAATTGCAGACACATAGACATTATGGCCTAGCGCGCGACATTTCCTCAGCATGGTCCTGTATTTTTCCAACAAATCGTCAGATCGTGTACGTTTAATATCGTTTGTCCCCACATGAATAATAATATTTTCTTTACCCCCTTTAAAATCTGACAATCTGTTGGTGACATCATCAATAGTTGCTCCTGGCAGACATACCCTGGTTCTTCTCCACCTATCTTTATTACAAAAAATATTCCCCGTTTCCCTGACAATGGAGTCTCCTAATAAAACAATGTCCTTTTTAACCAGAGTAGTTTGCACTTGGTTTTTCTGTTTTGAGGCTCGAATCGGGTGTGCATCACTTGGTAGATTGCTGGAGTTTTGAGTCCCTGACGAGCCCCCAGATGCATTATTTTTGAGGGCAAGCACTCGTTTTTTCAGGGACTCAAATTGTTCCATCAGTGCACCAAATTGTAATTTAAGATCGGTGCACTCCTTACATCGATCACAAAGAAAAGAATCCCCAGGTGAGGTAGGATTAGTCACCAGGTCGACCCTGGAAAACATACCACAGGTTCCACAACGGATTAAATCATGACTCACCCGTAAATCGCCATCTGCTATTTCCGTGTGAGTCACGATACCCTGTGACGTGTTTAAGACAGATCTCGTAACTACCATTATAAAATTAAATAAATATCAATGAAAGTAACTTTAAAAAATTATATCTATAATATTATTAAAATCAAACAGTTACAGGAAAACCTATAACAAAATAATCCAACAATATCTAAATAAATCAAATATTTAAAAGCACTATCCAAAAGTAAACCACTTAACTGAGGAGCCCTGTCTAACCGCGTCCGCTCACCTCGAATGCCAACATACGAAGTAGGTGTGGTTTGGGCTGCATGGTTTAATAAGGTGGTTTTCCGTACTCCATTATAGAGAGGGAAGTCAACTATGATAAGCTGGACTGTGATTTGAGGATTGCAGTTTCCAGGCCCCCTCATTAACCATATGCCCCCTCATTAACCAAAAATTCAAAATTAAAGAAAAAGAATGCAGGAGGCATTTTGCTTCTTCTCTATTCTCTCAAGGGGTTCCAGTCTTTGTGTGTAATGTTGTTTTTTTTCTAATTTGCAATTTTTGTAAACAATTTTATGCATAATTTAGTGATTATGCATACTTCTATTTTCCTTTTATAATTTTCTTACATAATTTCATAACCTTGTTTTCTCCGTGTGTTTTACTGTCAAATGTATGGAAATAATATATTATTTTCATTTTTTGAGGATTAATACATTATTCATTACAGTGTAAATACAAAAATTATTAAGAATACAGACAAACAAACACCCAGCGATCTTCCCATTTTTGAAAATTGGGGTAAGAAATACAATTTTGCTCTAATATTGGTCAAATACAACAATGATCACCACAATCAAAACATATGAAAATGTGCTTACTATGTCTCCTTTTGATCCTTTATGTCCCTTTTGGCCAGGTCCACCAATATCTCCCTGAAATTCAGAAAAACAAAAAATAAGTTAAATTCAAAGATAACAGTGATGTTAATAATTTATGACGGCACAACAATACAAATGGCCCTCAGTCCCCAGCAGCTTTCACTCTCCCTCTTATGGCAGTGAGAGGATCAGAGTGGAAGCAGAGGGTGCTAAGAATCTTTGGGTACGACCAGGCTGCCATGCACGGAAACTGAACTTGGCCTGTTAAAACGTACGATCACTCATCGGTGAAGACAGGATATTAGAGCTGGAAAAGAAATTAGAAAATGTGAATTGGAATATCATCGGTTTGGCTGAAACAAGAAGAAGAAATGAATACTTAAAGTTTATCAAGTGGAAATCTGCTGTACACCAATGGAAACAGTGAAAGGAGTGAAGGTGGAGTTGGGTTTCTGGTCCATAAAGATTTTAAAAACAACATTTTGAAATTCAAAAGTAGATCACCAAGGGTGTCAAGACTAATACTCAAGATTTCTAAGAGGTACAAGCTAAAGATTATAATGATTTATGCACCAACATCAAGCCATGATGATGAAGAGGTTGAATAAATGTACACTGAAATTGAGAGTCTTCTAGATGAGCAGAAAACCCACTACACTATTATTATGGGAGACTTCAATGCTAAGGTTGGAAAAAGGCAAAACAGCGCAGAAAGAGGAACTATAGGAAATTTTGGAATTGGTGAAAGAAATAAAAGAGGTGAAAGACTTGTGGAATTTGCAGAATCTCAAGGACTGTCAGTAATGAACACTTTTTTCAAGAAAAGGTTGAACAGAAAGTGGACATGGAAGAGTCCAAATGGATTAACAACTAATGAAATCGACTTCATCCTCACTAACAGAAGATATATTGTGAATGATGTTACCGTCCTGAATAAGGTAAATGTTGGAAGTGATCACAGAATGGTAAGATGTACACTTGATATAGATGTAGGAAAGGAAAGGAAAAAACTGACTCGAGTAAATAATACAAAGGTCTTTGAGATAACAGAGGAGGAGAAAAAGCAGTATGTACTGGAACTTAAAAACAAGTTTGAGCTTCTGCAGACTGCTCAGGACCAAGATATTGACGAGGAATATTACAACTTTCTGAAAGTGATAAAGCCCAAGAAACCTATAGGGAAACAGAAATCCAAAGAAGAAAAAATTAGTCAAGAAACACTAGTCATGATGAACCGAAGACGACAAATGAAGAGCAAGAAAAACACTGACAGGGAGAAAATTGAGTATACTGAGTTATGCAAAGCCATTAGAAAGAGACTCAGAGAGGACATAAGAAGATTTAACACAAGAAAAGTAGAACAAGCATTAAGGGAAAACAAAGGATTTAAATCAGCAGCCATGAGCAGTAATACAGAAAGACAAATGATACTGAAACTGAAGAATAGCGATGGTGTACTTATAAATAGCAGAGGACTACTATAGAGAATTATATAAGGAGCGAGGGAATGATACCAGCAGTGGGGAACATGGATTGCAAAGTAGCAACACATACAACATACCCGATATTCTTCCTGATGAGGTACAACATGCACTGAAGAAAATGAAGAATCGGAAAGCCCCGGGGGAAGATGAAGTTACTGTAGAGTTGTTAAAATTGGGAGAAAGAGACATAACAGAAAAACTGGCAAGGCTCTTCACAAAGTGCATTAAAAAAGGTGTGACGCCTAAGCAGTGGAATAATGCAATCATAGTTTTGCTGCATAAGAAAGGAGATAAATCAGAAATTGGAAATTATAGACCAATTAGCTTGTTATCCCATATCTACAAGTTGTTCACAAGGGTCATTAATAACAGATTAGAAAGAATACTTGATAAGAATCAACCGAAAGAGCAAGCTGGCTTTTATGACAGGATTCTCAACTATGGATCACCTTCACGTAATATCACAGCTGATGGAGAAAGCAAATGAATATAAAACACCATTATGCCTGGCATTTGTGGACTATGAAAAGGCATTTGACTCCACACAGCATAAGGCAATGTTTCGGGCACTGGAAACACAAGGCATAGATACCCCATATATTATGATTTTGAAGAAAATATATGAGAGTGCTACCTCCTTTATTAGACTAGACAAAGACAGTAGGAAATTTAAAATCGAGAAAGGAGTTCGACAAGGAGACACAATATCTCCGAAGCTGTTTACTGCTGCCCTTGAGGAAGCTTTCAAACGATTAGACTGGTCGCAGAAAGGAGTCAATGTGAATGGAGAGTACCTAAACCATTTACGATTTGCAGATGACATTGTGGTTATAAGCCACGATCCCAAAGAATTAGAGGAAAATCTTAATCAGTTATGCACAGTTAGTAAGGATTTCGGACTAAAGATGAATATGGCTAAAACAAAAGTAATGATGAACAAGTATGCCATGGAAAGGGAAATAATGATTGAAGGAGCAGTAATTGAAAAGGTGGAGTCATATACTTATCTGGGACAAGTTATTAGCTGTAATAATGATAAATGGCTGGAAGTCAAGAGAAGAATAAATTTTGGATGGATAGCATTCAGGAAATATAGTCACATACTGAAGAGCAATATCCCAGTTTGTCTGAAACGTAAAATAATGAATCAATGTATATTCCCCACCATGACTTATGGAAGTGAAACTTGGGCACTCACCAAAAGAATGGAAGAGAAGCTGAGAACTACACAGCGAAGAATGGAATGAATTATATTGGGAATCAGACTGTTAGATAAGAAGATAAACACATGGATTAGGCATCAAACTCAAGTAAAGGACATTCTTATCAAAACTAAAGAACTAAAATGGTCTTGGGCAGGACACATAGCTCGAAGATATGATGACAGATGGACTAAGAAAATAACAGAATGGTACCCAAGAGGAGCTAGAAGAAAACCTGGAAGGCAAAGGCGGAGATGGATAGATGAAATTCATGAGTTTTTGGGTAGTAAATGGATGGCCAGTGCTCAAAACAGAAGGAACTGGAAAGTTGCTGGAGAGGCCTTCATCCTGCAGTGGATTGAAAATGGCTGATGATGATGATGATAATAATTTTTAATAAAAAAACAAACAAATTTTTTTTATAACTGTTTGCTGTAATTTTTCAAATGCATTTGTTAGTTGTTTTTCAGTTAGTCAACATAGCTAGGTTGTTTCCGTACACTTTATTCTTGAGAGAATCCTCCATGGAAGAAATCAGGGGTTTTTTAGAACAAGTAATCACAGTAGACACAAAATGTAACCTCACTAGAGAAATTAACTTGTTAGAAAAGTATTTCCATACTTGTGCCAGTAATATTCTGATATTTATTTATTCGATTTTGTGATATATTTAAAATAAAAAGTTTGTATTGTGAGTTTTAACTGAGTTTCATTTAGATTTAAATTTTAATGGCTTTGTGAATTGTAGTTTATAGTTTGAGAAGCTTTTGTTAGCTTGGAACTACAATGTTATAAATGTTTTGAATTTGTACATGTAGTGAAAGCTGAGATAGCAGAGATCCACCTCTTCAGGGTAGGGGTGGTGACATGCCCTTCTACGTCTGACTCATCAGACAGAACAACAAGGCTAAAGGTCGATTTGATAGAATTAATTATTGTTTAAGTTAGAGTTATTAAAGATGGATGAGCTTTTAGCTCGGAAAGCATATATACTAGTGAGTGGCGAGAAGATGCAGTGATATTCTGATACAGATATCTACCGATAAGATGCCTCATAATTATTACTTTGTAATAATATTTAATTTAATTTAATATGTGCATGTGCATCCAGTTATATGAAGGACAACTTCCTGTAGGATGGGCACACAAATAAATAAAATAAATTAAAACATTAATTTTGTACTGTAAGGCAAATAAAAAACACAATAATGTTGGTTGGTTGGTGTCGTGTCCATTTGAAGTCAAATTGAACCATGCGCTGATATCACTGCTTTAGCTAAGTCCACGATCTTTTCGTTATAAAGTTCTCCCTGAAAAGGGGATTCGTCCATGCTTTGCAAAGTCGCCTGAATTGCAGGACAGCTGAAGATGTGTTCCAGAGTAAGCTGTTCTTTCGGACAGTTTCTGCAAAGTTTATAAGTTCTGGTACCATCCGCACTAATTTTCATACCTGCCATGTGTCGAGTTCTCAGTCTGGCAATGGTCTTAGTGATGTTCCTATTTGCATTAATCTCGCAGATTTGGTGATCAGTTTCTATATGTTTCTGTCTGAGTCTGTGTCTGGCGATGGCGTTAGCATCGTCTAGAGTTATGGTTTTTGAGGTGTTGTGATTTAAGTTTCTTGCCTCTTTTGCCAGTTTATCGGCCGCCTCATTTCCTTCTATACCCACATGCGCAGGCATCATTAGCATTAGCATTAGCATTAGTAGAGGCATTTGATGCAAGAAAGCAAGCTTATGCAGCATCAGCCAAAAAAAAAAAAAAAAACCCACTTCCACTTCACCCCTCTGTTCGTTCAAAATACCTGTCCAGCTGAGCCTTAAACTTATTTAGGCTATCAACCTCCACCACAAGGGATGGCAGTCTGTTCCACCAACCAACCACCCGCTGGCTAAAGGCAAATTTCCGCACGTCTATCCTACATCTGTCTTTCCTCAATTTGAATTTATGCCCTCTCAGGTGATTTTTCTGAGCTAGAGGAAGAATCCCATCAGCATTGAGCATGCTTAAACCATTCAAGGCTTTATACACCTCTATCAGATCACCTCGCTGGTGCCTAGTCTCCAGACACTGTAATTTGCAAAACTTAAGCCTTTCTTCGTAAGAGCACCCCTTTGTTCCATTCACTAATCTTGTTGCCCTTCTCTGTACTCGTTCCAGCAGCCCTACATCCTTCTTGAAATGAGGCCTCCAGACCTGTACTCTAGCTGTGGCCTGACCATTGCCTTGTACAATGGAATAATCACCTCCTTATCCCTGCTGGAAAAATTCCTGTATATCATTGACAATACTCCATGAGCTACTCTTGCAGCCCGTCTGCACTGCTCAGAGAACTTCATATCTGCCTGCACAATCACCCCCAAGTCCCTTTCATTCTCTACCACTGTCAGTGTAGTACCACAGAGTTGATACGTTGCTCTGGGGTTGCTGTTTCCCATGTGTAGTACTTTACATTTGTCAATGTTAAACTTCATTTGCCACCTCTCAGCCCATCTGCTCAACCTTTCCAGATCCTGTTGCAGCAGTGTAGTGTCAGTAGTGTCCTTGACAACCCTGCCAACCTTTGTATCATCTGCAAACTTGGACATTAAGCTTGATATACCATCATCAATATCATTTATAAATACAGAAAACAATAATGGACCCAACACTGAGCCCTGAGGGACTCCACTAATAACATTAGTCCACGATGAGCAGTGTCCATTGATTACCACTCTCTGTCTTCTCCCCCTCAACCACCCCTTTATCCATAGCAGCAATTTGCCTCCAATGTCACACTGCTCCAATTTGTGTAGCAGTCTTCCATGTGCAACAGTATCAAAAGCCTTTCTAAGATCCAAGTATATAATATCAAAGTTATTCCCTGCATCCAGTTCTTTTGTGACTGCATCATAGTATCCAATCAAGTTGGTCAGGCAAGACTTCCCCTTAACAAAACCATGCTGTGTCTGAGCTATAACTGAAGTCTTGTCTAAATGATCCTGCAGTGCTTCTTTAACCAGTGCCTCCATTAATTTTCCTGGAACAGAGGTTAAGCTCACAGGTCTATAGTTACTCGTGTCAGCCTTTGATCCTCCTTTGTGAATTGGGGTCACAATTGCACATTTCCAGTCTATGGGTACCTCCCCTGAGTCCAAGGAAGCTCTCATAATTATGGCTAAGGGTTTGCTAATTCCTTTGCTGCCTCCTTTAATATAACTGGATAGATCCCATCCACCCCGGGTGCCTTTCTTGTGTTTATCTTCAACAGTTTCTCCTCCACTTTACTCCCAGTTATTTCAAGATTCTGTAGCTTACTGCTAGAGTTGAATACACCTCTGGCATTCCCCTTGCTGAATAACTCCTCATGTGTGAATGTCGATGCAAAATATTCATTTAGTTTGTTAGCTACCTGAGCAGGATCATCAACAGTTGACCCATCAATATCAAGTGGACCAATCTGATTCATCCCCTTCCTTCTAGAGTTTACATAAGTAAAGAACTCTTTGCTGTTTTTCTTTGCATCCCTTGCCAAGGATTTCTCGTAATCTGCCTTCGCCTGCCTAACCTCCTTTGTAACTTGGTTGCATATCAACTTGTATCTATCATAGGCTTCTGTGTCATGTGTTAATTTGTAAGTATCCCATGCATTTTTCTTCTCTGCCATATGCCTCATTAGTTCATCTGACATCCATTTTGGCCTAAACCTTGAACAATATTTCTTAGTTGGTATGTAAAGCCTAGTAGCTTCCAAGATACGTTCTTTGAATGCTTCCCATTTTGAATTTGCTGTTGGTAACATCATCAGTTGGTCCCACTGTATAGAATTTAAATACTGTCTCAGTCCATCGTAGTCGCCTTTACGGAAGCAATAACCCTTCCCTTTTTTACCCCTAATGGTAGTTACCTCTTTCAGTAAATCCCACTTCAGCACACTGTGATCACTGCCACCTAGTGGTTCATTTATCTGCAGATTCTTAATGCATGAAGAATCACTGCTGATAATCAAATCAAGAGTATTACTCCCTCTAGTTGCCTCCTGAACATGCTGATGTAGAAAACAATCATCCAATAAATCCACAAAAGCCCTGCTAGTGTGTGAGTAACCAGCCCCCAAATTCCAGTCAATATCTGGGAAATTAAAATCTCCCATTATAAGACTCTCTGATTTACTGGCCCACTCTATTTCCCTGTACAGTTCCTTATTATACTCATCAGAGTCATTAGGCCTATAGCACACTCCTACTCTCAATTTTGATCTCCCAATGCTTATGTCACACCAAACTGACTCAACACTGCACTGTCCAGCGATGTCGACTGGCTTCACTTCCTTGGTTTTTATGTGTTTTTTAACTAATAGCATAACCCCTCCCCCCTTCCTATCCTGTCTATCCTTTCTGTAGACGTTGTACTCCCCAAATTGCAGTTCTGCATCCCTTATATCTGTGTGACACCACGTCTCTGATATCCCAACAATATCTGCCTTTGATGTTTTGAGCAATACCTCAAATTCATCAAATTTATTTACTAAACTCCTAGCATTGGTGTACACGCAAGTATACCTGCACCTGTTTCTATTCTTAGCTACCCTAACACAACCCATGTGTTTACTTGTACCGCAATGGCTCCCAGCAGTCTCTGAAATACCATGCATCTTGTTTTTCAGGCTTCTGCTCATTCTAATAGAAGCAGTGCAAGAATCTCTTTCACCTCTGCCAGTGGCTACTGTCAATCTATTGGTCTTTGTCTCCCCCCAAGCTAGCAGTTTTCCGACCCACCTAACACTGCCTCGATAGCATCAGCAAATATTCTTGCACCCTTTCTATTTAAGTGTATCCCATCCCTGTAGAAGCAATCTCTCCTGTTAACAAGTACAGTCCAGGCTGAAAAAAATTCTACCCCTTGAGCCTTGCACAATCTTTCCATGGCCGAATTGATCGACAAGGCTCTCATCATATACTCCCTCCTATCGTGTCTGGGCAGAATTGCAGACACTTTCAAATTCAACCCTAATTCTCGGCTTTTGTTCAACAGTGACCTGTACTTGTTAAATCCACTGTAGTGTGCAGCTCTTTCCCAATTGATGAACTGTCTCCAAATGTCGGTGAATGTCCTGTGTGAGTCCTGTGCTTCCATGTTTTATTGCCAGCAGGGCCGCTCTTGAGTCGCAGAAGATTACAAGCCCTCTGGCTCTGTCTATGTCTCTTAGTGAAATATAACTATTTAGGGCCTCAAGGATTGCCCTTAGCTCACATGTAAAGTTAGAGGCGATGCTGCCTGCACCTATGCTTTGTTGCATTTTTGTAGTATTTGTCAGGGTGGTGTGTATGCCTGCTCCGCCCTTGAGGATCGTCTCGTAAGAGGATCCATCGGTATACATCTGTACTGTCACGCCTCGAATAAGTGTCAATTGTTTTGATTCCTATAGCTTTGACAATGGTCTCGATTTTGTGCAGTGTTCCACGAGATTATTGTGGTATTTTGGGGGATGCAAGATGGTAAGGTAGGCTCTTGAAGTATGTCATATTTTGTGAGTTCAAGATCAAGACTTTCTCTGATTTCCTTATCGTATTTCATGGTAGATGACCTTTTGAGTCTTGACCTGCAGTTCCAATTTATAAAGGTCCTACGGGAGATATGATCAATGTCTCTGCTGTTAGCCTTATTAGTGAATTTAATTGTGTGATATCTTCTTCTTCTTTACACAATAATGTAATTTATAATAAACCAAAAAAATATTCATGAAATAAATGTTGTATAGTAAATGATATGCATAATCTACAGTGCGTATTTTTTTTGCCAGAAATTATTCTTGCTTAAATGGTCTGTGGGAATTTCTATTGCATTATGTTGTATGCAATGAGAAACATGCCCTAAAGCCCATGGGAAAAGCAAGGTTAGTTCACCACATGTTTAATAAAATGTTTTGAGGCTTGAACTGGGATAGCCTGGTTTCAAAATATTTTCAACAAATGCTCAATGAGCAAATGGTAAGGTTCTGGTGTATTTTACAATTTTTCATATAATATCAATGTGTGACCATTGTTGATATTATATGAAGGGAGAGGGGAGGGCCCTGACTGATATTTCTCCAAAATAACTGCTGCACAATGATTGTTGGCTCAAGTTTAATGTTTCATGTTCCTTGTTTCTATTATTAATATTATTTTTTATCTGTTTATTCCTTTATTTGACAAAATATATTAATACATGTGCCTACATAAGTTAAAATTTATGCATGCTTAAAGTTTTCTCAACTGAAAAATGGAAGTAGTGACTAATACTTTGATGTTTATATTATGACTTAGCTTCTTTTTTTTTTTTTTTAATTTTCGGCAGAATTAGTAAATGTTTTCTTTTGATAAAAATAAGAAAAAACACATTTTAAATTTTCATAAAAATATTACATTTAATAAGTATTGCAATTCATAAGTCTACCTGCCCACCCACCAATGAAGGGCCAAATAGCCCTGAAATGGCCATCTGGGTGGTGGTGGTGGTGGTATCCATTGAGAATAAGTAACAATAGTCTTCTCTAATGGGGAAACATTACTTATTTGAAATACTAAAATGACAGGCAACTCTTTGTGAAGGTATTCACAATATGAGATATAATGAAAATAATGCCACTTCATCAAATTTAGTGATCTACTATGCACAGAACTGATTAACTATATAATATCGGTGTAGATAGACCACATTATATAATAATTGTGATGGCATGTTGCATTACCAGGGTACCTGCTCACCCACCGATGATAGACCAACAGCTTTGAAATGGTGGCGTCTGGGTGGTGGTATCCACTGAGAATAAATAACAGTAGACTTCTCTACTAGAGAAGCATTACTTATTCAAAGTAGTGCAATACCTGGTATCTCGTTGTGAAGGCAGCCACAATATGAGATACAATTAAAACGATGCCTTTCATACTACATACGTAGTTTAAATTTATGGGTAAACTATGGTGTACCTACACCGATATTATATAGTTAATTACTTAAAAACCCATATATAATTAGGCATTGTGCAATTCATCTTCAAGTACAGAACTGATGCATGGCACTAACTTGTACAAATTGCAATTTATTAATAAAAAAAGATCAAGCTTTAGCATACTTCAAAGAAAAATCAATAAAATCCGAAATTTTTTCCAGAAATAAAAAAAATTTAGTCAGGTACCACATGATTCTGCTTGCTATGATCAGGGGTGTGACTACTGCTTGAGTAATAGTAATGAATATTAATTTGTTTCATAGTATTCAAACAATACAAACTATACTATAATTATTTTCATTTTCCACTACATTATGACTAATAAAAGCTACACCACTTATTTTTTTAACAAAATACAAAATTTTAATCAATGTACACTAGGTAAATTCTTTCGGTTTCACCCTTTTTAGGATATTGCATTGTGTTGTAGGATGGTTTTCATGGCAGCATGACTTTTCAAAAAAAATAAGTAAGAGGTTGTTTAGTATTTGCACCAAGGTAATTAAGGTGCCAACGACTGAGGAATCAGTATACACTGTGTCAGAAATTTTGCATTCCATGATCAATTGCCTGTTTACAGGATGAAAAGCATGCAACTTTTGCCTAAGATAACTAACTTAGTCACAACGTGAAGAGTACAGTATTTCAATTTCAGTCAGCAATAGGTAACAGATGAAGCAATTTACCACTTGGCACAAGAAAGCTGTACTCTATCTTCTGCACTACCTGCAAGTGGTATGTAATAATAAGAAGAAACAATAATCATTATGAGTAAGCAAACCAACTATTTGGATGAATGTGTAGAGATTCTTTATAATTAATTCTTTTACTGAGATACACATTCGGATTAGAAATTCCCTCACACAAAATATTTTCTTAATAAACATATTAGTAAATGAAAGAGCAACAAGGCTCAGTATGTCCTATGTTATTGATCAATTTTCAAAATAATGAGAGGAATTACCTCAATATATATGCATGTAAACCATTTCTTCACTAACACTCTCCTTGAATTCAAGGAGAGAGTTAGTGAAGAAGCATCCTACATGCATATATTGAGGTAATTCCTCTCATTATTTTGAAAATTAATAAACACATTATGAAAATAAAATATAAAATTAAAAATAATTCACATTTACTTAGTATTCATTCTAAATACTGTTCTAAATTAAGATGATCTCCCAAGATAAATGAATCTAAAGATTTAATCTCTTAACTTAAACTTTTCAATTATTGGTACTTTACATCATATGATCCAAGAGGCTTATGTATTAAATATTTACCATGGAATACATAGGAAAAATTTTTTATATTCTGACAATATTCTTTATATATTTACCTTGGATCTATATTAACTGCAAATTGCCACCAATCTTCCCCTCATGGACATAAATGCTGAAAAGAGAGCGCATGCATGCTGTGATTGTTAATCAGTGCTGTATTCTATTTGCAATAATGTTGTAAAATAATTTACAACATTACCACTTCATGATCATCCAATGTCATAGTACAAATCAGTCCATTCCACAGGAATGATTTGTACTATGCATTCCGCTCACTATTTTCTTCCATTCTATCCTGCCGTTGCCATAGTAAACTGTCTATCTTCTAATGCTTGCTTGACATCAATCCATCTTCCTCTGGATCTCTTACCATTAATTTTTGCTTCAATATCTGTTTAACTAATCTTCCATCTCCCAATTCTACATACTAGCATTCTATCATTTTAAGTTTGGCTCACTTACCCTTCACTGGATATTTTTTGCTCCAAGATTTTTTTCTTGTTTCATCATTTGAAATATAGTCTTGCCACTGTTTCCACCTGATAGTTAACACTATTTTTCATAAAAATTCTCACTTCTAATTTTTAATCAATTCCACTATTTCATACCCAATTCGGAACTCCACATGTTAAAACAACTTAAAAACTATGTTAAAAATGCAAATTTTGTCTTTCAGGTAATTTCTCTTTTGTTCCAAATGGAGTTTTTTAAAAGCTTTACTTATTCTACTGTTTATTCCAGGTATAATTTTCCATATTCATTAAAAAATATTCCGAGATTCATACAATTACTAATCTGTTCCAGTTTTTGATCATTTAGTCTACAAATAAATTTTCCCTCTCTCTCTCTCTCTCTCTCTCTCTCTCTCTCTCTCTCTCTCTCTCTCTCTCTCCCCCAATTTGTAATTTTTTTTTTGTGCAGCTAATTTTCACACCAAATATTATCTACTACCTTTATTTTATTCAGAGATCATTGAAGATCTTGCAGGCTACTATTTAATGGCACAATCTGTACATAATAATCCAATTTTTACATCTCACAAATGAAACAAATTATTTTACTAATTTTCTATACAAATTATAAAACAGAATTGTGATAAGATACTCCAAATTTAACCACTTTAAAATGCTTCCCTCAATGAGCACTGCAGACTTGTTTTTATTCCCCTCAAAAAATTATCCTTGATGACATAATTTTCTAAAATTTGAAAGTGCAGATATCTAAGTATTGTGTCAAATGCATTTTCAAGATCAACAAATTCTAAATACAGGCTCTTGTTATTCCATAATTCTTCTTCAAATAGATGATCCTGGCATCTCCTGTTTGACTGTGTTTTACCAAAGATTATTTCAATGATACTCTCTCTCTCTCTCTCTCTCTCACTCTCTCTCTCTCTGTAAGAAACTCATAATGAGCATTTGAAGCAGTATTGCAGTGTTTATAATGCAAGAAATTAAACTACTGAATTCTGCTAATGTAAAATTGAGAAAACAAATACACATACAATACAAACAGTGAGAGAGATGTAATCATAAAATTTAATTCAAAGCAGAAATAGACAAAATGACATGTATGCTCTTTTATGCTTTTTCTATCAGGAAAAAGAAGCATGTTTATCTTTCTTTTATCTGAATAATCAACTTGACAATCTATGATCACAAAAATAAATTAAACAAAATTTAACTTACAAATAGAAAATATAGAAAATAGTGAAATAAATAATAAAGGTTTCAGGGTTATTTCAGTACAGGCATCATTGAAATAATTTTAAAATCAAGTATAAGCACAAGCCTTTTGTTTATCGTCATTGGGAGAAATTAAATAGAGGTGTGCAAAAATAATTAATTATAAGGTGATCTAATATACATGAATATGTACACAGAGCAAGTATAATTTCCTGCTTTGAGATTACCTACTTTGTCACCATCTTCTCCTGGAGGTCCAGCTGATCCTGGTGGACCTGGTAACCCCTAAATGTAGAAAAAATATATTAATAGATGTTATCAGAGATAATTCAATTTCAATTTCAACACAAATTTGAAAGTATAAATTTCTAAAAAAAAACAGAAATCCACTCCTCCCAACATATTTATAACTAGAAAGTGGAATGCAATTCTCTAGTCAAAAATATGGATTAAACCACAAGGTATGCTGTTCTAAATGAAGAGAAGGATAAAAGAAAATTTTTGATAAGCAAAAATAAAAAAAATAATTAATTCCAGATAAATTTCAGTATGGAAACAGTACCATGATGAAATAAGTACATCTAGAAATCAGCAGAGGTGGTATAAAAATTCAATTCAATCTTATAAGACTGAATTACATTTGTAAACTGATAATTTTATTTCTAACAAGGCTATAACTAATTTAAAACTCCATGATAACAGTGCAGCATAATATATATAATGTAAACTGATAGTGTAATATGTATTATTGAATTTAAGTATCTATTCATTTAGTGTAGTATTCTCAAATTAAACTGAATTTAAATGGAAATCACGCCTCAGACTAGAGCAGCAAAACAACAGGCTCAAAGTAAAAATTGGCTTCTTAAAGCAGCAGGAGTGCTGCAACTCCCGCTGCTTTAAGCTTCACAGGAGAGCTGAAGGGGCATTTCTCATATGATCATGACCTTATAGAATGTGCTGCTTGAGTGATTAAAATGGAACATAATACAGCCGAGGGGAATGTCTTTGTATTTGTCCATTGCAAAGGATGTGAATAAATTAGGCACAAACTCGGCATTCTGATAGGCATTAATGAGAACTTGAAGAATAGGGTGGATGCCCTCAAAGGAATTAATTAAAACAGGGGGGTTCTTCAAGCTCTCAGCTGCCCAACTCAATGCCAGCGACTGCAACAAGATGTAGGAAAATTAGGTTGATGGGCTGAGAAATGGCAGATGAAATATAACATTAACAAAAGCAAGGTACTGCATATAGGCAGCAGTAATCCTGTATGCAGAAATAGGATTACTATTTGTACTACACTCAGGGTAGTGTAATACGAAAAACACCTGACACCTGAGGGTAGTTGTGCAGGCAATTATGAAGTTTTGTGAGCAGTGCAGACACACTCCCCAAATGTCTTCTAAACAAGCTTCCATCTTATGGTTTGCCAACTGTATTTTTGTAATTGGTTATCCAGTTTTCTCTCTGATCGCTCACTGAGGGTGATGGTAGATGGCTCTCTGTCTTAACTTCTCCACTAATGCTGGTGTCCCCCAAGGTTCAGTTCTTTCCCCCACTCTTTTCCTCTTGTATATTAATGACCTTCTTCCATTGACTGGAAATCCTATCCATTGTTTTGCCGATGATAGCACATTGCATTCCACATTCCATTTTGAGAAAACTTGCCCTGCTCAATCAGCTTCAACTTCTCGAATATCCGCTACCAATTCCTTAAATGCCGATCTCCAGATAATTCTCCAGTGGGGCAAAGACAACTTAGTTGATTTCAATCCTTCTAAAACTCAGTCTCGTCTTATATCTTGCAAAAAAGGATTCTTCTGCTCCTATACTTATCTTTGCTGACACTCCGATTTCTAGGCAAAATGATATATCTCTTTTGGGGATTACCCTGACTTCTAATCTCTCTTGACACAAGCACATTACAAATATTTCTTTCTCTGCATCTAAAAAACTTGGTTTTCTCTTTTGCTCTTGGCGTTACTTTTCTTCCAAACAGCTCTGTTCACTCTGTACAAATTGCAACTCTGCACTACCATGGAATACTGCCCACATCTGGGGCGGTGCCCCCAAAACCTCTCTCAGGCTTCTAGATTCCATTCAGAAGAGGGCAGTTAGGTTAATTAATGACTCATCTCTAACAGAGTCTCTCCACTCGCTGTCTCATAGATGTACTGTTTCTGCTGCATGCCTTTTCTACAGATACTTCCATGGGCACTGTTCTTCTGAATTGGCTTCTATAATTCCTGCTCTCCCTTTCAAAACAGTCCAAACACATGCCGCCAACAACCAACATCCATTTACTGTCCAACTTCAAACTCACAGGACCAACTTTTTATCTTCCTCATTTATTTATTCAACTGCCATTTTCTGGAACAACCTTCCTTTATACATATTTCCTGAAAATTACAGTCTACAGAAGTTCAAGTCTAATGTCAACAAATATCTTCTTTCGTCTTCTCACCCTCTAACCCAAGCATAGTACTAAGTACTATAGGTTCTAATACCTCTCGTGTTCTGGGTTTTCATAAAAAAAAAAAAAAAAAAAAATGTACCAGGTGATATTAATTG
Source organism: Mastigoproctus giganteus (assembly GCF_048544385.1). Classification (NCBI taxonomy): domain Eukaryota; kingdom Metazoa; phylum Arthropoda; class Arachnida; order Uropygi; family Thelyphonidae; genus Mastigoproctus; species Mastigoproctus giganteus. Next base: position 4,155,232 of record NC_143580.1, read on the forward strand.
TTTGGCCCTGTGTAAGTGGTAAGATATAAATGCCATAATTCTTAGCTGAAAAAAACATACAGTTAATGGCATGTCATTTAAGCCAGATGGTTAACTTTATTTTCATTCTTGTTGTCTACATTTTGTGCTTAGGCAATTAAGAACACAAGGCATTAGTATAGATGTGTGTGTGTGTGTATGTGTGTGTGTGTGTGTGTGTGTGTGTGAATGTATATTGAGTGTATATTTTTTTGGTTAGTTTGCTTGTTTTGTGGAATGAGAAACCATATAGTTGAGTTAATCTCAACAGAGACAAAGTCTACCACAATGTGGAGTTAAAAAAAAAAAAAAAAAAAAACTAATGAAGGTTTCTCCCTCCTAGACAAGATTTAAACTATTTTCTACCTTTTCTGCACAGTGGGGAAGAATAGCATTTTTAATGATATACTGGTCACAAGTACATATTTTGCAGACAAGTGTCCAAAAGGGGATAGAAATGAATAGGTAAATTTTTGAAGGCAAATCTTCACTGTTATCTATCCAATTGAATTCACACTCTCATACTACACCTCAGATTATTGTGAAATAGGTACTCCAATACGAAATGTTATAACTTCATTAGAATGAGTGAAAATAGCCAAAACACCCACTTACTCTTGATCCTTGAAGGCCATCTCTACCACCAGGTCCTGGTATACCAGCATCTCCCTATAAATATAGTGAACAGCAGAAATTAGAAAATATTTATATTGTTTTTTTTTTTTAAATAATGTTATAATTATTGAAAGTTTAAATGTTTATTTTAAAAAAAGGTTAATTTTACACTTCTATGAAAATTTATATACTGACAATTTATATACCGATATGAAATTTATATACTGACAATTTATATACCGATATGAAGTTTATATACTGACAATTTATATACCGATATGAAGTTTATATACTGACAATATTTGAAATAAAATTGCATAAACAATAAAAGAAAATGATGGGCAGCATTTCATACAAAAAAAATCATAAACTTACAGATAAATTTAAAAAAAAAAAAAAACAAGTATTAGCATTAGCAGAGGCATATGATGCAAGAAATTAAGCTTATACAGCATCAGCCAAAAAAAAAAAAAAAATTAACACAGTTGGATTAACAATCCTTATCCATAAAACAATTATAAAATTAAATTCATGCATTTCTATAAATTTAAATTTTTTAATAATAAATATAATTTAATCAAGTCTCTTAATTAGAAAACACTACAAGTCACCTTGTCTCCTTTAGGTCCAGCTGGGCCATGTGGTCCAACAGGTCCATCTCTTCCCTGAAAATAAATAAATAAATAACACAATTAATTCAATTTAATTTTTCAAAATCTATCTATATATTTTTATCTGACATTTATATGGAGATAAAAATTTATACCATGACAACATCAGTAACTAAAAGTAAAGCAAAGAGAGGTTTTCTGATGCAAGCTAGGAAGACAATACATTCATCTTCATTAGATGTCAATCTAATTATTTAAGATGAGATGAAGACTTATAACTAAAGATCATGTACAGAGAGCTGTTCAGCCTAAACTAAAGACAGGAAGAGAACAGAACTGAAATATAGTATGAAAGTAAGGCGCAAAGAATTGAAGCAAGGAAATAAAATGCTGAATAAATCATACCATTCATTAATTTAATGTAAAATGCATTATTAAGGAGGAGTCAGTAAACAGTAAAGGTAAGAGGTTAAATTTCTCTCGCTTTCTCAAGTGAGAGAGAGAGAAAATGTGTGTGTGTGGGGGGGGGGGGGGGGGAGACAGAGATTTTTGGTACAATGACTAAAAGCAAATAAATGACCCTTTGGGGTCATTTTCTTTCAATGACCAAAAGTAAGGACAAAATGTCTTAAGTCTAACAGTGAGTGTACCAGGATTTATAAGGAGTAAATAACACAAATTGAAATATGTAGTTGGCAAAACGAGACTAGAGACTATAAGAATTTTATATATTGTTATATCAACATGCTGACCTAATGAAAATCAGCCCAAAGAAGACCTACATTACCAACAACCTGTATTATCTAATAAAATTCCTTTAATATTGTAGTTAAAAATATTTGTAAAAAATATGGGAAAGGATAAGCATTGAGGAAGGAAAGTGTCATGGAAGTGCCACTTTCTTAATGAATAACAGATTCATTGCTTTTGTTGCTGCTGCTGCTGCTATTCAATTAAAATATAAACTGATAACTTAATTTTTTTACTGCACTTGTATGCAATATTCAACCATCAATCTCTTCCATTATCAACCATCAACCTCTTCTCCAAAAACAGAAAAATTCTTAATAAAGTATTTCAGAAACCAGTGATAGCAACAACTCTAACATACTCTGAAGAAATATCACAAAAATCACAGTTCTCCATTTTGAATCTGAATCATATACTATATTTATACATAAATAAGACTTTAATTATTAGTTGAAGAGCATCAAAGTGTCAAAAATTATATTCATTAGTAAATTCATTAATTCACTCTTTAAAATATAATGAACTTTGAAAGAGCTGATAAAATGGTAATGCTAGGTGCACATACAGGAAAAATTAAGGCTTTCCCATCATCCCAGTATAGCAACATGCCATAAGACCTGCCACTAATAATTATATAAACTAGGCTTGTAGTTTGTTAAGACACTGTATTTTATCTTTTTTCAAGTAATTTAAAAATCTGATATACAGCACAATCTCAATATATGGATGTCGAGGGACAACTTTAACACATGCATTATAAGCAGTATGTTATGTCTGGAAATAAAATTTAGCCAGATTTTTTTTTCAATTTTTGACGTGTGACAATTTTTGGTCATTGTGTACATGAATACACAATGACCAAAAGATGACCTATTAAGCATTTTTATACAAGAAAATTTTATTTTGCATGTTTTTTTGTTTTTAGTTTTACTTTAGTTTTACTATTTTTTCCCTCAGTGGATGAAATGAGTTAAATATTTTAAATGGCAAATGTACTGCTACTGACACATTTTTTTAATAATGCTGTACTTTAAAATAAAAATATTAAACATTTATGCTTCATATACATAAAAAATAAAAGTTTTTGCCGGAAAACCTATTCATAGTTTTGCTGATGATAGCACATTGCATTCCACTTTCCAGTTTGAGAAACCCTGCCCTGCTCAATCAGCTTCAACTTCTCGAATATCCACTACCAATTCCTTAAATGCCGATCTCCAAGTAATTCTCCAGCAGGGCAAAGACTTAGTTGATTTCAATCCTTCTAAAACTCAGTCTCGTCTTATATCCCTCAAAAAGGATTCTTCTGCTCCTATGCTTATCTTTGCTGACACTCCGATTTCTAGGCAAAATGATATATCTCTTTTGGGATTACCCTGACTTCTAAATCTTCCTTGGCACAAGCACATTACAAATATTGCTTCCTCTGCATCTAAAAAACTTGGTTTTCTCTTTCGCTCTTGGCGTTACTTTTCTTCCAAACAGCTGTTCATGCTGTACAAATCGCAAATCTGCACTACCATGGAATACTGTTCCCACATCTGGGGTGGGCCTCCAAAACCTCTCTCTCTCTCTCTCTCTCTCTCTCTCTCTCTCTCTCTCTCTCTCTCTCTCTCTCTCTCTCTCTCTCTCAGGCTTCTAGATTCCATTCAGAAAAGGGCAATTAGGTTAATTAATGACTCATCTCTAACAGAGTCTCTGCACTCTCTGTCTTATACTTGTTCTGTTTCATGATTTTTCTACAGATACCTCCACGGGCACTGTTCTTCTGAACTGGTGGGCACTGGTTTCTAAAATTTCTACTCTCTCTTTTCTAGAACAACCTTCCTTCATATGTATTTCCTGAAAATTACAATCTACAGAAGTTCAAATCTAATGTCAACAAATATCTTCTTTTGTCTTCCCAACCTCCAAACCATGCACGGTACTAAGTGCTATAGGTTATAATACCTCTCGTGTTTGGAGTTTTCATATGAAAAAAAAAAAAAAAAAAAACTTGGCAGGTATATTGGTACAATGCAACACTGCATTCACATAACAGTAATTCAATGTCAGTATGGATAAACATCGTGAGTTAACTGACTTTGAAAGATGGATGATAGTGGGTACCCGGAGCATGGGTCACTCTATCGTGGAGGTGGTAAAAAATTGCAATATCCCCTTTCAACAGTATCTAGAGTGTATCAGGATATGCCATTTCCAGAATAACATCTCATTGTGGACAGAGCTGTGGGAGGAGAAAAGTGGAATGTGGCCGTCGACATCTGTCTCGCATTGTTTCAGCGAACCGGGAGAGAGACAGTGGCACAAATCGCCACCAACTTCAACGAGGGAGATGCCAGAAATGTCTCCACCAAGACCATCAGGGAATCATTAGCTGCAATAGGTCATTGCTAACACATGGGACTCTATGCCTCAACTGGGCAAAAGAACATTGGCAATGGACCGTGGATGATCAGAGACAGGTCTCCTGGTCTGATGAGTACCGTTTCCAGTTATTTTGAGTGGAGGGGAGGGTGTGTATCTGGCGGAAACTGCATGAAGCTATGCACCCGTCATGTCAACAAAGAATTGTTCAGGCAGTTGTTGTTGTTGTTGTTTGTTAGATTTATTGGTGCATCAGCAACTTAGGCTATAATGCACTAATTGCTGTCTGATATTTCCTTCGTTTTTCTTACAGGAGATAGCAGTTCAGATAAGGTGATATTTATGAATAAATTTTAGAAAAAGAAAAATGTCATCTATGTTCTCTCGATCTCCTAGGACACACTGCAGTGTTAAATGATTGTAATCATGGAAATTAGAGGAAAAAGCTGTTTTCCGTTCTTTTTGATATTGCGGGCATTCGATGATGATATGCTTTACTGTTAGTGGGCATAAACAATTACTGCATTGTGGAGGGTCACTGTTTGTTAGTAGATAGCTATGAGTGAGGAAAGTATGACCAATGCGTAATCTGGCTAAAATAGTTTCTTCCTTTCTGTTTCGTCTCATGCTGGATTGCCACTGTTTAGGTTCTCTCTTGATTTCAAAAAGTTTATTATTTTTCTGATCTTTCCACATGCGTGTCCATACTTCTTTATATATCTGTTTGATAAAGGACTTATGATCACTATAAGGAGTCCTGAAATTAGATGGCATCACATTTGTAGCAATTTTAGCAGCTAAATCTGCCTGCTCGTTTCCTTGGATTCCAACGTGTCCAGGGATCCAGCAAAATATTACGAGCTGTCCACGTCCATGAAGTGCTGATAACTGAACTAAAATTTTCTGTATCAGAGGATGACTAGGGAAGGATTTACCCTGTAGAGCATTAACAGCACTCAACGAGTCTGTATATATGATGGATTTAGCGTGTGAGGCTTCTTTTATATTCTCTAGGGCTAGTAGAATACCATATAGCTCTGAGGTATAAATACTGCATTCTGGTGGAAGCTGTCTGGAGATGGTGCAGTTTGGTAGTACTACAGCTGTACCAACTTTATTACCATTTTTGGATCCATCTGTGTATAGCTGAATGAAGCTGCTAAACTCGGTGGAGTGAGCCATATGTATTTGTCTAATGTTGATATCGGGAATGTTATTCTTTCCCCATTGCTGAAAAAGTCTATCAATATGTACTGGAGCTATGGAAAGCCATGGCTGGGTTTCAGTGCTAGTATCCTGGAGCGTGTTAGAGAACTTCAGGCCCCAGCTTGTTATCAAAGCTTGAAGCCGAATGCCAGATGGTTTGTTGTAACGCCATTTAGTTTGATAGATTTCTCTCCATTTTGGCATGAAGAGGCATTGCCACATGGGATGATGTGGGAGACTGCTGATTTTAGCTGCATAATTTAGTAGTCGAGTTTCTCGCCTAAGGTGTAACGGTGGTTCATAGGCTTCGGTATAGAGGCTTAAGATTGGTGATGTGCGAAAAGCCCCCAGTGCAACTCTTAATGCACTGTGATGTACAGGATCGAGCCATTTCAATACACTTGGCCTGGCTGAATCATATGCAGGAGACCCATAGTCTAACCGGGATCTGATCAGTGAGCGATATAGATGTAACAACACGTAACGATCTGCACCCCATGACATAGAAGAAATTACTCTGAGAATATTTAGTTTTCCAAGACAACTTGTACGAATATGTTTTATATGTTCCAGAAAGTTTAATTTTTTATCAAATATTACACCAAGAAATCTAATACTAGGTTGGAAAGTAATACAATGAGAATCCAAATGAAGGTCTGGATCCGGATGTAAAGAACGTTTGTGACAGAAGTGCACAGCAGTCGTTTTTGGTTTTGAAAGCCGATATCCGTTGTTCTTAGCCCAAGAGACTATTTTGTTAATGGTGCCTTGTAGTTGTCTTTCAATAAGTCTCATATTTTTAGAATGGCATGACATGGCAAGATCGTCAGCGTACAAGTATGTGTCAACTGTGTTAGGTATGCACTTGGTAATAGAATCAATCCTAATGGCAAAGAGTGTGGCGCTCAACACTGATCCTTGGGGAACTCCCTCTTCTTGTACATATGTTCGAGATAATGAAGAGTGGAATCGGACTTGAAAGAATCTATTGCCTAGAAAGTTCTTAATAAATTTTGGGAGATGACCCCGAAGTCCACATTTATGCAAGTCCTGAAGAATTCCGTATCGCCAAGTTGTATCAAAGGCTTTTTCAATATCAACACATACCATGACTAGATGTTCATTTCTCAGGAACGCGTTCCGGATATTTGTTTCGGCCTTGATAATGAGATCAAGCGTACATCTTTTTCTCCGGAAACCATACTGACTTGGGCTTAGAATGTTTTGAGTCTCAAAAAACCATGTCAGTCTGGCGTTAATTATTTTTTCCAATGTTTTTCCCAGACAACTGGTTAGAGAAATAGGACGGTAATTTTTGGGATCTGTGTGGTCTTTCCCTGGTTTCGGGAAGGCTAGCACATAAGAATGGCACCAGCTAGCGGGGTAATACTCTTCTAAGTAAATTCTGTTATAAGTTGTAAGAGTACAGTTAATGATTCCTCATTTAAATGACAGATCATGGTGTAATAAATCCCGTCGGGACCTGGAGCACTGTTTTTCACTCGTGCAAGTGTATTACGCAATTCATTCATGGTCAGAGGCAGATTATAAGAATGAAGGATGGCAGTATTAAAATTTAGTTTGTATTTTTCTGTCTGGGATTTTAGCGATTGAAATGCAGGTTCATATGTGTCAACAGCTGAAAGCGTTTCAAACGTAGTACCTAAGGCATTGGCAATTTCTGTAGGTTCAGAGATTTCTTTCCCTTTCACAAGTAGAATAGGAGAAGTTGTCTGCGAGTATTTACCATTAATTCTTTTGATTTTTTTTCCATATTGTAGAAGTATCCGTGGATCTGTTTATGGTGGAGGCATAATGCACCCATGCTTTTTTTTTTACTCTCCCGTCTTATATGACGAGCTTTAGCTCTGACTCTCTTAAACTGTAGGAGGTTAGCTGTGGTTGGATGTTTTCGGAAAATATTCCAATATTTGTTCCTTTCTTTTTTAGCGCTGTTGCATGCTTCGTTCCACCACATTTTTGGATGAAGCCGGATTTTGGATGATGATTTTGGTATAGCAGTCTCGGATGCTTTCATTATTGTATCTGTAATGTAGCTTACTGCAGAGTCAATTGTGTGGGTTGCTATGAAGATAGCATCTAAGTGAGCTATTTCTTGGTATTTAATCCAGTTCGCCTTAGTAAATTTCCAGGTTGTCCTAATGTTACTCTGAGGAGTAGAACTTATACAGAAAGTACAGATGACAGGAAAGTGATCGCTACCGCGAGGGTTATTAGTAACGGTCCAGTCTATGAGAGGAAATATCACTGGAGAGCATATAGAAAGATCAATAGCAGAGGTTGAGCCAGATGGTAAATGCACATATGTGTGAGCACCAGTGTTTAAAATTGTCAGGTTATGTTTGTCTAAAATTTTTTCAATTATCTGTCCTCTGGAGTCAAGATGTTGAGAACCCCATAGCGGGTGATGGCCATTCCAGTCACCCATAATACAAAAGGGAGCAGGAATTTGCATTACTAAATTATCTAAATCAGCAAAGGTGTATGTATGATTTGGTGATAGATACAATGAAACTAATGTTATTGTGATTCCGAAGGTGACACGGACAGCAATTGCCTCTAAAGAAGTTTGCAGGGATATAGGTCTAGAGGGTACCGAGGAATTCACTATGAGTGCGACTCCTCCATGAGCTAAAATAGATGAGTTTCTATCTTTTCTATACATATTGTAATGCTTAATTTTCATAGATATTGCATTTGTGAGATTTGTCTCTTGAATGCATAGTGCAACAGGCTTGTATTCAGATAGGAGATCGTAAAAGTCGTCAAGGTTAGCACGGAGCCCACGACAATTCCATTGTATAACTGTATCCATTGTTTGGTTTTAGCTAGTGTCTGCTGACTTGCGTGAGGTAGTTTGCTTACGCCTGTCTATTTTTCCTTTATCCTTCTTTGAGAAGACTGGTCTGCTTGTGTCAATGTCACCTTCTGGATGAATTTCAAGAAATGTGTCATCTTCATCTGCTTTTTCATCAGTGTCCATGGTATCAGATCTGAATGTGTGTGCATCAGTTCTTTCAGCGCTCTTAGTTTGTACTTTTGGTTGCTGATTGATATTCTTATCTGGAGGTATTGTTACCGGCGTATTTACTTCTTGGGTTGCATATTTTGAGGGAGATGGTTCTTTTAATGAAGTAAGTAATGATTTTGCCCAACCAGATATAGAGATATTCGGAGGGACAGAGCAGTCAGTCTGAGTTGATATTGTGCATAGCTGTTTAGTAACTGAGGCGTATGTAGATGATTTAGTAGGGATTGCAAAGTGTTTCTTTGCCTCTTGATATGACACTTTGTTCTCTATTTTATACTTCTGAATGTTCTTCTCTCTTTTCCATTGGATACAGTCCTTAGAGAAGGCAGAATGATTTCCATGGCAGTTAGGACAGTTTTGGGTTTCACTATTGCAGTCTGTATGTGTGTGTTCTTTTGAACCACAAGAAGCACAAGTGACTATACCTCTGCACACAGTTTGCGAATGACCAAATTTCTGGCACTTAAAGCACCAGACTGGGTTGGGAATGTACGGTCGAACATGGCATCTGAGATATCCAGCTTTTATAGTTGTGGGGAGATTTGGTGACTTAAATGTCAATATGACTGTTCGTGTAGGGACAGGCTCTCCATCTTTTTTGATGACAATTCTTTTTGCCTGGACTACATTTTGATTGCTTAATTCAGAGACAAGTTCATCCTCTGATACATTTAGAAGATCCCATTCAGATATTACCCCTTTAGAGGAGTTCAAGGTAGCATGTGGGGTAACCTTTGTGGGAATTCCACCAAAGGCAGATATTTTCAAGAGTCTTTCAGCATGTCTGTGTTCACTCATCTCCACTAATAGGTCTCCAGATCTTAGTCGCCGAACCATTTTTGGAGGCCCAGCCACATTTTCGAGACATTTCTGAATCAAAAATGGGGAGAGTTTACTCAATGGTTGGTCTGTGGAGGAATGTAATATTAAGAAGAGAGGAGCAGAAAAATCTGTCCCTTCTTTTTTTTGTCTCTTAGCATGGGATTTATTCAAATTATCATGGTCGTCATGTCTATTTGGATCTGGATCAAGAGATCCATAGTAGGACTGTTTTGTGTTGTCCATAGTTGCTCCTTTTAGTCCCGGGAGAGTGGATTTCTCCTCCCAGGCTTCCAGCCCCGCCACGTGGAGGCAGGAGCGGTGCCACCAGTGACCAAGCGATAAGGTTGTTAGTGTTAGTGCGTTAGTAGATTAGTTTTATATACAAGAAGAAAGGTGGCTTTCCTTTCTGTTGAGTAAGCTGACTTCTTACTTTAGAAGAGCAAAATTATATAACTTTGGAAATTAGAAACTAACGTTCAACTACAATCAATCGCTCTTTTAAGAAAATTGCTTTCAAATCACTATAGAATCGCTTTAGTCACTCGCTTGGCACTCGGGGCCTGTTCAGGCAGGTGGTCAGTCGGAAATGGTCTGGGGGCATGTTCTACTGGCACACCTTGGGACCTCTGGTACATCTAGATGCATTTCTGAATGGTCCAGGTTGCATGTCCATCCTTGCAGACCATTTGCATCTCTTCATGGTCATCATGCACCCACAGGGCAATGGACTCTTCCAGCAGGAAAATGCAGCTCCCCACAGAGCCATGGTAACTAGAACATGGTTTGAAGAGCATTCCGCAGATTTTGCCATCATGGAATGGCCTTCCCGTTCACCAGACATGAACCCTGTGGAGCATCTTTGGGATGCTGTGGAAAGGTCCTTTCGAGCTTTGGATCCTCTATCCAGGAATGTGACAGAATCATGGACAGCTGTGCAGCAAGCATGGATGGAAATACCTGTGAAATGCTTTCGTGAACTAGTGGACTCAATGCCTCGCCATGTGACTACCCTTATCCAGGCAAAAGGTGGGCCTACCCATTACTAGGTGGGTATCCCATGATTTCTGTCCACTCAGTGTACAGTAGCTGACTTTCCTCTTCCCTCTCAATGCTAAATGTTTAGTTTTTTGAGCGATCCATGTACAATTAATGTTTCATTGATGTGTTTTTTATTACATCTATAAGTGAGGTGAGACAAACAAGAAACTGAACATCTACATTAAGAGGGAAGAGGAAAGGCAGCAACTTATTTAATTGCCTAAATGACAGAACATACCACAAAAGAGAAAATACACTTAGTTATCAACACTTTGCAAACCATTGCAGTAGCCAGCTGCAATGATTTGCACAGCCTCCTTTACGAGATACAAAGTTTACTCTTTTTTTTTTTTTTTTTTTCTTGGTAGTTGTTGGCGCATTGGCTTCTGTGGCCGTAATGCACCTCCTAAGGTTTTTGCAGTACTTTGATCCAAGCCCGAAGCGGGATTGGAACCCGCGACCTTTGGGTTGCCAGGCAGGCACTTTACCCACCCGGCTAGCCAGGTAGGCAAGTTTACTTCTACTAGTGTTTATTGTGAAACTCATGTTTTGCTATTAATTGTATTTTTTTATATCCCTCAGGGTACATGATCACTCATGTTATATTTGAAACTGTGGTATAACAAGTGCGGTATATTGAGGTTGCACTGTAACTTAAAGAACAACAGAATTAGGTACCTACTTTTTCTCCTGGTGGGCCAGGATCTCCTGGTAGACCCATTGATCCTTTCTCTCCCTAATAGAAAAATTATATGAATATCAAAAATCTCTTAGTAGTATTTTCAATAAAAAATATTACATTACAAATTCATTTAATAGAATTCATTTTAAATTCATTTGCACTGAATTTAGCTACTCCAAATTCAGTGTAAATAATAAAACTGCATTCCAATCCAAATTTTTTATATAATATAAAGATGTATGGTCTTTATCTATAACAAGGAATAAATAAGGAATGCTACACTGATTTCAAATGTTTATGATTAAAAAATCAACAGATAGAAAAACTGGATATTTACTGTTGGACCAGGAGGGCCAGGAGGTCCAATGTCACCTTTAAGTCCAGGAATACCCTATTAAAAATCAATTATCATGAATTAACATACAGAACGTCATAAAAAAATAATTAAAAGCATCAAAAAGCATTCAGCTCTATATGCAAAATTGGTGTGTAAAATATTCAAGTCTGTTAAATATCTAACAGTCTCTGAAAATACACTGATGTGTTTTCAAAGAGACAAAATTCTATATGCTTAATGCTATCCTAGATTAGATTTAGACCAATATTGACATAATAAGAATGATGTCAGTACTGGTATTAGCCACATACTGCAAGGAAGCCATAGGCTTTTAATGCACTGGACCATAAAAAAAAAAATAAAAAAAAAATAATCAACAATAACAACAAAAGAATAAAATAATAATAATCAACAATAACAACAAAAGAATAAAATAATAATAATAATACACACACACACAAAAAAATAATAAAATTATAAAGGAAGATATAAAAAATAAAAAATACATAAAAAGTAGATAGATAAGAAAAAGAGTAATTAAGTGCTTCCCTCCTCGTGTAGATTAATATGCAGTTGACCTTTGAATTTTTTCAAACTGTTAAGCCTCAACTACCAGCAGAGGTAATGTACTCAGGAATCAATAGCTCTCTGGCCAAAAGAAAACTTCCTAAAATCCAGTCTAAACCTCTTCCCCCATAATTTGAATTATGGTCCCTAGTTCTGGAATCCTTTATAAGGGGAAAAATTTCATCTTCCTTCATTTTACTAACCCCATCTGAGGACTTTATAGACCTCAACCAGGTCCCCTCTAAGGTGTCTGGTTGCCAAGCTGTGTAGTCCATATAAAGTCATAAAGTCTTTCCTCATATGGTTACCCTTTTGCAGATCTCACCATATGGAGTTGCCCATCTTTGGACTCTTTTTAAGAAGCTCGATGTCTTTTTTTGTAGATGAGGTCTCCTACAAAATCAGTGATAGGATACCATGGGCTTTCCTGGCCACCTGTTTACATTGACTGGAGGACTACATATCTGCCCGAATCATAACTCTTAGATCCCCTTTGAGGAATTGCAGCCCCAATACATTTGGGGCTGCTATTCCCCAAGTGTAAGAGCTTGCATTTTTCTGCATTTTCCATTCTTGCAGCCTGTCTAAATCATTCAAAAGGAGCACTTTGGGATATTTTGGATAGTCTTTGTATCATCTACAAATTTTGACTTCATGCCTCTATCCACCTCATCAATATCATTAATGAAAATTAGAACAAGTGGTCCAAGAACCAATTTTTGGAGGATCCCACTTCTGACATCAATCTAAAGATTATCCATTAATCACAACCCTCTGTCTCCTGCCCTGCAACCATGCTGCAATTCATCTCTTAGAATCTTGCCCGTGATTCCAACATGTTCCAGCTTATACAGTAACCTCGCATGATGGATGGACTTAGTCAAAAACTTGCAAAAATCCAAATAAAATATGTCAAAATTATTCCCTACACCTAGCTCAGGATAATATGTCAAAATGTCAAAATAGCTAACTAGATTAGTTAAATATGATTTGACCTTAAAAAAACCATGTCGTGTGTCATTCAGAATGCTATTTCTATCCAAATGTTCCTGGACTGCTTGCTTCATCATTGATTCCAAGATTAAAACCAATAATTTTCCTACCACTGAAGTCAGACTAACCACTTCTGCAGTTACTTACTGCATTCTAAGAATTGTCTTTATGTACTAGCAGCACATCAACACTTTGATGATCCAAAGGAATCTCAGTCCAAAGTTGCCCTCATAATCAGTCTCAATGATTCAATGCACTTACTAGCCACCACCCTCAATTAATGCATATATGCCATCAACTCCAGGAGCCTTACTGGCCTTTAGGCTCAAAAGTTTTTTTAATAAACAATCATCTGTAATTTTGAAATCCCTAATTTCATATGTCATAGCCTCACTCACCCAGCCTTTCCTTACCAGGTCTTTATCAATAAATTAAGAATAATAAGCTGTTAAAAATACCTTAGGTGATTTCATACTCTGTGGTAATTTTGATAACTTATTACACTTGATACTATTCATATTAAAACAACTAAAATATTCTCAGAAAAATCTAAATGCTTGTATTATGAGGGGTTTTGGAAAAGTAAGGTAACACATTTTTTTTTTCTTAATAATGGTGAAAGGGAATGAGAGAAATGCAGTGGACAGATAGACCTGTTAATAACACTCAAAAAGACTGCCAGAGTAGTGTTGCAGTACTGTCGCCTCACAGCAGATTCCAGTTGCAAAATGGCGGCTACCGTGTGAGTGTGGTCCAAAACAGGTGTTCGTGAAGTTATTTGCTTTTTGTAAGCAAAAGGGTCTTCACCAAGTGACATTCACTGTGAACTGGTTGCTGTGTATGACAAAAAAGGTGATGACAAAGAAGCAGGTGTGTTTTTGGTGCAATGAATTTAAAGCAGGCTGTGTTGACATTGAAGATCGACATTTGGTGGTGAGGCCTTCAACGTTTTGTGCATTAAGGGCATCGTTCTTGAAAACAGGCGAGTGAAACTGTGTGAAATTGCACAAATAGTGAACTTGAGTAAGTCGACTGTTCACAAAATTGTTCATGATGTCCTTGGCTTTCTAAAGGTGTGCTGCTGCTGGGTGCCCTAACAATTGTCAGAGGAGGACAAAGCAAAACGCATGGAGATGTGTCTGGAGAACCTGTTGCGATACAGCAACGAAGGAGAGGATTTTCTCGCTCACATATTCACAGCAGACGAAACATGGGTTCATCACTTTACCCGAGAGAGCAAACAAGACTCCATGACCTGGAAACATCCACAAGCTCCTGTGTGCAAAAAATTCAAAACTGTTCCCAGTGTCCAAAAAGTCATGGCCACAGTGTTCTGGGATCAAGAAGGCATTCTGTTGGTGGATTTTTGCCGATGGAACAATCAATGCACAGCTTTACTGTGTAACATTGGAAAAACTGAAAGCCAACATTCAACACAAACAACCAGGACTCCTGACAAGCGGCATGATTTTGTTGCATGACAATGCAACTCCACACACTGCCCACCCCACTCGTGAGTGGTTGTGCCATAATCATTGGGGAACTCTGTCACATCCTTCCCCCCACAGCCCAGACTTAGCACCTTCAGACTTTCATTTGTTTGGCCCTCTGAAAAAACACCTTTCAGGAAAACATTTCACCATGGATGAGGAAGTTCATCAGGCGGTGCCATGTTGGTTACTGCATGTGGGCACAGACTTCTTCAGTACTGGTATTGATAAACTGATCCATTGTTGGGACAAGTGAATCAATAAAACTGGAGACTTTGTGGAGAAGTAGTGCATGTTCACTTATTTCTTGGTGTGTAATTTCAACTTCGTATTATTAAACATCATTGAGAGAAAAAATGCATTACCTTACTTTTCGGAAACCCCTCGCAGCTACTCTTATTACATAAAGTTAATTTTGTTTCCTTTATTATCCATGACATCACTACATTTTTCCATTGGACATCCGCCATTTCCTGTGCCTATGTTGGTACCATAACACCAACATAGGCATTTACAGTGCCTATGCTATTATGGTAAAGAAGCCGATTCAATCATTTCTAGGATTTTTTCTTTGTTTGTTTGCATTAGTCTTCTTTTCTGCTGGTATCTGATATATCCATTTCAAGTTAGTTCCATTTACATCTGAATATCCACTATAAATTTTGTGGATTTTCCTTCTTATAGGTAAACACTGTAACACACCTTTCTGCTGTGCTACTTTATTCACCTAAAAGGATGGATACTACTGGTCTGCTTATGTTT
This sequence comes from Mastigoproctus giganteus, assembly GCF_048544385.1. Taxonomy (NCBI): domain Eukaryota; kingdom Metazoa; phylum Arthropoda; class Arachnida; order Uropygi; family Thelyphonidae; genus Mastigoproctus; species Mastigoproctus giganteus. The sequence goes on from NC_143580.1 coordinate 4,170,542, forward strand.
TCAACACTAGTAATTCTGGTTAAAATCTGTGGAATGGCCTAACCATTTATTTATATTATTAATTTTTATTTATATTTAGCCTTTTATTGACTTAATTGTTATATTAAATTATTTTCTATAAGTAGCTTATAGACCTAGACAAGCTCCTTGATTTATTTTGAATTTTGATAGCGTGATTTTGAAAGTTAATTAATACTTAAGTGTCTGTAGATTTACTGTTTGTAACTTGCCGCCATTGTTATATGATACAACGTATATCCCGAACTAGATAGCATAAGGTTTAAGGTAAAACTAGATAGAGAAACACGTAGCACAGTATTAGAAATCTGTTAACTTCGTATATTATAGTATTGTTGTCGTTGTTATTTGGTTTTTAGGAGCATTAGCAACTAAGGCCATATTGCTCCTGGATATGCGGTGGTCATTCCCTGACCTTTCCGCATCCTCCGTATTTGGTGGTGACGGGCTCGAACCCCGGTCTAATCAAGAAGCGTGTGCTATGCACTGCTGCCCCTTCCCACCTGGCTACGGAGGCACCTTATTATAGTATTATCAATTAATCAGTAAAATTTATTAATCTTAACGTCACTGTTTTGCCAAAGTGACGTTAGTCACTTTGGCAGAGGAATTACTCAATTAAATTGTACTTTTTAACTAAATACATATAACAACTTAGATTTCACAAACATAACATTATTAATTAATACCTATAATGTGATAGGAGATACGGAAGTTCGGTGATAATACTCAATACTGAAAAAATATATATATGTACAGTGTTATAACTGCATTGGGATATAAGTTTAGGGTTATAATTTTGTATTGAAATTGAAATTTTATTTGAAATTGGATCTAAATCATGACTCAGACCAGAGCAGCAAAGGCTCAAGCTAATGGGAGTGCTGTAGCTCAGGGGAGAACTGAGGGGGAGACAGTTGTCCTATGAATCACAGCCTTTTAAAATGCACTGCTTGTTTGATGTTTATGGAGCAATCAGGGACAGGGACATGATAATGCCAAGGGGAATGTCTTTGTGTGTGCATGATGCAAAGAGTGTGAGGAAATCAGGCGACAACTAAACGCTGTTATGGGCCTATATGAGAGCTTGAAGGACAGGGTGGATGCCTTGGAAGGATCTAAATTGAGTGGCCCCTCAAGCTCTGGCATTAATGACCACATCAATGCCAGAGCTTGCACTTGAACATTGTGCAACACAGCGGGAATCCCCAAGACAGAATGCTCTGGTCCCACAGGAACTAGTAGTTGTTGGTAAATCTATTGTCAGGGAAGTGGGAAACGTATTCTGCATGGGCACAAAAGGTGATATTGTTGTACATGGTGGCACTAATGATATTAACTTTAGGAGACCGGTGGAATTACTTAACAAGTACAGGTCACTGTTGAAAAAGTGCATGAATTAGGGCTGAATTTGAAAGTGTCTGCAATTCTGCCCAGACACGATAGGAGGGAGTATATGATGAGAGCCTTCGATCAAATCGGCCCTGGAAAGATTGTGCAAGGCTCAAGGGGTAGAATTTTTTTCAGCCTGGTCTGTACTTGTTAACAGGAGAGATTGCTTCTACAGGGATAGGATACACTTAAATAGAAAGGGTGCAAGAATATTTGCTGATGCTATCGAGGCAGTGTTAGGTGGGTCGAAAAACTGCTAGTTTGAGGGGATACAAGGACTAATAGATTAACAGTAGCCACTGGCAGAGGTGATAGTGATTCTTGCACTGCTTCTATTGGAATGAGCAGAAACCTGGAAAACAAGATGCAGGATATTTCAGAGACTGCTGGGATTCATTGCGGAACAAGTAAATACATGGGCTATGTTAGGGTAGCTAAGAATAGGAACAGGTGCATGTATACTTGCGTGTACACCAATGCTAAGAGAATATCAGGATTAATATCCAAGTTTGCAGATCATACAAAGGTTGGCAGCTGGCAGCAGGGTTGTTAATGACACTAATGACAGTATGCTGATGCAACAGGATCTAGAAAAGTTGAGTAGATATGCTGAGAGGTGGCAACTGAAGCTTAACATTGACAAATGTAAAGTACTGCATATGGGAAGCAGTAACCCCAGAGTAACGTATCAACTGTGTGGTACTACACTGACAGTGGTAGAGAATGAAAAGGACCTGGAAGTAATTGTGCAGGCAGATATGAAGTTTTCTGAGCAGTGCAGACGGTCTGTAAGAGTAGCTCATGGTGTCTTGTCAATGATATACAGGAATTCTTCTAGCAGGGATAAGGAGGTGATTATTCCCTTGTATAAGGCAATGGTCAGGCCACACCTTGAGTACTGTATACAGGTCTGGAGGCCTCATTTCAAGAAGGGGATGTAGAGCTGCTGGACCGAGTACAGAGAAGGGCAACAAGATTAGTGAATGGAACAAAGGATTGTGCTTACGAAGAAAGGCTTAAGTTTTGCAAATTACAGTGTCTGGAGACTAGGCACTGGCGAGGTGATCTGATAGAGGTGCATAAAGCCTTGAATGGTTTGAGCATGCTCAATGCCAATGGGATTCTTCCTCTTGCTCAGAATAATCACCTGAGAGGGCATAAATTCGAATTGAGGAAAAACAGTTGTAGGAAGTTTGCCTTTAGCCAGCATGTGGTTGCTTGCTGGAACAAACTTCCATCTGTCGTAGAAGTTGATAGCTTAAACAGATTTAAGGCAGAACTAGACAAACATTTGGAGTGAGTGGATTGGTGAAATGAGAAGGGTGTTTTTTTTTTTTTTTTTTGGCTGATGCTATATAGGCTTGCTTTCTTGCATCATGTGCCTTTACTAATGCTAATGCTAACCAGCTGACTAGTTTGGTTTGTGGAGGAGAAGCTTCATAATCGTAAGCACTGTCTGCTGTATTTTTTTTTTTTCTAGTGTCTTAGAATTATTCTCTCATTTCAATAATAAAATGGCAAAATAATACTAAGGAAGCAAGGCATATGTAACATTTATTATAAAATAAGCACTGTCGCCTTATTTTCTGTTTTTTCTATTTCTTCAATAGTATTTATCTAATGCTATTGTTTTGTTTTATAGCACCTCTTCAATTTTACAGTGCCACTTCAGCTGGGGCTAATTTAAGCCCCAACTGAAGAAGCCTTTAAAAATTTCTTAAATCACAACAAAGATCAGATCCCAGAAGCCATGTTTCATTCCATATAGTGAGCAACATAAAAATCTGGTTTGAGGAAAATATACTCCAACAAGTCCAGGCATTAATCTCATCAAAAACCTTTGGAAGAACTGGAATGCTGAATCAGGGCATGGCCAATATGCTTCTTTTCTATGCTGAACTGGCAATTGCACTAAAGATGGAATAGATGCAAATGAATATTTTCGGCCAGTTCCTTTTTTTTGCTAATAAAAGGAACTAGTTCAAAGGGTTCCACAACTGATGTGTGCCATCACTAAGTTGAAAGAAGGCCATGCACCATATTAACTTTTTCATAAAAATGTATGCTTATCCAAATGTGATCATCATGTTTATCTAAATCTGAACACTTTTGGTAGTAGACGAGTGAACTGTATTGTTTCTGCCTGTGATTCTGACTATTTTCACTGTCTATAGTCAGTAGCACACTGACTGCAGGCAGTGTGCTACTGCAACAGAATCTATAAAATTTGGGCAGATGTGCTGAGAAGTGGCAACTGAAGTTTAACATTGACAAATGCAAAGTACTGCATATGGGTAGAAGTAATCCCAGAGGAACGTACCAATTGTGTGGTACTACACTTAACATGGTAGAAAATGAAAACGACCTGGGAGTAATCGTGCAGTCAGATATGAAGTTTTCTGAGCAACGCAGACAGGCTGGAAGAGCAGGTCATGGGGTTTTGTCAATGATATAGAGGAATTTTGCTAGCAGGGATTATCCCTTTGTATAGGGCAATGGTCAGGCCATGCCTTGAGTACTGCACACAGGTCTGGAGGCCTCATTTTAGGAAGGATGTAGTTTTGCTTGAGTGTGTACAGTGAAGGGCAACAAGATTGGTGAGGGGAATGAAGGGATCCTCTTACCAAGAGAGGCTTAAGTTCTGCAAATTGCAGCGTCTGGAGACTAGGCACCTGCGAGGTGATCTGATTGAGTTGTATAAGGCCTTGAACGGGTTGAGCACGTTGAATTCTGAATTCTGCTTGCTCAGATTATGAACCTGAGGGGGCATAATTCAAATTGAAGAAAGACAGTTGTAGAACAGATATGCAGAAATTTGCCTTTGGCCAGGGGGTGGTTAACTGCTGGAACAAACTTCAATCTGTCATTGTGGAAGTTGATAGCTTATATAAATTCAAGGAGGAACTGGACAAACATTTAGAGGGAATGGTTGTATAATTTTTTTTTTTTTTGGCTGATGCTACATAAGCTCATATGCTTGCTTTCTTGCATCACATGCCTCTATTACTATTACTATGAAACTGGATGTTTTTTGTTTGCTATTTTTTTTTGTACACCTATGAAATATAAAATTTTAAATTGCTGCAAGAGAAATTTTAAGTGTATAACATTTGTTAAAATCAAAAAAAAAAAAAAAAAAAAAACAGTAAGATTGTTGTCTATAGCCAATTTCATTATGATATAGTACCACATCCCTAACACTGCATATATATATTAAATTTCACAAAAACTTAAATTGATTAATTAATTAAAGGTGACATTTTAAATCATTAAGTGATAGCAGTGTGAGCTGAAATAATAATTTCAGAGTAAACAACCAAAAATCAAAAGGGGGGGGCAGTTGAACTCTTCGATACATCACCACATTTATCATCTTCCCTATTCCTACTAGCATTTTGTTGTGGGGATAAATTTTGTATACTCAAAAATAATAAATAAGAAATGGCAACGCGCACACACACACACACACCTGCTCACTCAGTACCTTTGTCAGAAATTTTAGACCAAATACAATATTCTATAAGTACTACAGCCTGAACATTCAACCGCAGTAGTATGCAACTATTTTCTCTTCCTGAAACTAGAAAAAAAATCCTAAAAGGGAAAAGATTTGCTAATGATATGAAAACTATAAAACAATACACAACAAAGCAGCTTTTAGTGATTTCAAAAACTACTTTTCTGAGAATTTCAACCAATTACAGAAACATTGGGAAAAATAGGTAGCTGAAGGAGTACACATCAAAGGAGTTAAACCATAAGCACTATCAATATTTTTTTGAGCAGCCTTGCATCTATATTTCAGTTAGTAATGTGAGAGTTTTTTAAATGAGATTTTAAAATCTAAGTAAGATTATGGTTATAGACACAGTTCTCTGAAAACTGAATATGTAAAATTTACTTACAGTAGATCCAGGAAGTCCTCTGTCTCCTGGAAACCCTGGAGCACCTTGGGTGCCTGGTGGTCCTTTCTCACCTGGAAGACCGGAAGGTCCCTAAACAGAAAAATTAAGTAAATAAAGAAGAAAAAAAATAAATAAAATTAATACATGCTGCATAAATTTAATACATAAACTGAAAAAATTTTAATACAAAAAAAACTGATACATTTGATAATAAATTTTTTGATAAATTTCGAAAATATTTTGATAAATAGCAAAAAAATTTTTGGATAATGTATTTAAATTTGTCAATTTAATACAAAATTATTTTAATTTTGACAGAACATTTATGTATATGCATAAACGCACTACAGAATTTTAGTATTAACATTATAGAATCCCCTCTATAGTAGAAGTAATGACAGCTGAAAGTTGACATAAAACTATGCCAACATATATGAGGTTTATCCAATGCTGTTTTATATTTTTATCATAATTAATGATTATGAGACCATGATTTCATGTTTTACAGCTAAAATTAGTCTAATATATACTGTACCACTTTGGTAATTCAAAAATGAGATAAATGAAATTATGGGCAGTCCTCCCCCCTCATCTCTCACTTCCCCCTTCCCTTCCTCCATTCCAGCTACTGTAATGTGAATTAAGATCTGAAAGTGAATTACAAAATAGATCAACATTTACATTTTTGAAATAAATTTTTAAATGTCACAAGTCAGAAGGTCATTACACTCCATTCTGCTTTGTGTCACACGAACCTGAATTATATATTTTTATATTTTAAATTTTTTTAGTAGGGGGAACCCTCTACCCCATTCTTCAGCATTTTTGATTCGTTTTCCATTAATACAAAGAGATTTTTAGCTGCTTTCAATTGTCCATGTGAAAAACATGGTGATGTCAAGTCAACACCAACCTTAGATAATGCTTGACCTTGACTTTTGTTTATTGTCATACTAAAAGCCAATTTCACAGGAAACTGTATTCATTGAAAAATGAAGTTATATTCCCCTTCGTTTGAATACATATGAATCTTGTGAAATATATGCTTTCGATCCAGCTCTGTCACCTGTGACGTGTTCACAAACCAAACATTTCTTCCTTATTTCCACTACATGTAGTCTTGTGATATAAAAGTAGTCTTTTGTTTTTTGTATCATTCCTTTCTTAATTGTGAAGCCTTTACCTTATTATTTTTATATTTTTCAATAATCGCTTTGTTTTCATCAATATCAAGATTTTTGAAGGTCTTTTATTTTCTTCTCAGCCTTTTTGATATGATCTTTCTCTTTTCTATTACTGCCATTATTAACAATATTGCTAATAGCTGAAGCAACTTTTAAAAAAATTGAATCATTGCCATGAGACATGTAGAACTCTAAAAATCAAAAGCACTATAAAAATTCTTTTATATATAGAAAAATTTAAAGACTGTAAAAAGTTAAGAGTTTGTAAAAGCGTCCTTGAGACAGACCTGTCAATCACTTTGTCGTAGTATGATGCAACAGCAGTTAGCCTTGCCTTGAAGAAAGCAAAAAGTGCGCAAGTGAAAAAGCAAAATATTCTTTTATATATATAGATATCTTGAAAATTTTTATAATCCAAGAGCAGATAATTTCAAAATAAAAAAAAAGAAAATTTTATTAAACTTTTATAACATGTTTCACAATTAGTGAAAAATCTGATCCCATGATCATCTGAATGTAGCAAACCAACATATGATTTTCACTTTTCTATTTAATCTTTTGTTCCTTTTCATGACTTCGTAAACTTGTCTAGTGAAATTTCATTACTTACAGACTTTTACCTTCTAACTGCTTTCATTTATTGCAATCAGAGGCAGTTAACTAATGCTATTTATGCTTTCTAATATACAAAGATAAACAGTACCACAAGGGAAAGTCCTCTCCAGCCTCCTCTTTACTGCCATTATCTCCCCTTTTATAATCCAGAGACCAGATATATTTTCTTATGCTGACGATTTAAAAATACTGACTACCATCCAAACAAATGCAAACCCCAATATGATCACAGAGGAAATCAACAGTGTGCTCCTCGCACTAGTAGGCCACCTCAAACAATTTGGCCTTAATATCAACCCAGCAAAGTCTGAGTGCCTGCTCTACTCCTTGAAGAAAGAGCCCACAACTATCTTGACAAAGATTAATGCGGTATCCATACTTTTTGTTTCATATCATTTAAATTTGGCGATGGTTTTTGACACAAAGCTGACATTTAACCATCACAACAAAAAACTCATTAGGTGAGTGGTACACCTGAAATGGAGAGCGAAGCAGCATCTTCATTACATCTCAGACAAGGTTACTGCAACAAAATATGTCAGGACCATCATATACCCCTCACTACTTTATGCAGCAGAAATCTGGTTCGCAGCAGCACCTGCGAACACAAAACCCATCTGGGCAGCAGAGTTGGCTCCTCAAGTGGGTAACCTACAAACACAGGATACCCCCAAGTACATACAACTGAAATGGCCCTGGCCCTGGGAATTCCCTGGCTGCCCTCTCTCACTGAACAAAGGAGACTGGTAATCACGATAAAGATGCTGACTGGTCTCATCACATCTCCTTCATTCTGGGATCTCTGTGGCTGGAGGATTCCACGAGCCCAGCTCTGAGCCACCTCAACAATTTGCCCTTTTCACTCATGCCTCCACTTATCAGATCACTTCCTACCCTACCAGATGCTCAGAAGAATCCAGGGCATCGATGCCAACTCAAGAGAAATTTGCTGTTAACAAAGGAGACTGCCTATAGTGTTAACCAACACTATAGGAAGGGGATTCTGAATCCCACACATCCTATGCCCTCCAATCACTCAGCATAGACAGAGTGCATCCTCAAAGCAATCTAGTTACATGCAAATTCATCCCAGCTTCTCTCCAGTAAGGAATAGTCGAGGAATGTCCAGACAGTCTGCAAAATGAAAAGCCTTCTCTTCATCGCATCCAAGCCAACATGCCCTGCACTTGCCACTTTAATGCTCCAATTAATTACTGGGCATACCGGGAAAGGAGCCAGTGGTGTGTGTGTGTATCAACTGCCTCTGTTCATGCTGTTTTCTCCCACGAGCTGCAAAGATGAAAATTGGGACTTTCAAGCATCATTTTGTTAATTTAATCTAAATGTTACGTTACACCAGTATTTATTTAATTTTATTTCATTTAATGTAATTTTTATGTCACCTAATGCCATTATGGAAGTCATTGTATCGTCTTATTACTGTATTATGTCACTTGATGTTATTTTATTTAATTTGTTTTATGTCCTATATCACTTAATTGCAATTTATTTATTTCTGTAATATATCTGCCTGTTATCATCTCTATAAGTTTTAGCCCCTGGCCTTTTGGCCGTGAAGGGACATTGAAACACAATCCAGTCATGTGACTGTCACAATTGAAAGTGGTACAATAAAAGATTCTCTCTCACTCTCTTTTTTACTAGCACACAGTAATCACAAAGTGCATTCCCTCTGACTACTCAAAGAAATGCACTTTTGAGTTGACAAGAAAAACTAATTTGTTTAAATATCATATAAAATCATTAATGATGTAATATAAAGTGTCAGCAATATCTACCAGAATAACAGACAACTCTAACCACTCATTCTAATACTGTTAATATTTTCTTCACCGACAACCTTTCAAAGTACACAGCAGACATTATCTATCTTCTGAGTATGCACCTTTGACCATACAGGATAATGATCTTTTCTTTCATGGAGCCCCTTCTCAGTCATTATCAGCCTTGCTTAGAATTATAATAATACCAAATGGACAATCAACAGAATCTGTGTTCCTGTTTTTGCTTTCCCAGATTCGCTGTTTCTTAAAAGCTTCCTCTGATAACAGCATGAAATAATTCATTATGTTTGCCATTTATATTATATTAAACATGAACTAAAGCAATTAAACTTGAGAAGGACATCACACGACATACTACTAGGTAATATTTACAATAAGACAATTTTCAATGTGAATTAGTTTGATCATTTTTTTTTGGAATGCAAAGGACAATTGGAAAATTGCTTCCCATTACTACTATTATAGGTCATTGATAACAATTAAAACACAAATACATATACTGTAATTCAGTTATTCAAATCACAGCAAAACTAAACTGAATCCAATCATTATTAAGTCGCTCTTCACTGAGTAAAGAGTTGATGACCAGCAGTACAAAATCACTGCCAACAAAAAACTGTTCTCTTTTTACTGTCAACTATCTAGAACATTCTTAATTTTGCAATGTTCACCATCTATTACACCAAGAAGTTTCCTGAATAGCAATGCTGTAATTTCCCTTGATCAAGATAGATTATAGAAAAACTTTTAATCAATTATATGTCATCTGCATATACAGATGGCATATAATTGATGTTTCTAGCTACTACCAGCCTTTGACTGATAGTACAAAGACTGATTTGTAGTATTCCAAGAAATTTCCAGGCTCTCTACTTAGTACAAAAACTTTAATTACTGGGAAAAAAAATATATATTCAAACCAGAATCTGGTTTAGATTAGTAAAAATTCATATCAACATAGGTTCAAGATTGCAGTTGCACTATATTTCTGGATCTCAAAAATTATAATTTTAGTTCTAGTTGCTCTTGTATAATTATCCACACTGCTATTCATCATCATCCATTTGTCTTCTCCAAAGAAACAATTAGTTATAACAATAAAGCTATAAATTACTACAGATACAGTTTTAGACATAATAGAACAAAAATAAAAGTACAGCAGAGTTTAGAATGATGTGAATTAAACTTACAGGGGGTCCCTCTTTTCCTGCAGGTCCTGGAAGTCCTGATTCTCCTGGAAGGCCCTAACCATTTAAATATGATTTAAATTTTAAATGTTTTCCCTCAAGTTAGCTCAATTAAATTAAATGAGATTTCATTTAAGCACACAACAGGTTTCTAAAATGTTAACTGATTATCATTAACTAAAGGAATGCAACACAATAACTTAATACTAATTAATTAGTATAAGTAACTACTTAATACTTTTTTTTTTTTTTTTTTGTCCTCACTTTTTCCCATTATATATGGGGGTCAGCATTTTTACTGTTTTGTTATGTAATTTTTACGGCCGGATGCTTTTCCTGATGCCAACCCTCACCCTTTATCCGGGCTGGGGATATACGGTGGTCATTCCCTAACATTCCGCATTCTCCGTATTTGGCGGTCAAGGGCTCGAACCCCGGTCTAATCAAGAAGCGTGTGCTACGCACTACTGCTCCTGCCCACCTGGCTACGGAGGTGCCATTAAGTAACCACTTAATACTAAAATATATTAATTAGTATTAAGTAACTACTTAATACTAATTAATATACTTTTGCGATTAATCTGTTCTAAATCTGCACAAGTAGAGACTTAGAACAGATAATTTAGAATAGATTTAGGTCATGCTACTAGACATAAAACACAGTTAAACACGTTATAAAGTATCTAACGAGATTTTAAAAAAGGAAATATTAAATATAAAATAAAAAAATTAGAAGATAAAAGTTAAATAAAAGAAAATATTAATGATAACCAGATTTGTGTGTTAAAACTAGGATTAAGTTAATATTAAAATTAGCAAGATGCAGTCTTGCTATTTTTATTATTAACAAAGATCTAGCAAAATATTAGTTGGGCTATAATTAATATTATAAATAGAATTAAGTAAATAAATGAAATTAAAAAACTAAATTAAAAAGTAAGGAGAGAAACAATGTGTAGAAAAAAATAATCATGTTAAAACAGCAACAACCTATTAGCCTGAATTTTAATAAAATATCAAAGTAGGCATACTTACAGGAACTCCTGGAGACCCAATGTCACCTGATGGTCCAGGTTCTCCAGGTGGACCCTAAAAATTAATCATTGAATAAATCAGCCAATATTACTATCATTAATAATCAATTATTATTTATTAAAACTAAGGAAAAACATATCTGATGAGATAAAAATATTAATATTTAGAGTGATATTTCTAAAACAGAAATACATTTAACATAAAAGTGGAATGGTAAACTTTTATTCGGTAATAATATTTCCTCTATAGATATCTGCCATTTTTAATACTTATTTATTCAACATATCACTGCTAATTTTATAGAGGCTACTGCATCACTTTGATATGTTTAACAAAGGAAAAAGAACACACATCTATTGATTTCTATTGGTAAAAGAACACACATCTATAGGTTGCCAGGGCAGATCATGGAGTCCTGTCAATAATTTATAGGAATTTTTCAAGCAGGGACAGGGAGGTGATTATCCCATTATACAAGGCAATGGTCAGGCCACACCTAGAGTACTATGTACAGGTCTGGAGGCCTCATTTTAGGAAGGATGTAGAGTTGCTAGAACGAATACAAAGAAGGGCAACAAGATTGGTGAGGGGAACAAAGGTGTGCTCTTATGTAGGAAGGCTTAAGTTCTGCAAATTGCAGTGCCTGGAGAGAAAGCACCTGCGAGGTGATCTGATTGAGGTGTATAACGTCTTGAATGGGTTGAGCAAGCTGAATGCTGATGGAATTCTTTCGCTTGCTCAGATTAAGAACCTGAGGGGTCCCAATTCAAATTGAGGAAAGATTGTAGAATAGATGTGCAGAAATTTGCCTTTAGCCTGAGGGGGCACAGATTCAAATTGAGGAAAGACAATAGTAGAATAGATGTGCAGAAATTTGCCTTTAGTTGATTGGTGGAACAGACTTCCATCTTTTGTTGTGGAAGTTGATAGCCTAAATAAATTTAAGGCTGAGCTGGACAGGCATTTGGAACGAATGGAGGGGTGAAATGGGAGGTTTTTTTATTTTTTTTTGGCTCATGTTGCATAAGCTTGCTTTCTTGCATCATATGCCTCTACTAATGCTAATGTTTCTTTTTTTCCTCTAAACTAAGGCAAATGAAAATTTACATGTGAAATACACAAATTGCTTGCAATTTCAGCTCTATTACATGTTTTATAAGAAACAAAGTCTCAGAAAAAAATATTTTCCAAAGCCTAAAAATATTCAAATTCAATCCTCCTAAAAACTTTATCCTGTGCTATTTTGAAGATGAGTATACAATTATGTTCAAAACCACAAGAATTCCAGACAAAACGTAGGTTCATTTACTTGGAAGGAAAAATAAATTCCTATTACCTGTTAAATGTGTACAAATCTCACATCTGCCTTAGGAATATTGTTCCCACATTTTAAGCAGGTATTTCTAAAACTCCTCGACTCCCTCCAAAATAGAAGACTTAGGTTTAATCAATGATTCCTCTCTCATGAACTCATTCCACTCCATTTCACATTTTTGATATGGTTTCCTGGAGAAAAATGTCATAGACATGGTTTTTCTAAATTGATATCCATAATTTAACCACTTTCTTGCAAACTACCCTTGCATCAGCCAGCAGTAACTGTTCTTTACAATGAAATTAAATCCTGCAAAAACTTGTGAAATTTTAACACTTTCATCAGCCACCAGGAACCATTATTTATAATGAAATTACAACCTACATAAATTTTCAGCTAATGTAAACAAATTTCCCTAAGCTTCCCACCTCTCACACAAGCAACCACCATTTATTTGCAAGACTGTTTCTGGAGGGGGGGGGGGGGTTGATGGCTGTTGTTTATGAGTTTTATAGCACAAGGGTGATAAGGCCATACTGATCCCCTGGGGGGATAGGCTGCCTGAACATTAAAAACAAATAGTTCTCCCCCCCCCATTTTTTTTTCTTACTTACACTAAATACTTTTACTAGTTTCAAAAATTTTTAATGCTGCTTTTACTTTCCAACAGATATAGAAAGAAAATAATGTTATCTTGGAAAATTAAAACTGAAATAAAAAATATCAAGTTACGCTCAGAAATTTTAATCATTAAAGACAAAAAAATAAAGTATTTATTTTATTTGTTAGTCATGGTCCGGACAACAAATAAGTAGTTATTTCCATTAATCTATATTATTTATTTGCTGCTGATCAGAAAGCAAAGAGCACTTGGAAACATCTGAACCATGGAAATTCCAGTTAATATGTAGGTTTTTTTAAGGGCTGTGCTCAGATAAAATATGTGGTACATCACTCACTACTATTTTTGCAAAGTCAGCTCCACTGATAATGCAAGGCATCCACAGCAAATCTGCAATGAATGGCACTCAATAGTTTCATGAAACATTACACTGCCAAATGACTGCTCGCTCTTCTTATTATTGCAAATTCGAAATAAACATATTAAATTATCCCCATTTTCTTTACTTAATCAAAAACAACAGTTTCTTTATGACAGGTTAGGTTAAGAAAAGAGTAAGAAACATGAGCAAATATATCAAAAGCAATCCTTTTACCACTACAAATCTCATCTCATGCAAATGGTCATGAGATGAAAGCTGATGTTAGTAGTAGTAGTAGTAGTGGCATGTGATGCAAGAAAGCAAATGTATGAACTTATGCAGCATCAGCCAAAAAAAAAAAAAAAAAAATCACAACATTCCCTCCAAATGCCTGTCCAGTTCCTCCTTAAATTTATTCAACCTATCAACTTCCACAACAACAGATGGAAGTTTGTTCCAGCAATTAACCACCCGCTGGTTAAAGGCAAATTTCCGCACATCTAATCTACATCTGTCTTTTCTTAATTTGAATTTATGCCCCCTTAGGTTCGTAATCTGAACAAGTGGAAGGATCCCATCAGAATTCAGCGTGCTGAACCCATTCAAGGCCTTATACACCTCAATCAGATCACTACATAGGTGCCTAGTCTCCAGCCACTGCAATTTGCAGAACTTAAGCCTCTCTTGATAAGAGGATCCCTTCATTCCCCTCACCAATCTTGTTGCCCTTCTCTGTACACACTCAAGTAAATCTACATCCTTCCTAAAATGAGGCCTCCAGACCTGTACGCAGTACTCAAGGCGTGGCCTGACCATTGCTTTATACAGAGGGATAATCACCTCCTTTTCCCTGCTAGCAAAATTCCTATATATCATTGACAAAACCCCATGACCTGCCCTGGCAGATTGTCTGCATTGCTCAGAAAACTTCATATCTGCCTGCACAATTACTCCCAGGTCTTTTTCATTTTCTACCACCTTAAGTGTAGTACCACACAGTTGGTACGTTTCTCTGGGGCTACTTCTACCCATATGCAGTACTTTGCATTTGTCAAGGTTAAACTTCAGTTGCCACTTCTTAGCCCATCTGCCCAAATTATCTAAATCCTGTTGCAGTAGCACACTGCCATTACTGTCATTAACAAACCTGCCAACCTTTGTATCATCTGCAAACTTCGACACTAAGCCTGGTATACCTTCATCAATATCATTGATAAATATACAAAACAACAGTGGACCCAACACCGAACCCTGTGGTTTGTTTGTTTGTTATTTGCTTTTTAGGAGCATTAGCAACTAAGGCCATATTGCTCCGGGATATGCGGTGGTCATTCCCTGACCTTTCCGCATCCTCCGTATTTGGTGGTGACGGGCTCGAACCCCGGTCTAATCAAGAAGCGTGTGCTACGCACTGCTGCTCCTTCCCACCTGGCTACGGAGGCGCCCCGAACCCTGTGGGACTCCACTAATAACATTAGTCCAAGAAGAGCAGCACCCATTGATTACCACCCTCTGTCTTCTCCCACTTAACCATCCTTTTATCCATTGTAGCAACTTACCCTTAATACCATTCTGTTAGTTCTCATTGACTTTCACTAATTATGACTGATAGATGGTCATCTCCTGTTTTAAGTAAATTGTGGGGGGGGGGGAAGCTTGCTGAGCATAATTTATAAATCAAAAAGAATATGACACATTTTGCTGAGAATTGACTCTTGCTATGAACTGCAAATTTTTTCAATTCTTTCTTCATAAAGTAACTATACATGTGTCTTCTTCATCTAGAAACTGGGTACTTTTGTGAGGAGATATAATTGAGGTGTTTTAAGGCTTTGAATGGATTAAGCTAAATGTTGAGATGGCAACCTTATGCTTGCTCAGTGAACATACATGGTGGGGGAGAGATGTATAAATTCAAAATGAGAAAAGATGGCTACGGGATAGATTTGTAAAAGTTTTCTGTCAGCTAGTAGGTAGTTGGAGTCAAATGTCCATCTGGTATTATGGAAATGAGTACTTTGAACAAATTTAAGGAAGAACTAGATAAATTATTAGTGCAGATGGACAGGTAATGTGGGAAGTTTTTTTTTTATGTGAAAACATCTTTGGCAGCATCGACTAAATTTCGGACTGAAGTCTGAAACCATTTCTCATTTCCATTTCACGAATATGTGAAACAGAAATGATGCAAATTACATCACTTCCTAAATGACGCTAATGCACTCACTAATGATGATTCAATACAGTAAATAGTGAGTGTGAGCATAAAACGTTACATCATTATTTTGGACTGAAGTAAAACCAATTGGTATGTAAATGAAAAATGCAAGACCAAAATGATGCTAACTCAGTCACTACTATTGATTCGGTAGAGTAAGTAGCGGGTGTGAACATAAAACGTTACATCAAAATATTTCAGACTGAAGTAAAACCGATCGGTAATGAAAATGCGGGACGACATTTAGGAAGTAGTGGGCATGAGCATAAAAACATTACACTGTTAATAACTTCGGTTCTAGCTGTTTGATTTTAAAATGGTTCTGATTTTCATCAAAGATGTTTTCACATAAAACATCCTTCACGTGTACAGGGTATGCACACTTTTTTTTTTTTTTTTGATGCTACATAAACTTGTTTTCTTGCATCATTTTTGGCTACTAATACTAAAATAGTCCTCCTACCAAAAGGGTTCTGCAAATTGCAGCATCTGTAAACTATGCACCTGTGAGATCTAACAGAGATATTTAAGGCTCTGAACACATTGAGTAAGCTAAAGGTTGGTGGCATCATTACTCTTTCTCAGCCAAAAACAGAAATTTAAATTAAGGAAGGAAGGTTATGGGATGTATGGAAATTTGCTTTCAGCCAGAGAGTAGTTGTCTCATATTAAAGTATATTAACAAAAAGTATTAATTCTTGGAAAAGTATATTTTATTGCTAATGTTCCTTTTCTAATTATTTATCCTAAAATGGAAGCAACAGTGGGTTTTTTTACCATTCAGAATGATATACTTTTATATTTAGATAGTGTTATTTTTGCCTGATATGAAAGTTTCATTTTGATAATAGTTTTGTTGAAAATGTTCTGAAAGCCTCATAGTGAATTCTCCCCAACCTTACACTTCATGGACAAGGCATTGATTCTCAATGAAATTTATCATATTGGTTTTTAATTTATAAATGCCACTCTGAAACTTTTTTCTTTACAACTGTCAGCAACAGTACTGAATTCATGTTCTCACCATGGACTGCTAGCAGAAGATATAAGATTTCCAGATGTAAAACACGATTGGACATGAATAGATTATAGTTTCTGTTTTCTTTGGAATTCATGTCCAATCATGTTTGACAGCTGGAAATCCCTTTAAACAAATCTAATTTTTCAATCCGCAAAAGAACACACTAACTTCTAAAGTAGATATCATCTTTTAAGCGCATAAAATAAGATATTGTTGTACACGTTGGCACTAATGATATTAAAAGTAACAAATCCGAGGACTTAATAAGTACAGGGCAATGTTACAAAAAATTTGCAAGTTAGGATTAAATTTGAATGTATCTACAATTCTGCCCAGATACGATAGGAGGGAGTACATGTTCAGAGCCTTATCAATTCAAAATGGCCATGGAAATACTGGGCAAGGCTCATGGGGTAGAGTTTTTCTCACAGTGGTCTGTGTAAACATGATAAGACAGTGTTAAGAGGGTCAGAAAACTGCTAGCTTTGGGGGATACACAGACTAATAGATTAACTAAAACTGCTGCTTCTATTGGAACATGCAACAGCCTGGAAAGCAAGGTTTTGGGGATTTCAAGCCTTGCTGTGGGTCATCATAGAACAAGTGAATACATGGGCTGTGTTAGGGTAATTAAGAGTAAGAACAAGTGCATATATTCATGCATGTACACTATTGGTAGAAGCATAGTAAACAAATTGAAGTACTGATTAAGTCATCAAATGAAGACATAGGAATATCAGTGACATAATATCAGTGCAGATGGCTGTCATGACAGCTCATTTGGTTTTGTCAATGATATACATAAAATTTGCTAGTAAGGACAAGGAGGTGATTATCCCATTGTTCAAGGCAATGAACAATTAGGCTGTATCTTGAGTATGCATACAGGTGTGGAGGCTTCATTTTAGGAAGAATGTAATCTGCTGGAACACGTTCATAGAAGTTCAACGAGATTAGTGAAGGGGACAAAAGGGAAGGTGGTCTTACTAAGAAAGTCATCAGTTCTGCAAATTGCAGCATGTGGAGACTAAGTGCATGCAAGGTGATCTGATTGAGCTGTTTAAGCTTTGAATGGATTGAGCAAACTCGATGCTGATGGCATTCTTCCTCTTGCTCAGACTACACATGAGGGGCATAAATTCAAATTGAGGGAGGATGGTTGCAGGATAAATGTGCTTAAGTTCACCTTCAGCCAATCTGTATGGTTGATTGTTGGAAAAAAATTTCAGCTGTTGTTGTAGAATTGGGTAGTTTGAATAATTTCAAGGAAGAACTAGACAAATTATTGGAGGGGTTGGACAGGTGATGTGGAAGGTTTTTATTATATTTTTTTTTTTCTGATGTTTTACAAGCTTGCTTTCTTGTATCATTATTTCACTAATCATATGCAATGCATACACAGCTACACAGCTCATCGAATGTAGCAAAAGAATATACTCGCTATCCATATATCAATATTAATATTAATTTAATTAATATTAATTAGTAATAGCTATCTAGTACAAGGAAGCCAGAGGCTTTTGCTGCACTGGCTGGAAAAAAAAAATGAGTAGATAAGAAAATACAAATTATTGGCTTCCCTCCTCACACATGTAACTATTATTTTGCCTTTGAATTTATTCAAACTGTCAGCCTCAACTATCCATGAAGGCAACCTGTTCCAGTGATGAACGATTTTCTTGCTAAAAGAACGCTTCCTACAATCTAGTCTAAACCTCTCCCCTGTAATTTCAATTTATGCTCATGAATTCTGTAATTCCCTATAACAGTGAAAATTCCATCTTCATTCCTTTTACTAACAACTCTCAGAGCCTTATAAACCTCAATCAGGTCACCTCTAAGGTGACTGGTTGCCAAGCTCTGTAGTCCACATAGTATTGTCACCCATTTGTCGTTCTTGCCATGCAAGCTGCCTATCTTTATACCGTTTCAAGAAGCCGAATGTCTTTTTTCAGATGAGTTCTCCATATTTAAACACAGTATTCCAACTGTGGTCTTAGAACTGCTTTATACAGTGGAACTATGACCTCCATATCTCTATAGGATAACATTTGATAAATCATTGATAGAAAACCATGGACTTTCCTGGCTGCTTGTTTATGGGGAGTACAATGTGTACAGAAAGTATAGACAGGACAGGAAGAGAGGAGGTGCCATGCCGCTAATCAAGAAAAACACAAAATAAAAAGAAGTGCATCCAGTCGACATAGATGAACAGTGCACTGCCGAGCCAGTGTGGTGCGACATAAGCACTGCGAAAGCAAAAAGAAGAGCAGGAGCGCGCCATAGGCCCAATGACTAGAATGAGTACAATGAACAGTTGTACAGAGAAATAGAATGGGCCAGGAAATCAGAATGTCCCACAATATCAAACACATAATGATAAATGATATGATTTCAATACAATATGATTACATAATGTTATACTTTACATCTTACCTGTGGTCCAACAACTCCAGGAGGACCAGGTGGGCCAGGAGGTCCGGGCTCGCCCTATATAATAAGACAACACTTTTAGTAAAAGCATTCTTCCAAAAACTAACTGAGGTGATTATTATGGCAAAATAGTTTGAAATACATATTCTCAGTGAAGGAGTACAAAATGATACTTACAGGAGACCCTCTTTCTCCAGGTATGCCACCAAGGCCATCTTTGCCTCGGGAACCCTAATAAGAAAAATAGATAGAATAAAATACTTTCAAAATGAGGTTTGCAAAGAAAATTAAAATAATAAAATCAACAAAATCTGTAACAGTTTCCATATTTCATAACAATTCATTGTGTCAGATTTTTTATTTATTTATTATTTTTTTACTTAAAAGTTATCATCACTGTTTACAAAATAATTATCCATGCCTCAAAAACAATTAATGATATAAAAACTAAATAACAAATAGTACAGAATTTGTAGCTGAGTGATCAGAGCAGGAGTGCAGTAGCACACGCTTTTTGAGTAGACCGGGGTTCAAGCCCCTGACTGCTAAATATGGTCGATCTGCCAACCCACACTGGACCAGTGTGGCAGAGTATGGTCCTTTTCCCTCAACATGAATCATTGAGGAAGTTTCTATCCTACAGTGGGTTGACAATGGCTGGAGTTTACCTTTACCTTTTTATACAGGGTGATTCATGAAGATATGACATAACTTCAGGAGTTGATTTCTCAGGCAATTTCAAGTAAAAAAAATGTAAGGCTTATCAGCAATATACCACTGCAAATTGCATGTGTTAATGAAATCGATGCAGCATGTAGAGCACTCACATGCAGTGTTGTAACCTTGTGTTCCACTGTTACTTTCAAGATGCCCTTTATATATATATATATATATATATTTTTTTTTTTTTTTAATGTAAATCCCAAACACGAGAGGTATTAGAACCTATAGTACTTAGTACCGTGCTTGGGTTGAAGGTTGAGAAGACGTTGAAGGTTGAAGGCAGTTGAACGAATAAACGAGGAAGATGAAAAGTTGGTTCTGTGAGTTTGAAGTTGGACAGTAAATGGATGTTGGCTGGTGGCGGCATGTGTTTGGACCGTTTTGAAAGAGAGAGCGGAATTATAGAAGCCAATTCAGAAGAACAGTGCCCATGGAAGTATCTGTAGAAGAGGCATGCAGCAGAAACAGTGCGTCCATGAGAGAGCGAGTGGAGAGACTCTGTTAGAGATGAATCATTAATTAACCTAACTGCCCTCTTCTGAATGGAATCAAGAAGCCTGAGAGAGGTTTTGGGGGCACCACCCCAGATGTGGGAACAATATTCCATGGCAGGGCAGATTTGCAATTTATATTTACAAGTGCTGAAATGCCAATATGGAGTATGTTTATGGATTTTGTGATGTAAATACCATTGCTGCTGTCACTGAATAATCAGCCACAGAGTTCTGAATTCACAAGTTATTAGCCAAGTTTTCCAAACATTCAAGATATCAGCTCATTCCCAGCATCCACATCCCATATTAGCATGCAATTTGACAAGATGTGGTTATGCAAGAGAACACCATTGAGGTGGTAGAGCATAGGCCTTGTGCTAGTTGGCAAAGGATATCCATGCCTCTCGATATTTCCCAACCAAGAGTATGCAAAAAATTGCATAAAGAAGATATGTAGCCATACCATGTGCAGTATGTTTAACCTTGAACCTGGGGATCCTGCCCAATACCTGGAATTTTGTAATTGGTTGAATGACAATTGCCATTTGCATTGTTACAATACATCCTATTCAGTAATGAAGCTGAAATCACTCAAGATGCTGTCAACAATGCATACAATTTCCACATTTGGTCAAAAATGAATCCCCATGTCACTGTGGAGAGTAATTTTCAACACCAATTAAGTGTTAATGTTTGGTTTGGAATCTTCCATGATCCATTTTGGACTGATTGGTCCATTTATTTTTGAGGATCATCTTACTGGACAGGTCTGTCGACAATTTCTGCAAATTGAATTGCAGCAACTGTTAGAAGATGCACTTTTGGCTATACAATGTTGAATGCACTTCCAACATAACAGAGCTCATTCTCATTGTTCCTGTGTGGTGGTTACTCACCTCAATGACCAGTTCCCTGGGTGATCGATTGGTCACAGCATTCCGCAATACCAGCAACCTAGGTCACCAGACCTAGGTTGCTGGTATTGCGTATAGAATATAAACCCTTTAGATATAAACCTAGATATAAATGTAAATATAAACCCTTTAGATTTTTGCCTATGAGGGTGGATAAACAATCTTTATATCACACAAAAGTGAAAACATGAGAGGCATTACTTAATTGCATATTGAATGCTGCATCCCATATAAAAGAGATCACACACGAGCGGCAAAATGCACTGAAGTCGAAGGTGGTATTTTTGAGAATCTACTCAATTAACCATATATGCGTATGTATCTCTAAACATAGGCTGTAAGTTTCCTAAATAAAAATAAATAAATCAACATTTTATGTTTATATATCTATTGTTACTTTTATTTTATACTGTTTATAACATATATTTTTTTTCCCTACGATTATAACAACCACAGCTTTGTAATTGTTTGGAACAGGACCCATGTTTATATACACTTTTCAATCAAAATTGCCTCAGAAATCAGTTCCAAAAGTTATGCCATATCTTCATGAATCATCCTGTATATAATAATATATTTACTTCAACACAATACACAAAAAATTATTCTATTTCTGTTCATGATATAATATTGCTTATTGATTTCTTATAAAACAAATTTAATCATGGGCTCTAAGCACATATATTTATAATGATTTAACAATCTTAATGAGAGAACCATAATAACTTCCAATTATTTTTGATTTCTCAGCTGGGAAAACATTTCTATGCTTTACCAATATGGGTGAACCAAAATTTAATAAACACCACTCACTGCATGTCAGGGCCCTATTTATTTTATTAATAAATATTTTCTTCACAATACTAATTTCAGTTTCAATTCTCTTTACTAATAATTCTGTAATTTTATTGCAGAATAAAATTTTTCATATTCATTATTATTGAATTTCTTTAAACTGATTCTAAAACTACGTATAATAAAGTAGACATTCAATCATTTTTATCTGATAATCATAAATTGGTTACCATACTGGAGGAACTCTACAATATTTAAAGTTAATAAATCCTCTATTCCAGTGGTTCCCAACCACTGGTATGTGAGGAGTGAGCTACCGGTATGCGGGCTGTGAATAAAACCACCTGCAATTTCCCTCATGGGAGAGTAAACTTTTTAAAAGTTAATATCTTACTAAAGCCAAAACTTCTTTTTATTTTTCACAGTTTGTATCTATGCAAGCATTTCAGTCTTTCTTCTTGGAAAATATACCTCTTTTCATTCTTGTACTTCTTAATTCATAGAACTTTATCTCTTTACTTCCCCTCTTTTTGCTTCTTATTTTATACGGCCAGTCTTCCTTCAGAGGTTGGTTCATCATCATCATCAGCCATTTTCAATCCACTGCAGGATGAAGGCCTCTCCAGGAACTTTCCAGTTCCTTCTGATATGTGCAATGGCCATCCATTTCCTACCCACAAACTCATTAATTTCATCTATCCATCTCCGCCATTGTCTTCCAGGTTTTCCTCTAGCTCCTCTTGGGTACCATTCTGTTATTCTCTTAGTCCATCTGTCATCATGTCTTCGAGCTATGTGTCCTGCCCAAGACCATTTTAGCTCTTTAGTTTGATAAGAATGTCCTTTACTTTAGTTTGCTGCTTAATCCATGTGTTTCTCTTCTTATCTAACAGTCTGATTCCTAATATACAGGTAACCCTCGTATAACACAGTAGTTAGGTTCCTATAAAATGCTATGTGAAAATGTGTGAAACCCTGTTATACAGGACTAAGGAAAAGTACGAAAAGGGAGATTACATTCCAAAAGCTAATAAAAATACACCATTCTAGATTCCGTGCATCTTCTATTCTCTTCAAAAAATCAATAATCTGGGTTTGTTTGGTTCTGCTTGATAAATCTTTGTGAATTTCATTGTATGGAACTAAGCAATTTTGAAGCTCCCTTTTGAACTTTGGGCTCCTTTCATTCAAGAATCTGCATTAAAAAAATAAGATTCTAATTGCTCAGCTAACTTTATGCCTTCCCATATGCTTTTTACTATAATACTTGGAAGTTTAGAATTTTCATTTGCGCTATCATCCTCTGAATTGATTTGGTTTTACCCCCGATGCTATTTCCACCAAATCTGCTTTGCCAGCCTCTTTTTCTACCAGTAATTCTTGAACGTCTTCAGTAATCACCTGAGAGGGCATAAATTCAAATTGAGAAAAGACAGATGTAGGATAGACATGCGGAAATTTGCCTTTAGCCAGCGGATGGTTGGTTGGTGGAACAGACTTCCATCCCTTGTCGTGGAAGTTGATAGCCTAAATAAATTTAAGGCTCAGCTGGACAAGTATTTCGAACAAACGGAGGGGTGAAGTGGAATGGGGTTTTTTTTTTTTGTTTTTTTTTTGGCTGATGCTCCATAAGCTTGCTTTCTTGCATCATATGCCTCTAATAATGCTAATGCTAATCATATCTTTTTTTTTTTTTTTTTAGGAGCATAGGTGACTAAAGCCATGTTAACTGTTGTATATGTTCTATAAATTGTGTGTGTCCTGAGGTTTTCTGTTTTTCTGGACAAAAAAACCTGAGTTTCCGGTAGAAAAAACCATGCTACCCTTGTCTGAGACTGACTAACTCAGCCACGTTGCAAAAAAGACCCATAAAAATTCCTCCCATCATCGAAGGGATTCGAACTCAGGTCTTTTCCACCCAGTGTGGAGAGGAGGGCAATTCTATCAACTGTGCTACCCATGAGGGCTTCAGTAGCTATATCATCAAAACCTTCCCCTCCTACTGATGTGGAAGGTTCTACTATGCATCGATTCCCTTTTCTGCCAGTTCGACCATATTTCCTAATGAACTGACTCTGATCATAAATTTTCATTTAATGTTGATGGTTTTACTTCTTTCAGCAATAAAGCTATGATTCTGATACAGTCCACAATTGAGAAACGTTTTCATGCCTCCATTACTTCAATAGATTGGGAATCAATTTTTTCCAAAATCTATTGTAACGATTTTCTGGATGTAATGAGTTTTAAAGGTGGATATAATGCCTTGATCTAATGGCTGAATGAAAGAAGTTGTATTAACCTTGCTTTCTTGCATCACATTCCACTACTACTACCTAGTACAACTGTGGTGGTAGGAATATAACTTCAATGTTTGGATGACTTAAATCTTTTGGAAGGTCTGGTGTGCTATTCAATAGGAATAAAACTTTGAAATCTATATTTTTCCACAAGTTCTACAAGTACAAGTTCAATAGCATAGAATGTAACACAGGGATTTTCCAACAAAATAAATACAGGGATTTCTCAATAATTTTTTTTGACTAACGAGTCAACAGCGGGGATTCCAAAAGAGTGGAAATGTTGAAAAATTACATCCAACATTATAGCAGGGTTCCCCCCCCTGCAGAAAAGCTCAAAAATCCCTGTTATGCGGGGTTTACCAAAATTCTCTAACTGTGTTAGAGTGAAACTGTGTTATATAAGTACCTTTTTGTGTAAAGATTTCCACAATTTATCAATCATGTTAGAGCGAAACCGTGTTGTAGAAGTACCATGTTATATGGAGGTTTGCCTGCAATTCATTCCATTCTTTGTTGTGCAGTTCTCAGCTTCTCATTCATTCTTTTGGTGAGTGCCCAAGTTTCACTTCCATAAGTCTTGGTGGGGAGTATATAATGGTTCATTATTTTACGTTTCAGACAAATTGGGATATTGCTCCTCAGTATGTGACTATATTAGCATTTTTTAGCATTAGTAGAGGCATTTGATGCAAGAAAGCAAGCTTATGCAGCATCAGCCAAAAAAAAAAAAAAAAAAAAAAACCACTTCCACTTCACCCCTCTGTTCGTTCAAAATACCTGTCCAGCTGAGCCTTAAACTTATTTAGGTTATCAACCTCCACCACAAGGGATGGCAGTCTGTTCCACCAACCAACCACCCGCTGGCTAAAGGCAAATTTCCGCACGTCTATCCTACATCTGTCTTTCCTCAATTTGAATTTATGCCCTCTCAGGTGATTTTTCTGAGCTAGAGGAAGGATCCCATCAGCATTGAGCATGCTTAAACCATTCAAGGCTTTATACACCTCTATCAGATCACCTCGCTGGTGCCTAGTCTCCAGACACTGTAATTTGCAAAACTTAAGCCTTTCTTCGTAAGAGCACCCCTTTGTTCCATTCACTAATCTTGTTGCCCTTCTCTGTACTCGTTCCAGCAGCTCTACATCCTTCTTGAAATGAGGCCTCCAGACCTGTATACAGTACTCTAGGTGTGGCCTGACCATTGCCTTATACAATGGAATAATCACCTCCTTATCCCTGCTGGAAAAATTCCTGTATATCATTGACAATACTCCATGAGCTACTCTTGCAGCCCGTCTGCACTGCTCAGAGAACTTCATATCTGCCTGCACAATCACCCCCAAGTCCCTTTCATTCTGTACCACTGTCAGTGTAGTACCACAGAGTTGATACGTTGCTCTGAGGTTGCTTTTTCCCATGTGTAGTACTTTACATTTGTCAATGTTAAACTTCATTTGCCACCTCTCAGCCCATCTGCTCAACCTTTCCAGATCCTGTTGCAGCAGCATAGTGTCAGTAGTGTCCTTGACAACCCAGCCAACCTTTGTATCATCTGCAAACTTGGACATTAAGCTTGATATACCATCATCAATATCATTTATAAATACAGAAAACAATAATGGACCCAACACTGAGCCCTAAGGGACTCCACTAATAACATTAGTCCACGATGAGCAGTGTCCATTGATTACCACTCTCTGTCTTCTCCCCCTCAACCACCCCTTTATCCATAGCAGCAATTTGCCTCCAATGTCACACTGCTCCAATTTGTGTAGCAGTCTTCCATGTGCAACAGTATCAAAAGCCTTTCTAAGATCCAAGTATATAATATCAAAGTTATTCCCTGCATCCAGTTCTTTTGTGACTGCATCATAGTATCCAATCAAGTTGGTCAGGCAAGACTTCCCCTTAACAAAACCATGCTGTGTCTGAGCTATAACTGAAGTCTTGTCTAAATGATCCTGCAGTGCTTCTTTAACCAGTGCCTCCATTAATTTTCCTGGAACAGAAGTTAAGCTCACAGGTCTATAATTACTTGTGTCAGCCTTTGATCCTCCTTTGTGAATTGGGGTCACATTTTCACATTTCCAGTCTATGGGTACCTCCCCTGAGTCCAAGGAAGCTCTCATAATTATGGCTAAGGGTTTGCTTACTTCCTTTGCTGCCTCCTTTAATATAACTGGATAGATCCCATCCACCCCGGGTGCCTTTCTTGTGTTTATCTTCAACAGTTTCTCCTCCACTTTACTCCCAGTTATTTCAAGATTCTGTAGCTTACTGCTAGAGTTGAATACACCTCTGGAATTCCCCTTGCTGAATAACTCCTCATGTGTGAATGTCGATGCAAAATATTCATTTAGTTTGTTAGCTACCTGAGCAGGATCATCAACAGTTGACCCATCAATATCAAGTGGACCAATCTGATTCATCCCCTTCCTTCTAGAGTTTACATAAGTAAAGAACTCTTTGCTGTTTTTCTTTGCATCCCTTGCCAAGGATTTCTCGTAATCTGCCTTCGCCTGCCTAACCTCCTTTGTAACTTGGTTGCATATCAACTTGTATCTATCATAGGCTTCTGTGTCATGTGTTAATTTGTAAGTATCCCATGCATTTTTCTTCTCTGCCATATGCCTCTAGTTCATCTGACATCCATTTTGGCCTAAACCTTGAACAATATTTCTTAGTTGGTATGTGAAGCCTAGTAGCTTCCAAGATAAGTTCTTTGAATGCTTCCCATTTTGAATTTGCTGTTGGTAACATCATCAGTTGGTCCCACTGTATAGAATTTAAATACTGTCTCAGTCCATCGTAGTCGCCTTTACGGAAACAATAACCCTTCCCTTTACCCCTAATGGTAGTTACCTCTTTCAGTAAAGAGGTAACTACCCAAGAGGTAACTTTCATATTTCCTGAATGCTATCCATACAAAATTTATTCTTCTCTTGACTTCCAGCCATTTATCATTATTACAGCTAATGACTTGTCCTAGAGAAGTATATGCCCCCACCTTTTCAATTACTGCTCCTTCAATCATTATATCCCTTTCTGTGGCATACTTGTTCATCATTACTTTTGTTTTAGCCATATTCATCTTTAGTCCAAAATCCTTACTAACTGTGCATAACTGATTAAAATTTTCCTCTAATTCTTTGAGATCGTGGCTTATGACCACGATGTCATCTGCAATTCGTAAATGGTTTAGATACTCTCTATTCACATTGACTCCTTTCTGCGACCAGTCTAATCTTCTGAAAGCTTCCTCAAGGGCAGCAGTAAATAACTTCGGAGATATTGTGTCTCCTTGTCGAACTCCTTTCTCAATTTAAATTTGCTACTAAATTTGCTCCTCTTCTGTTATCTCAAAGGTAGCGTTCACATATATTTTCTTCAAAATCATAATATATGGGGTATCTATGCCTTGTCTTTCAAGTACCCGAAACATTGCCTTATGCAGTATGGAGTCAAATGCCTTTTCATAATCCACAAATGCCAGGCATAATGTGTTTTATATTCATTTGCTTTCTCTATTAGCTGTGATATTATGTGAATGTGATCCACAGTTGAGAATCCTGTCCTAAAGCCAGCTTGCTCTTTCAGTTGAATCTCATCAATTATTCTTTCTAATCTGTTAGTAATGACCCTTGTGAACAACTTGTAGATATGGGATAACAAGCTAATTGGTCTATAATTTCCAATTTCTGATTTATCTCCTTTCTTATGCAGCAAAACTATGATTGCATTATTACACTCCTTAGGCATCACACCTTTTCTAATGCATTTTGTGAAGAGTCTTGCAAGTTTTGTGTCATGTCTCTTCCTCCCAATTTTAACAACAATTTATAATTATACAGTAACTTCCTCTTCCCCCAGGGCTTTCTGGTTCTTCATTTTGTTCAACGCATAAACGCATGTTCTATCTTATCAGGAAGGATATCGGGTATGGTGTATGTGTTACTAATTTGCGATCCATCTTCCCCGCTGCTCATTACTTTTTGCGGATCATTCCCTCGCTCCTTGTATAATTCTCTATAGTAGTCTTCTGCTATTTGAATTATGCCTTCTCTGCTATTTATAAGTACACCATTGCTATTCTTCAGTATCATTTGTTTTTTCTGTATTACTCTCTCATGGCTGCTGATTTAAGTCCTTTGTTTTCCTTTAATGCTTGTTCTACTTTTCTTGTGTTAAATCTTCTTATGTTCTCTCTGAGTCTCTTTCTAATGGCTTTGCATAACTCAGTATACTCAATTTTCTCCATGTCAGTGTTTATTTTGCTCTTCATTTGTCATCTTCAATTCATTATGACAAGTGTTTCTTGACTAATTTTTTCTTCTTTGGATTTCTTTTTACCTACAGGTTTCTTGAGCTTTATCACTTTCAGAAAGTTGTGATATTCCTCGTCGATATCTTGGTCCTGAGCAGACTGCAGAAGCTCAAACTTGTTCTTAAGTTTCAGTGCATACTGCTGCTTTTTCTCCTCTTCTGTTATCTCAAAGACCTTTGTAATAATTACCCGAGTCAGTTTTTTCCTTTCTTTTCTTACATCTATATCAAGTGTGCATCTTACCATTCTGTGATCATGTTCAGGATAGTAATATCATTCACAATACATCTGTTAGTGAGGATGAAGTCGATTTCATTAGTTGTTAATCCATTTGGGATCTTCCATGTCCACTTTCTGTTCACCCTTTTCTTGAAAAAAGTGTTCAGTAATGACATTCCTCGAGATTCTGCAAATTCCACAAGTCTTTCACCTCTTTCATTTCTTTCATCAATTCCAAAATTTCCTATAGTTCCCCTTTCTGCACTATTTTTTCTCTGTCCAACCTTAGCATTGAAGTCCCCCATAATGATAGTGTAGTGGGTTTTCTATTCATCTAGAAGACTCTCAATTTCGGTTTACATTTCTTCAACCTCTTCATCATCATGGCTCGATGTTGGTACATAAATCATTATAATCTTTAGCTTGTACCTCTTATAAATTCTGAGTAGTACCTCTTAAAACTCCAGAGGTTGGTTAGTGAACATTGAAAGTAGCATTTGCAGTTGTAATGATTTCACAGGTAATTTGAAATTTAGATCATTAGAAATTATGACATACTGCTATCCTAATTATATAGTTTTTATATTCCAATCAACAATAATTAATACTGATTAATACCACAGTTCAAGTAAAATATAAACATTCAAAATGCAAGTTTTAAAATTGTGTTTAGTAGATATTTAAGTAGTTTAAACAAAAATTTTCAACAACCAATTTTCCTTTTACTTATATTGTTAGCTTATAAGTTATCACAAAAATATCCTTTCACGCCAGTTGATGCCATGTTTTGCCACAAATAATTCTCAACTAAATACTCACTCAGGAAAGGCCCTTCATCGTCTTTTTGAGTTGCGCTCCGAAGTATACAATTTTCTTCAATCAGAAGATCCCAGAAAAGATAATTTCTTGAATGAAGAGTGGTTATGCAGACTAGCTTATTTAGCAGATATATGTTTCCCCAATTGAATGACTGGAATCTATCTGAGTTTGCAAGGATCAACTAGTACAGTGTTTGATTCCAGTGATAAAATTAATGATTTTAAAAGAAAATTAAAACTAATGGAAGAGCAGGTATTAAAAAACAGTATGTTATATTCACTTCACAATTTTATCCAAGAAAATAACATATCTATGGCCAAAAATGTGACTGACGACATCAATGAACATATAAAATCTATGCACACAAGTCTTGAAAAATATTTCCAGGAAGACTTTACAGCACAGAATTGGATTAGGAACCCTTTCGCATTCTCGAATGAGATCCCAGAAATGTGATGTACAAGGAGTCATTCATGACGGGGCTTAATGTTAAAGTTTAAGAGTTCAAACTTAACAAAATTTTGGCTATATCCGCCAAGAATATCCCCTACTTTTTTTGAGCAGGCATTGAATGTTTTAATGCCATTTAATTCAACTTACTTGTGTGAGGCTGGATTTTCAGTGATGACTGCAATGAAAAATAAATATAGAACTTCGATGAATATTGAATCAGATCTTCGACTGAAATTAACACTAATCAATCCAGATATCCAGAACCAGATTCAAAAATCGAAACAGAAACAAAAAAAATTCAAGTAAAGAGGAAAATGTTCAAACCACATGTTATGTGAAAATATAAAAAGCTCATTTATAAATTATATTTTTTTAATTAATAAATATGTTTTTCTGTTTTTAGTAGAATAGCTTGGTTTTGCTTAGCTAATTGTTTATGTGACTTTTCAAAACAGACATATGTACTCATTAATTAATACACCAGTATTAATTAATTGGTGTATTAATTAATACACCTGTATTAATTACTTGGTATATTAATTAATACACTGGTATTAATTAATTGCAATCATCAGATACCAATCAGATACCGGTACATAAAGATACCGGTATGCGGGCTTATAAAGGTTGGGAACCTCTGCTCTATTCTACTATATTCAAGAAAAATAAATTATTCTTTAAAGCAGACATGAATTGACTCACAAACCAAACAGGATAATTATTTCTTTTTTTTAAAGTAAAACTAGTTAACGTATATCAAAAAATAATACCTTTGCCATATCATAAATATTGTTATTTCCTGACACATTAATCTACCATAGAAAATTCAGTTTAACTTTTTTCAAACTACATTTTTAAAGTTAAAGTTGTTAGTATAATATGAATAAATTTGGATTTATAATTATATACATATTATATACAGGTAAAACATGCATGGACTGCTAACAATACTGCAATACTACATTTCATCCATAAAGTTCTCTTTTTCATATAATTTGTTGGAAAAAAAAAAAATAATAGCTAAATTTCTATTTGCCGAATTTACTTAATAAAGTTTGGATTGGATTAACAAATACTTTTAAAGGCTAAATATAAAATTTCATGAAAATCTGTCCACTGGAGTCCCTCTGTTACATGTGTATTGACAGGCATGGTAAAGACAATAGGTGCATATGCATATATATGCAAATGAACCTAACATCAGATATATAATAATTACTATATTAATACATATATAAACCTTTATATGCCTGATTTTAATTATAATAAGACAATTATAACCATATTATTCTTCATTATCTTAGGTTTTCCATTATGATACATATGAAAAATTAGAATATTTTGTAACTTGTTTTCAAGTGAACATAAAAGATTATACTTACTGGAGGACCTGGAGGCCCACCAAAACCTCTCAAACCCTGTGGACCTTGTGGTCCTCTTTCTCCTTGTGGACCTGAAGGACCAGGTTCTCCAGTACTTCCCTAAAATTAAAACCAAAATTATAATATAAATAAGACTAGTTTATAATATACTTTTTAAAATTGCTTTTAATATATTTTTCAATAAGGAAAAATACATCACAGCAACACATGTGCTTTAAAAGTCAAGTTATTTATAATGATATAATCAAGTTACTACTGCCAAACTCTGCAAAACCATTGGAACATATAGGTCTAGACAGGGTTTCCATAATCATGCTGATACTAGACCATATTTAAAAGGTCTGTCAGCAATATTGAGTGTTGTTAAGGGGTGGTTGAGGGGGAGAAGACAGAGAGTGGTAATCAATGGACACTGCTCTTCGTGGACTAATGTTATTAGTGGAGTCCCTCAGGGTTCAGTGTTGGGTCCATTATTGTTTTCTGTATTTATAAATGATATTGATGATGGTATATCAAGTTTAATGTCCAAGTTTGCAGATGATACAAAGGTTGGCAGGGTTGTTAAGGAAACTACTGATGCTATGCTGCTGCTGCAACAGGATCTGGAAAGTTGAGCAGATGGGCTGAGAGGTGGCAAATGAAGTTTAACAATGACAAATGTAAAGTACTACATATGGGAAACAGTAACCCCAGAGCAACATATCAACTCTGTGGTACTATACTGACAGTGGTAGAGAATGAAAAGGACCTGGGGGTAATTGTGCAGGCAGATATGAAGTTCTCTGAGCAGTGCAGACAGGCTGCAAGAGTAGCTCATGGTGTCTCGTCAATGATATACAGGAATTTTTCTAGCAGGGATAAGGAGGTGATTATTCCCTTGTATAAGGCAATGGTCAGGCCACACCTTGAGTACTGTATACAGGTCTGGAGGCAGGGATGTTAGACGTCCCGCAATGTGTGGGACAGTCCCCTACAAAAGTGATTTGTCCCGTGCCTCGCATAAATATTTAAATGTCCCGCAGGTAAAAAATTAACAGATTTTGACTGTAAAATAATAAAATAATGCCATAAAAAGTGATGGATGCTGTTATGAAATGTATTTCTTTCCTAATATGTATGAATTTCGGACATTGGCAGGTGAGTTGCACACTAATGCTCACGGGACGCGTTAGATGTCCGGGAATTCCCTCGAGCCGCTCGAGGATTTTTAAACGTAAGTGTCTGCGTAAATAGTGCGATCAATGATGTCAGTGCTGTCTGGTGCATCTGGTGGTCTAAGCTAGGTGTATCTCGAGTGTGTGTTTATCTTTCATTATAAAAAGAATAAAAGTATTTTGACATCTGTCTAATCACTTCAGCTACTGTAGGAATTGTTACCTATATAAGGTAAATTTCATTTAATTTTTGTTTGAACTTGTCTTATTAAATTAAAAATTAAAATAAACGGGTTGTATTTAAAATATCAATTTATTCTAGCCTTCAAAATGTCAGATGGTGAAAGTAGTTTGAAAATTCCAGAAAAGAAAAGAAGACGGTTGGTTCACTATAATGCAGATTGGGGAAAAAAGCATAGTTGGATTAATAATTTCAAATAGATATTTACAGTATACCCAGTTATAAAGTATAAGTACAAATTCAGTAGCTTTCGGAACACGTGTCCCTTTATCAACTCACAAATTTGAATACATTGATGGATGAATTTATTGATGGATTTATTGATTTATTTTTTGAATTTATTGATGGATGATCACTGGCGTAAGGCAGCACACGTCCGTGATACAACAATGACGCATGAGTAACGTGCCACACTTTGCTTGTATGTATTCAAATTTGTCAGTTGATAAAGGGACACGTGTTCCGAAAGCTACTGAATTTGTACTTATACTTTATAACTGGGTATACTGTAAATATCTATTTGAAATTATTAAACTATGGACCCCAGTACTCCAGGCCCATTTGTCACCATAGTTGGATTAGTCGTGGTAGAGAAGATCATAGTGCAAAATGCTCTACACGCAACAATTTCATTTTCACAATTAGTCACGGTGGTGAAAATGATGTAAGTAGACATTTGCAATCTAAAAACCACATTGCAAATGTTCAAGCAATAGCAACTACATCAAAAATTTCTAAGTTTTTTATACCAAAGCAAAGCAAGGCTCATGAAGATGTTGCATTTGCAGAAGTATCGTTTTGTTACCATTCTGTTATGCATTCTCATAATTATGTCTCAGCTGGTTGTGCTAGCTCAGTTTAAAAAAAAAAAAAGTTTCCCGACTCTGGAATTGCAGCAAAATATTCTTGCGGGAAAACAAAAGTTTCTGCCATTATTACAAAAATTCTTGGAAAGCACTCAAAAACTTACATACTGAAACAACTGGAGAATAATAAGCCCTTTTCTATAAGCACGGACGCTTCTAATAAAGGAAACGTAAAAACGTTTCCTTTGGTTGTGAGATATTTTGACCAAAATCATGGTGTAAAAACTGGTTTGATATCATTCATTTGGTTAGAAGCAGAAGATACTGAAACTATTTCAAATGCTCTCATCCAACAGCTTACCTTTAATGAATTATGTCCCAAAAACATTACTGAATATGGAGAAGATAACGCCAATATTAATTTTGGCAAGAAAAATTGCATTTTCGTAGCATTAAAAACATTTAATGAAAATATATTACCCGCTGGTTGCAATTTGCACATTCTGCATAACACTGCTAAGAGAGCTTGCAATTGTTTGAGTATTGATATAGAACCTATTGTTATTAAAATATTTAATGAATTTAGCTCTTCAACAAAAAAGATGACTGAACTAAAAGACTTTTTCGAATGGACAGAAACAGAATGGAATGAAATGTTACGGGATATACCAAGGTGGCCGACTCTTTTACCGGCTATTGAGCTCCTATTGACCAATTTTGCACCTATTAAATCTTATTTTATGAGCAAGAATAACATAGCACCTATATTGAGACATTTTTTTGAACATGAGCTTCATGAGGCGTATGTAAAATTTGTAAAGAATTTATATTCAATATTTCAACCAGCGCTAAAAAAACTCCAAAGTAGTAATGTTATGATTGTTGAAGTATATTCAATTATGAATAATGTAAGGCAGTCCTTGATTGAGCATAAGAGTGAATGTTATTATGGAGCAAATGTTCATGAAATTATTCAAAATTGTGATAACCCAGATGCTTCAAAACGGTTTAAAATGGAAGCAAATAATTTATTTGATACGGCTAGAAAATATATAGAGAAATGGTTTAATTTCAATGACCACAAATATAATATTCTCTCTAACTTATCTTTGCATAGCATACCAGCATTTCATGAAATTGTAGAAATCACTAATGCATTTAAAATAGAAGTAGATCAAGATTTGCTGTTTGAAGAATATATCTTCTTAAAAAGATTTATGGCAAATATAATGGATATTGAAAGGCAATTACCATGTGATCAAAGATGGGTTTGTTTTTTTAAAAAAAATTCTCCACAATTTTTAAAAATTATCGAATACATTTTCTCTATTCTGCATGCAAATGCAACATCTAAAAGGATTTTTAGTCTAATGACGAGTCATAGAAATAGGTTGATTCTAAAAAATTTGGAGGCCGAGTTGATGATAAAACAGAATTTCGGAATGAATTGTTCAGAATTCCAATTTTTTTTTTTAAAAATCAAGGTTTAGTCATTCTTAATGAAGTGAAATCAAGTGATAAATATTAAATAATTTTTAGGATTATAGTATAAATAAAAATTTAACTCAATTTTTGTTGTTTTTTTTTATTAGATACATTTTTAAAAGGCCAAAATGAAGTTTAGAAATTTTCTTGAGAAAAATTGCTGCAATTTTTTTCATTTTTCTCCCGCAAGACCTAATTTGAAATCTGGCAGCCCTGTCAGAGGCCTCATTTCAAGAAGGATGTAGAGCTGCTGGAATGAGTACAGAGAAAGGCAACAAGATTAGTGAATGGAATAAAGGGTTGCTCTTATGAAGAAAGGCTTAAGTTTTGAAAATTACAGTGTCTGGCGACTAGGCACAGGCGAGGTGATCTGATAGAGGTGTATAAAGCTTTGAATGGTTTGAGCATGCTCAATGCCAATGGGATTCTTCCCCTTGCTCAGAATAATTACCTGAGAGGGCATAAATTCAAATTGAGGAAAGACAGATGTAGGATAGATGTGTGAAAATTTGCCTTTAGCCAGCGGGTAGTTGGTTGGTGGAACAGACTTCCATCCCCTGTTGTGGAAGTTGATAGCCTAAATAAATTCAATCTCAGCTGGACAGGTATTTTGAACGAATGGAGGGGGTGAAATGGGTGTGGTTTTTTTTTTTTTTTTGGCTGATGCTGCATAAGCTTGCTTTCTTGCATCATATGCCTCTACTAATGCTAATGCTAACCATAGTCATTTTAATATATAGCAGCAAGAATCTGGGACATACTATCATATGTTTCTTTCAAGCTAACAGCATGAACAAGAGGAATTAATGGTAAAGTATTTCCATTATGGAACTTAAGAACAAGTTTGAGCTTCTGCAGACTGCTCAGGACCAAGATATCGACGAGGAATATTACAACTTTCTGAAAGTGATAAAGCCCAAGAAAGGGAAACAGAAATCCAAAGAAGAAAAAATTAGTCAAGAAACACTTGTCATGATGAACCAAAGACGACAAATGAAGAGCAAGAAAAACACTGACAGGGAGAAAATTGAGTATACTGAGTTATGCAAAGCCATTAGAAAGAGACTCAGAGAGGACATAAGAAGATTTAACACAAGAAAAGTAGAACAAGCATTAAGGGAAAACAAAGGATTTAAATCAGCAGCCATGAGCAGTAATACAGAAAGACAAATGATACTGAAACTGAAGAATAGCGATGGTGTACTTATAAACAGCAGTTTATAAGTACACCATCAGTTTGTCTGAAATGTAAAATAATGAATCAATGTATACTCCCCACCATGACTTATGGAAGTGAAACTTGGGCACTCACCAAAAGAATGGAAGAGAAGCTAAGAACTACACAGCGAAGAATGGAACGAATTATATTGGGAATCAGACTGTTAGATAAGAAGAGAAACACATGGATTAGGCAGCAAACTCAAGTAAAGGACATTCTTATCAAAACTAAAGAACTAAAATGGTCTTGGGCAGGACACATAGCTCGAAGACATGATGACAGATGGACTAAGAAAATAACAGAATGGTACCCAAGAAGAGCTAGAAGAAAATACCTGGAAGACAAAGGCGGAGATGGATAGATGAAATTCATGAGTTTTTGAGTAGTAAATGGATGGCCAGTGCTCAAAACAGAAGGAACTGGAAAGTTGCTGGAGAGGCCTTCATCCTGCAGTGGATTGAAAATGGCTGATGATGATGATGATTTCCATTATGAAGTAAAACTGCTTTCAAACTTAGCTTTGACGAATCAATGAACAAACACCATTCAGAGGTATCGTGATCAATGTTCAATTTGTGCATAAGACCAACGACGTCTTTGCAGACACATGTTGTTTTCCATTGCAAAATATCTTGAAAACCCTTCATTTCGCTTATGGTATATTGTAATGTTTGTAGCTTTGGCAAGTAAGTTCCACTGTTGTAGTCTAGATCCGAGTAATTCAGCCTTCTCTTTGGGTAAGTCCAAGTCTCTGATCAAGTCGCTTAATTCTTCTTGTTCAATATAGTGTGGGCCTTTTCTTTTTTCGGTTGTAGTCCAAAATCATGTGAAGCACATGGTTCTGCGACATTTGGTAAAACGATTTTTTCTGCACCTTCATCACTACTTCCAATACCCCAAGATTTTGGTGGCACAGGTACTATGCCACCTTTGTATCATCTGCAAACTTGGACATTAAGCCTGATATACCTTCATGGATATCATTA
Organism: Mastigoproctus giganteus; assembly: GCF_048544385.1. NCBI lineage: Eukaryota > Metazoa > Arthropoda > Arachnida > Uropygi > Thelyphonidae > Mastigoproctus > Mastigoproctus giganteus. Next base: position 4,207,973 of record NC_143580.1, read on the forward strand.
ATAAATACACAAAACAACAATGGGCACAGCACCAAACCCTGGGGTACTCCACTAATAACATTAGTCCACATAGAGCAGTGTCCATTGATTACCACTCTCTGCCATCTCCCACTCAACCACCCCTTTATCCATTGCAGCAACTTACCCTTAATGCCATACCACTCCAATCTGTACAGCAGTCTTCCATGTGCAACAGTATCAAAAGCTTTCCTGAAATCCAAGTATATGATATCTAAGAAAAGACAGATGTACAATGGATGTGCGGAAATTTGCCTTTAGCCAGCGGGTGGTTAATTGCTGGAACAAACTTCCATCTGTCGTTGTGGAAGTTGACAGGTTAAATAAATTTAAGGAGGAACTGGACAGGCATTTGGAGGGAATGGTGTGATTTTTTTTTTTTTTTTTTTTTTTGGCTGATGCTGCATAAGCTCATACACTTGCTTTCTTGCACTTGCTTATTTGCATCACCCTTTATTATTATTATTATTATTAGCTATATGGTGCAAGGAAGCCTGAGACTTATGCTGCACCAGCCAAAAAAAAAAAAAAAAATTCCCAAGTTACTCTAAGAGAGAGAGAGAGAGAGAGAGAGAGAGAGAGATAGAGAGAGAGAGAGAGAGAGAGAGACAAAAATATAAGGGAATCACCAAGAAAGAGATATCCAGCTCAGGACCCTGGGTGTGCCAAGCCCATTAGCATTAGCATTAGCATTAGTAGAGGCATTTGATGCAAGAAAGCAAGCTTATGCAGCATCAGCCAAAAAAAAAAGTAACATAAATAAATAAAAATAACCACTTCCACTTCACCCCTCTGTTCGTTCGAAATACCTGTCCAGCTGAGCCTTAAACTTATTTAGGCTATCAACTTCCACGACAAGGGATGGAAGTCTGTTCCACCCACCAACCAACCGCTGGCTAAAGGCAAATTTCTGCACATCTATCCTACATCTGTCTTTCCTCAATTTGAATTTATGCCCTCTCAGGTGATTTTTCTGAGCTAGAGGAAGAATCCCATCAGCATTGAGCATGCTCAAACCATTCAAGGCTTTGTACACCTCTATCAGATCACCCCGCTGGTGCCTAGTTTCCAGACACTGTAATTTGCAAAACTTAAGCCTTTCTTCGTAAGAGAACCCCTTTGTCCCATTCACCAATCTAGTTGCCCTTCTCTGTACTCGTTCCAGCAGCTCTACATCCTTCCTGAAATGAGGCCTCCAGGCCTGTATACAGTACTCTAGGTGTGGCCTGACCATTGCCTTATACAAGGGAATAATCACCTCCTTATCCCTGCTACAAAAATTCCTATATATCATTGACAATACACCATGAGCTACTCTTGCAGCTCGTCTGCACTGCTCAGAGAACTTCATATCTGCCTGCACCACCACCCCCAGGTCCCTTTCATTCTCTACCACTGTCAGTGTAGTACCACAGAGTTGATACGCTGCTCTGGGGTTGCTGTTTCCCATATGTAGTACTTTACATTTGTCAATGTTAAACTTCATTTGCCACCTCGAAGCCCATCTGCTCAACCTTTCCAAATCCTGTTGCAGCAGCATAGTGTCAGTAGTGTCCTTGACAACCCTGCCAACCTTCGTATCGTCTGCAAACTTGGACATTAAGTCTGATATACCATCATCAATATCATTTATAAATACAGAAAACAATAAAGGCCCCAATACTGAACCCTGAGGGACTCCACTAATAACATTAGTCCACGATGAGCAGTGTCCATTGATTACCACTCTCTGTCTTCTCCCCCTCAACCACCCCTTTATCCATAGCAGCAACTTGCCTCCAATGCCACACTGCTCCAATTTGTGCAGCAGTCTTCCATGTGCAACAGTATCAAAAGCCTTTCTAAGATCCAAGTATATAATATCAATGTTATTCCCTGCATCCAGTTCTTTTGTGACTGCATCATAGTATCCAATCAAATTGGTCAGGCAAGACTTCCCCTTAACAAAACCATGCTGTGTCCTAGCTATAACTGAAGTCTTGTCTAGATGATCCTGCAGTGCTTCTTTCACCAGTGCCTCCATTAATTTTCCAGGAACAGAAGTTAAACTCACAGGTCTATAATTACTTGTGTCAGCCTTTGATCCCCCTTTGTGAATTGGGGTCACATTTGCACATCTCCAGTCAATGGGTACCTCCCCTGAGTCCAAGGAAGCTCTCATAATTATGGCTAAGGGTTTGCTTACCTCCTTTGCTGCCTCCTTTAATATAACTGGATAGATCCCATCCACCCCAGGTGCCTTTCTTGTGTTTATCTTCAACAATTTCTCCTCCACTTTGCTCTCAGTTATTACAAGATTCTCTAGCTTACTGCTAGAATTGAATACACCTCTGGAATTCCCCTCGCTAAATAACTCCTCATGTGTGAATGTCGATGCAAAATATTCATTTAGTTTGTTAGCTACCCGAGCAGGGTCATCAACAGTTGACCCATCGATCTCAAGTGGACCAATCTGATTCATCCCCTTCCTTCTAGAGTTTACATAAGTAAAGAACTCTTTGCTGTTTTTCTTCGCATCCCTTGCCAAGGATCTCTCGTAATCTGCCTTCGCCTGCCTAACCTCCTTTGTAACTTGGTTACAGATCAACTTGTATCTATCATAGGCGTCCGTGTCACGTGTTAATTTGTATGTATCCCATGCATTTTTCTTCTCTGCCATATGCCTCATTAGTTCATCTGACAACCATTTAGGTCTAAACCTTGAACAATATTTCTTAGTTGGTATGTAAAGCCTAGTAGCTTCCACGATAAGTTCTTTGAATGCTTCCCATTTTGAATTTGCTGTTGGCAATATCATCAGTTGATCCCACTGTATAGAATTTAAATACTGTCTCAGTCCATTGTAGTCGCCTTTACGAAAGCAATACCCCTTCCCTTTACCCCTAATGGTAGTTACCTCTTTGAGTAACTCCCACTTCAGCACACTGTGATCACTGCCACCAAGTGGTTCATTTATCTGCAGATTCTTAATGCATGAAGAATCACTACTGATAATCAAATCAAGAGTATTACTCCCTCTAGTTGCCTCCCGAACATGCTGATGTAGAAAACAATCATCCAATAAATCCACAAAAGCCTTGCTACTGTGTGAGTGACCAGCCCCCAAATTCCAGTCAATATCTGGGAAATTAAAATCCCCCATTATAAGACTCTCTGATTTACTGGCCCACTCTATTTCTCCGAACAGTTTCTTATTATACTCATCAGAGTCATTAGGCCTATAGCACACTCCTACTCTCAATTTTGATCTCCCAATGCTTATGTCACACCAAACTGACTCGACACTGCATTCTCCAGCGATGTCGACTGGCTTCACTTCCTTGGATTTTATGTGTTTTTTAACTAATAGCATAACCCCTCCTCCCTTCCTATACTGTCTATCCTTTCTGTAGACATTGTACTCCCCAAATTCCAGTTCTGCATTTCTTATATCTGTGTGACACCACGTCTCTGAGATGCCCACAATATCTGCCTTTGATGTTTTGAGCAATACCTCAAATTCATCAAATTTATTTACTAAACTCCTAGCATTGGTGTACACACAAGTATACATGCACCTGTTCTTTTTCTTAGCTACCCTAACACAACCCATGTGTTTACTTGTACCCCAATGATTCCCAGCAGTCTCTGAAATATCCTGCATCTTATTTTCCAGGCTGCGGCTCATTCCAATAGAAGCAGTGCAAGAATCACTTTCACCTCTGCCAGTGGCTACTGTTAATCTATTAGTCCTTGTATACCCCCAATCTAGCAGTTTTCCGACCCACCTAACATTGCCTCGATAGCATCAGCAAACATTCTTGCACCCTTTCTATTTAAGTGTATCCCATCCCTGTAGAAGCAGTCTCTCCTGTTAACAAGTACAGACCAGGCTGAAAAAAATTCTACCCCTTGAGCCCTGCACAATCTTTCCAGGGCCGAATTGATTGACAGGGCTCTCATCATATACTCCCTCCTATCGTGTCTGGGCAGAATTGCAGACACTTTCAATTTCAACCCTAATTCACGGCTTTTTTTCATCAGTGACCTGTACTTGTCAAGTAATTCCGCCGGTCTCCTACTCTTAATGTCATTAGTGCCAACGTGTACAACTATATCATCTTTTGTGCCCTTAAAAGATGATATCCGCTCTACAACGTCATCAAATGTGAGATGTGAGCCCCTGGGGCTCACCAGATGTGAGCCCCTGGGGCTTTGAACCCCCCTTTGTGAATTGGGGATACATTTGCACATCTCCCGTACATGGGGACCTCCCCTGAATCTAAGGATGCTCTCATAATTATGGCCAAGGGTTTGTTTATTTCCCTCGCTGCCTCCTTCAATATAACTGTATAGATTCCATCTGCCCCAGGTGCCTTTTGGAATTACAAGACAAATGATTTTCAACAACTTGTGTCTCAACTAGTGTCTCAATTCATAGAATGATTCAAAAACTTTATTATTAAAGTTGATTCAGTGGGATTTCTGTTATTCACTACTATATAATAATGAACAATATCATTCCTCTTAATTGTTGTTTGGAACAGGAAGCCTATTTGTTGTATGACATGATCCAGGTTAACATTGGTGTTTATATTTAAACCAGAAATTTCAATGTTATTAGTAAGTAATGATTGTTCAATATACTGCAACCTTTCACTATTGTCCCCAATTCTCTTTTCATGATCTTGTACTGAAGAGTCAATGTATGTTAATTTTTTATTTATAGAGGTAGTTGTTTTTGATTGATTTGGTAGTTGTTGGCGCATCGGCTTCTGTGGCCATATTGCACCTCCCAAGGTTTTTGCAGTACTTTGATCCAAACCCGAGGTGGGAATCGAACCCGCGACCTTTGGGTTGCCGGGCAGGTACTTTACCCACTCGGCTAGCCCGGTCGGCGAGGTAGTTGTGCTCTGTAGTATCGACATATTCTTCTGCATACTTTCAGTTATCAGACATACAAGAAATTGATTGCTTAATCTCTTGTAGCTCACTCTTCTCAGGGATTATTTCTTTTAACAAATCCAGTAAATGGATTTTTTTTTTTAGTTAAAACTAACAACAAATTGTCTGGAATAGGTGAATTTTGTGAGGTAGGTGAAATAACTTCTTTAATATAAGATTGATTTACTTGACTGGATGAATCTAATTGAGTCACTAGTTGTTGAAAATCATTTAAGTCTTGTAATTCTTCTGATTCTTTATTATTGCATTCTTTCTTTTCCTTTCAACAAAATGAGCAATGCCACTGTTGTTTCTTATTCTTAGTCAGTGCCTTGTAAGTGGTCTCTCAAAGAGAGCACCTATAATGAAATTCAAAATGGCAGCCATGGCATGTGCCTTCTTGAATTTGTAGAATTTGGTTACAATTTCTGCAATTACTTTGTAGGTTTGGGGCCATTATAAACACAAATACACAAAACTAAAAAGAGTATTGATAACTATCAAGTAATAATACTTATTTTCATGAAAAAAACAAAAAAGGGATTGTATTCATAGCAATGATTTTGGAACATATCTTGTTACTTGGCCCTCTTGCGATGAAATTGTGGTGAAATAATAATAAAATCCATCTGATGCTAAGTGTGTCTATACTAAACATCAGATGGAAATCCAGTGCATTGTTTCAATGTATTTTATCTCTAGGTGAAACAGGTAGTTTTTATTTTTATCTTCTGGCTCGATCTAAATATTTGTTTTTGCTAGTTTTAATGCAAGGTAAACAAATTTGCCAAATTCATCCCCCATTAACAAGTTACATGTTGGTGAAACAGGTATTTTTTTTAATTATTACTTGAAATCCCATTTGCTATGCAAGCAATTTGCTTAAAATTAATTTAATTATGCCCTGGCTGCGTTTGAAAACAAATTTTCTTGATTTTATTTGTTTAGGTTATTTCCAAAACTGTTTGGTAAGAGGTTCAGTTTCCTAGCTTATTATTAATAAATAAACTATTAGCTAATTTTATATATGGCAAAAGGAAACCCATTAATTTTAATTTTCCTTAGAATAAACTAAACTTTCTTTTAAATATTGCTATGAATGTTATTAAATTTCTATAAATTTAAAAAAAATTCATATTAGCTGTTATCATTGCACTGCATACAGGATTTTAAAACAATACCTGAATAAATATATATCAATTCTCGAATACCTTTTCTCCTGGAGAACCTGTTTTGCCTTGCCTTCCACGAGAGCCTCTATTACCCTGAGGAAATGAAAACATGCAAAAGGATTATTAATATGCTGTTCAATTGAATATAGAGATATTTTAACTAAAATCATATAATATATACAATTTTAATTTATGAATAATATATGTAAAATAATATATGATTGTTATATTACAAAGCAATTTGACATAAATTTATTATTATAACTAGCATTATTAATATATATTGATATTATATATAATAATAAGTATTATAATAAATATCAGTGTTAATTATGTAGTGCAAGGAAGCCACAGGCTTTTGCTGCATCAGTCAAAAAATAAACAATAAAAAAATAAAATGCATAAATATATAAAAAAATATTAAACTACTTAGGTTTTTTCCTTCTCAAATAGGTTACTATCCAGGAGACCTTTAAGTGAGGTAACTAATTACAGTAAATTAAAATCACTAGCTAAAAGAAAACTTCCTACAATTCAGTCTAAACCTCTTTCCTTATATTTTGGGGAAAGAGGTTTAGACTGGACTGTAGGAAGTTCGTGGTCCCTAGTTCTAGAATCATTTATCACTTACAGATCTCAATCAGGTCCCCCCCCCCTAAGTTGCCTGGTTGCCAAACTCTGTGGTCCCACATTAGGCCCATGAGTCTGTGGCCATCAGGTGTCCCAAATATAAGTCTGCTTATTGAGATCTTGCAGATCTCACTTAGCAGACTCATCTTTGGACCCTTTCAGGAAGCTTTTTTTAGGTATGGTCTCCATACTTAGACAAAATGTTCCATGTAGAGTCATGTAATTACCTTATACACTGAAAGTATGACCTTCCTATTTATACAATAATCAATAAATCATCAAATATAAGCTTATCAGAGAACTTTGTGTATACTGTATCATAACCTCCAAATTTTTAATCAACTTCTTCGAGTGTTTCAGTTATTTTACAGTTGCTATTACCCAAGTTAATTGATCAATTGTTCAGTGATTAATTTTGTATAATAGAAATATATGCAATAAACATGTCATCTAATCCTACTTTTAAATAGTTGTTGTTGTTATTTGGTTTTTAGGAGCATTAGCAACTAAGGCCATATTTCTCCGGGGATATGCAGTGGTCATTTCCTGACCTTTCCACATCCTCCGTATTTGGTGGTCACGGGCTCGAACCCCGGTCTGATCAAGAAGCATGTGCTACGCACTGATGCTCCTGCCCACCTGGCTACGGAGGCACCAACTTTTAAATAGTAGAGAAGGTGATAATACTTTTAAATAGTAGAGAAGGTGATAATAGAGTACTGGTACCATACTAAAGCAACTTGTGGTAACTTGCCTTGCAGTATGAGAATAATGCATTTTAGCTATCTTTCTCTGCTCTTTGATATATACACAAAACTAAGACTTTTGCAAACTAAGACCTAATTGCTGTGTATGTGAAAAACACAAACACAGCAATTAGGTCTTGTAAAACACATACACAGCAATGTTTTAGATCTTTTGCTTTAAATTTAGCTCTAAATTTGAGTTTTAAAATATTAATTTAAATAATTAATAATTGTTCACTTTATTGAGTCAAGACAGCCTATCTAGATTAAGTGGACTTATTCAATTCCCACACAGAAACAATATTTTTGATCTAATTTGGTTATACTATTAAAACTGTAACACACAGACTATTTTTCTTAAAAGAAACACACACAGATATATACAAGTGTGGCAATAAAGTTCCTGGGCTAGTGCTGTTGCAGTCATGTCAGGAACTACATATGGGAAACAGCAACCTCAGAGCAACGTATCAACTCTGTGGTACTACACTGACAGTGGTAGAGAATGAAAAGGACCTGGGGGTAATTGTGCAGGCATATATGAAGTTCTCTGAGCAGTGCAGACAGGCTGCAAGAGTAGCTCATGGTGTCTTATCAATGATGTACAGGAATTTTTCTAGCAGGGATAAGGAGGTGATTAGTCCCTTGTATAAGGCAATGGTCAGGCCGCACCTTGAGTACTGTATACAGGTCTGGAGGCCTCATTCCAAGAAGGATGTAGAACTGCTGGAACGAGTACAGAGAAGGGCAACAAGATTAGTGAATGGAACAAAGGGTTGCTCTTATGAAGAAAGGTTTAAGTTTTGCAAATTACAGTGTCTGGAGACTAGGCATTGGCGAGGTGATCTGATAGAGGTGTAGAATTTCGGCGAAGTCCGGACGGTCTATGACAGCCAAATCCTCTGCTTGCACCTTCACGATGGTGGAACTGTTAGTAATCCTGGGTATAACCTTCATGCACAAGTACATGGTGGGTGACCACCCAGGTGTGAACCAACGTAAGCAGGGGTCGAGGTGTGGTGCCCACACCACATGGAGGAACGCCGCCCCTCTATGTTACCAGGCAGTACTAGGTGGTAGATGACTCTCATCAACCGGTGAAATACCACCATTTTGCTTATTGGAGGCTTGAAGTGGTGGAACCCATGTTTAGTCTCTAGAGCTAAGTTCCGACCAACCCTTCCCTATCTCTTCCATCATGCAGTATGATTGATGATTTTTGAGGTTATGATGAATGTCGTGGCGAGATCCAATATTCCTTACATTTCGAGGGTACAGCTCTAAAACGGTGTTCACAGGCTGGCTGCTAGATAGTACACCGGACCAAACCTATTGGTAACTCTATAGGAGGCTTCCGGATCAGCTAGCGTATAATCTTGCTCCTCTACTCTGCCAGATAGTGACTGGAGGGAGTCCGAGTGACTGGAGGGAGCATTGTCGAGGCCACGTTATGTCAAGGATCTGGGTATATTCTTACCACATGTACGCCATATCCAAAAATTTCATTACTTCATACAGCATGTCCCACCCACTTTTTCTTACTATTGAATACACCATGAATTGTCAAAATAACAGAGCAAGCTTATCTGCGAAAAGATCTAAACCTCCCAAGGACTTCCTAATTCATTTCACAAATATACGTGGTCTCAATTCCAATCTCAACGATGTCCATTTCCACTTGCAGTCTTCCAAACCCCATGTACTTTTTCTGACTGAATCTCAGTTATCAGTTGATTCAACTACTGCTCATCTCAGATGTCCAAATTATTTGCTGTATGATTGCTTTCGCCTCAAAGGTGGTACTTGTGCATATGTCCGTTCTGACATTCCCTGTCAGAGACTTGGCAATTTGGAATCTCCTCTCTTTGATCTTCTCTGGCTTAAAATCTCTCTACCTCATTGTGTAAAATTCATCTGTTGTCTCTACCGTTCTCCCAACTCCACTAATCACTTGGAGCTCTTTGACTTCCTCTCTTTGCAACTTGACTTTCTCCAGTCCAGCTTTCCTAACAGTGAGGTAATTTTCCTTGGTGATTTTAACATTCACAACTCCAGCTGGCTTCCGTTTTCTAGTTACACCGAACCAGCAGGTCGAGATGCTGAGGCTTTTGCAATTACTAATGACCTAGCACAGATTGTTCATTTACCTACAAGAATACCGGACAATCCTAATCATACAGCCAATACGCTTGATCTTTTTCTCACAAACAACCCTTCTAAGTACAAGATTGAAGTGAGAGGTCCTTTAGGCACTTCAGATCACAACTTGGTGATTGTCTCTTCTCCAATGGAACCTTTATCTCATGGCCATTCCCAACCTCGTATTGTTTGGCATTACAAGAATGCAAAATGGGATGACCTGCGAGACTTCTTTTCTTCTTTTCCTTGGTCTGATTACTGTTTCAAAACTTCTGATGTCAACGTTTGCTCAGATCGTGTCAGTGAAATTATTCTTGCAGGAATGGAATCCTATATCCCACACTCCACTTTAAAATCTCGTCCTTTATCTAAACCTTGGTTTTCCAATAAATGTGCTAAGGCTGTCCAAGAGAAGAATGTTGCATATCGTAATTGGCTTGTTTCTAATTCTTCAGTTTCATTTTCTGCCTACACCAAAGCTCGCAACAATTGTAAAGCAGTTATTAATCAGTCCAAACTGGAGTTTGAACAGTCTAAGAGTAGAAAACTTGCTTCTTGCCCTAACGGTAGCCGAGCATTCTGGTCTCTTGCCAAAGCTATTGGCCGCAACTTTTGCCCATCTCTGCTCCCACCTCTGTCCAAACCAGATGGTTCTGTTGTCACTTCAGCCAAGGATAAAGCTGACCTGCTAGCCTCCCATTTTTCTTCGAGCTTATGTATTAATGATCTTGGAAAAACACCTCCCACCATTCCTAACACGCTCCATTCAATGCCTCCTGTGGTCTTCCGTCAAAAGGATATCAGAAGGATTTTGATGAATCTTGATGCTAAGAAAGCTCCAGGTCCTGATGGTATTTCTCCACTTGTTCTCAAAACCTGTGCTCCTGAACTTACTCCTATTCTTTGCCGCCTTTTTTCACTTTCTTATTCCAAAGGTGTTTTTCCTTCTGCTTGGAAATTTGCTCATATCCAGCCAGTTCCTAAAAAGGGTGACAAATCCCTCCCATCCGATTATCGTCCCATTGCAATTACTTCTACTCTTTCTAAAGTAATGGAGAAATCAATTAACCGCCAACTCTTAAACTACCTAGAAACCTTCCGTCTGATCAACGATCGCCAGTATGGATTCCGTCAGTGTCGATCCACTGGTGATATTCTGGCTTATGTTATCCATTTATGGACTAATTCAATGGAAAGGTTCGGTGAAACACAAGTAGTTGCTCTTGACATCTCAAAGGCTTTTGATCGTGTTTGCCATAAAGGTCTTCTAAACAACCTTCCATCTTATGGTTTTCCAACTGTTTTTAGTAATTGGTTATCCAGTTTTCTCTCTGATCGCTCACTGAGGGTGATGGTAGATGGCTCTCTGTCTTCTAACTTCTCCACTAATGCCGGTGTCTCCCAAGGTTCAGTTCTTTCTCCCACTCTTTTCCTCTTGAATATCAATGACCTTCTTCCATTGACTGGAAATCCTATAAATAGTTTTGCCAATGATAGCACATTGCATTCCATTTTCCATTTTGAGAAACCTTGTCCTGCTCAATCAGCTTCAAGTTCTCGAAAATCTGCTACCAATTCCTTAAATGCTGATCTTCAGGTAATTCTCCAGTGGGGCAAAGACAACTTAGTTGATTTCAACCCTTCTAAAACTCAGTCTTGTCTTATATCTCGCAAAAAGGAGTCTTCTGCTCCTATGCTTATCTTTAGTGACACTCCGATTTCTAGGCAAAATGATTAGCATTAGCATTAGCATTAGCAGAGGCATATGATGCAAGAAAGCAAGCTTATTCAGCATCAGCCAAAAAAAAAAAAAAAAAAAACCCACTCCCATTTCACCCCTCTGTTCGTTCGAAATACCTGTCCAGTTGAGCTTTAAATTTGTTTAGGCTATCAACTTCAACAACAAGTGATGGAAGTCGGTTCCACCAACCAACCACCCGCTGGCCAAAGGCAAATTTCCGCACATCTATCCGACATCCGTCCTTCCTCAATTTGAATTTATGCCCTCTGAGGTGATTATTCTGAGAAAGATGAAGAATCCCATTGGCATTGAGCATGCTCAAACCATTCAAAGCCTTATACACCTCTATCAGATCACCTCGCCGGTGCCTAGTCTCCAAACTCTGTAATTTGCAAAACTTAAGCCTTTCTTCGTAAGAGCAACCCTTTGTTCCATTTACTAATCTTGTTGCCCTTCTCTGTACCCGTTCCAGCAGCTCTACATCCTTCTTGAAATGAGGCCTCCAGACCTGTATACAGTACTCAAGATGTGGCCTTACCATTGCCTTATACAAGGGAATAATCACCTCCTTATCCCTGCTAGAAAAATTACTGTATATCATTGACAAGACACCATGAGCTACTCTTGCAGCTCGTCTGCACTGCTCAGAGAACTTCATATCTGCCTGCACAATTACCCCCAGGTCCTTTTCATTCTCCACCACTGTCAGTGTAGTACCGCAGAGTTGATACGTTGCTCTGGGGTTACTGTTTCCCATATGCAGCACTACATCCCTTTTGGGGATGTAGTGCTGCATATGGGAAAATAATCCCCAAAAGAGATATATCTCTTTTGGGGATTACCCTGACTTCTAATCTCTCTTGGCACAAGCACATTACAAATATTGCTTCTTCTGCATCTAAAAAAATTGGTTTTTCTCTTTCCCTTTCGGCGTTACTTTTCTTCCAAACAGCTGCTCACTCTGTATAAATCGCAAATCTGCCCTGCCATGGAATATTGTTCCCACATCTGGGGTGGTGCCCCCAAAACCTCTCTCAGGCTTCTTGATTCCATTCAGAAGAGGGCAGTTAGGTTAATTAATGATTCATCTCTAACAGAGTCTCTCCACTCGCTTTCTCATAGATGCACTGTTTCTGCTGCATGCCTCTTCTACAGATACTTCCATGGGCACTGTTCTTCTGAATTGGCTTCTATAATTCCCGCTCTCTCTCTCTCTTTCAAAACAGTCCGAACACGTGCCGCCACCAGCTTGGTTTGGTTTTTTTTTTAGGAGCATTAGCAACTAAGGCCATATTGCTCCGGTGCGGTGGTCATTCCCTGACCTTTCCGCATCCTCCGTATTTGGTGGTGACGGGTTCGAACCCCGGTCTAATCAAGAAGCGTGTGCTACGCACTGCTGCTCCTTCCCACCTGGCTACAGAGGGGCCACCCGCCACCAGCCAACACCCATTTACTGTCCAACTTCAAACCCACAGAACCAACTTTTCATCTTCCTCATTTATTCATTCAACTGCCGTTTTCTGGAACAACCTTCCTTCATACATATTTCCTGAAAATTACAATCTACAGAAGTTCAAGTCCAATATCAACAAATATCTTCTTTCGTCTTCTCAACCTCCAACCCAAGCACCGTACTAGGTACTATAGGTTCTAATACCTCTCGTGTTTGGGGTTCTCATAAAAAAAAAAAAAAAAAAAAAAAAAAGGCTCGAATGGTTTGAGCATGCTCAATGCTGATGGGATACTGCCTCTTGCTCAGAATAATCATCTGAGAGGGCATAAATTCAAATAGAGGAAAGACAAATGTAGGATAGATGTGCAGAAATTTGCCTTTAGCCAGCGGGTAGTTGGTTGGTGGAACAGACTTCCATCCCTTGTTGTGGAAGTTGATAGCCTAAATAAATTTCAGGCTCAGCTGGACAGGTATTTCGAACGAACGGAGGGTGAAGTGGAAGTTTTTTTTTTTTTTTTTTTTTTTTTGGCTGATGCTGCATAAGCTTGCTTTCTTGCATCATATGCCTCTACTAATGCTAATGCTAATGCTAATCTAAAACCAATTTTCTAATTTGGGGACCAATGAAGATACCCTCCTTAAGTACTGAATCAGATAAACTGGGAAATTTACTGCAAAGGTACTTAAAGCAGTTGCCATCCTTATTTAATGCTTTAACAAATTGCTTCATTATGCCTAACTTGATATGCAGTGGAGGTAAAAGTATTTTATCTGGCTTCGCCAAACTTTCATGCACAATATTTTTTGATCCTGGTGTAAGACTGTGCCACTGAGGCCACTGCTTCTTTGTCCAATGCAGCTCTTTAGCTCTGCTATTCCATTCACAAATAAAGCATGGCATTTTAGTGTAGCCACCCTGTTGCCCCAACAACATACGTAACACTTTTAAGTCTCCACATAGTTGCCATTCGTGATCTTGATATTTAATTTTCAACAGAAGCAACTTTAGATTGTCATAAGTTTCTTTTAAGTAGACTGAACTGACAAAGATGTGTACTTATCTCCATTATACAAGAGAACACCTTTTAAACTAGTCTTAGAAGAGTCTATAAATAGTCTCCATTCACTAAGAACATATGATGGAGCTCCTAAGGCACTTATTAAACCAGTGATATCAATGCAATATATGAGAGGACCTTCTTGTGAAAAATACTGTATAAACTCCCTTTCACAATTTCTGTACCAGGAAAATTATATACCTGGAGCAAGTAAGTTCTCTGCTTGAAGTCTGGATCCTAGAATTTCAGCAGCATACTTTGGAAGACCTAAGTCCCTTACTAAATCATTCAGTTTGACTTACGTGAATTGCTGTGGCATTAAAATATTTTCTGGTTGATAACATTCCTCTTTACTAACCTCTTTAGCTTCTGCTTCGGTGGAAGAAGATGTGGATTCCACAGTTTCTGGTGGAGGTTTTACAGGCAGATCAGGTCCATGCAGAACCGGTCGTATGGCTGACAGTAGATTTAGATATTTGATGTGCTTTTTATTTTTTGAATTGTAACCTTTAACGTCACATACACAAAAGTAACATTCAGCATGTCTTACTGGTTCACACCACACCATAGGAATAGCAAATGGCAAGCACACCTTTTTTCCTTGACTCCATTTTCTAAGATGTTCGACACATGTAGGGTATACTTTATGTAGTGCCCCAAGATTTATTCTGATCGCCTAGTTTTATGTCAACGTATGCATAATACGATTTTTTTACAAAATTAGTAATATTTTGCCTCTGCTTTACAGGAATAAAACAACCACATATGTAACAAAATATATTGGGACTGTTTATACACTTTCTGGTTGCCATACTAGAAGATAACACACAATGAGAGCTCACAATGGTTTTTACAGGAGTACTGTGACCGCATAAGGGATGTGTCACTTATATAGGCTCTGTGGTTGAGTGGACTGTACAAACAAGTGAGTGCATGCTTAGACAAGTTTAACCCATGACTACACAGAGGAATCTCCCAGACTCCACTTGGAAAACAAAATTCTTGGAATCACAGATGGGCCGGAAGAGTAGGGTGGGGGCCATCTACCTTCCTGGGTCAAGGTCGGCTACCTTGCAGTATGACCTTGCAGTGGGTGTAGTTACGGGTTAAACATGCACAATCTGATTACGAATATAGGGGTATAAAACTTGTAAACCATTGCAGAAACTATAGTTATGTACACATTTGCATATAATACCTAGGTAATATTTTGTTGAAAAATATTACCTAGGTATTATATGCAAAATATTACAAAATATATTTCACCAAAATATTACCTATAGGTAATATTTTGGTGAAAAATCTTCATGTGATAGAAACAAACGGACTTTAGTAATCAGTAAACATGCATAAATAACTGCCACATACTTTTACTCAAACCCCAGATACACTGTAAACCAGTGTTATTATTATTATCATTGTTGCTCTTATATTATTTCTCCCTGATTGGGGGATTCCACTCTGTGATGGGTACTGCTATCAAGTACACAGGGTGGTTGTAATGTCAGGTGTTACTGTTGGTCGAGGGACTCTCTGACTATCCTACAGGTATTCAGGATTGTGACTTTCTGGAGTTCCTTGTAGGTGTTCTCCGGGAGACGTATTGCTGCTAGGCTGCTATGTAGGGTCTTTGGAACCATACCGGTGGTCGACACGATGATCGGGATGGTCATTACTTCTGGCATATGCCACATTTCCTTGACCTCATGTCTCAGGTTCATGTACATCCTAATTTTTTCCTCATGGGTTTTCTGGACATTACTAGTGTTGGGCACCGCTATGTTAATCAGGTAGGTAGACTTTTCCATCTTGTCCACAAGGGTTATGTCCGGTCTGTTGTGCGGGATAGTCTTATCCGTTATTATGGTATGGTATGGTATCAGTACAGCTTGTGGTTTGGGGTCTCTAGTATTGCCTGGGGTTCGTACTTGCACTATGGTACACTTTCTTTGGTCAACTGGTATTTCCTTGCTAGCTTCTGATTTATTATCCTGGTCGTGTCTATGAGTGTACTCAGTCTGGGTGATCACCTTGCATCGCGTGGTGATGTGTTGGATTGTTTCTGAGGCCAGGTGGCATCGTTGACATGTGTCATCTGACATTCTGGGCTTCTTTGCAATGTATTTTCTATAGTTTCTGATGTTGATTACCTGGTCTGGGATGGTCAGGATGAATCCTTCAGTCTAGGGGAAGAGCGTGCCACTTGTGAACCATGCATTGGAAGCAATGTTATCGATGTGATCTTGATGGAGGCCACTGTAGCATCTGCCATGGAGTGTCTTCTTTGCCCATCTTTCTAGCTTCGTTTCTTGTGCTGTCTCGGCGGGAGGGGGCTCCTTGCTTAGGTTGATTGGGTATACCACTTATCTATCTTCCTTGTGGCCTGGTGGAGTGGTGCTGTGTTGTTCTCGAAGTAATCCTTCAGGTTAATTATCGCTGTTTTCTGTTCCTGTATCAGGTCCCTTCCTCCCTCTTTCCGAGCTATTGTTAGTCTCTCCACTGCTGACTTCGGGTGGTGTTGGCGGCTTTTGGTCATCATTGTCCTTGTCTTTCACATGATATCCTCTAGCTCGGTGTTAGTCCAATCTATGACTCCAAAGGAGAATGTTAGTACTGGAGCTGCATAGGTGTTTATGGCTTTAACTGTGTTCCCTGCATTCAATTTTGCTTTCAGCAGGCTTCTGAGTTTCTCATGATATTTTTTGGTCAGGCACTACTTGATTTCATTGTGCTCTAACTGCTGAGCCTGCATCATCCCTGGGTATTTGTAGGACTCTCCTTCTGTCATAGCTTCAATCTCTTTACCAGTCAGCAGCTGGTAGTTTCAACTGACTAATTTTCCCTGGTGCAGTGTGTGGATCTCACATTTGTTGTTGTTGTTGTTTTGGTTTTTAGGAGCATTAGCAACTAAGTCCATATTGCTCCGGGAATATGCAGTGGTCATTCTCTGACCTTTCCGCATCTTCCGTATTTTTGGTGGTGACGGGCTCGAACCCCGGTCTAATTAAGAAGCGTGTGCTATGCACTGCTGTTGCTCCTTCCCACCTGGCTACGGAAACGCCAGCTCACATTTGTCTAGACCAAATTCCATCCTGATGTCCTTGCTGAATTCTTTGGTGATCTGGAGTAGTTGCTGGAGTTGCTTCTGGGTTGCTGCATAAAGCCTGATGTCATCCATATTCATAAGGAGGGTGGGGTGTGCAGGTTCTTTTTTCCTTCTTTGAGGTTATATCCATACTTGCTGCATTAAGCATGGTAGATAGCAGGTTGAGTGCTAGACAGAACCACAGTGGGCTCAGAGCATCTGAGCCCCCTGAAAGATTCTTCTTCTGATTGGTCTGGTTGTGATGTTCTCAACCTTAATGGTGGTACTCCATTTCGCCATTGTTGCTCCTGGGATGGCTGTCATCCAAACAAATGACAGCCTTTCGTTCCATCTCTTCCAATTCTTTGTGTCTTAATCTAATGGATTTTAATTACACTTTGAGTTGTTCCTGCTACGAAAGTTGTTTTTATTTTCTCTGCATTCTTTGTAATTCTCGGCGTTGCCTCATTTAGGTCTGTAGCATGTGCAATATCACATGGTCTTTCATTTCATTCAAAGCGTTTCACAATTTCATATTTTTTCTCTATCGACAGAGGTGGACTGGCCATAAGCCTTACCGGGGAAACCTGGTGGGTCGGAGGCCGGTGTGATTTTGGCAATAAACCATAGTATGAGGCCACTATAAATTTTCCGGGTGAGAATTTTTGACCCAGTCCGCCTCTGTTTATCGATATTGCTTTTCTTTTTCTCTCTGAATCTGCAGTGTCTTCCTTTTCCAGGACGCTTCCTTTTCACACCTTTTACGTATTTTACTCATTTTTAGGGAATAAAGCACAATTAAAAAATGAGGAGGCACGCTTGATACACATAACAAAGCTGCACACGTGTAGCAACTGAATAAACAACACCGTAAAGGCAGAGGTACACTATTAACACCTCACATTTTACTAAAGCACATTTCTGGGGGTTACTACCATAAAACATTAAAAAATTTCCAGTTGCGTTTCTGCTAGTGGAATCTGGTAGTAAACTCGATCTAATTGCATTTGCGATTATACCGATAGATGAAATTGCGTTGGTTTTTACGTTATTATGGTGAAATGTGTTTCCCCTTCACTGATAAGGCGAATCGTGCATAAGCGAATTCGGTTCGTGTTATATAAGATATCGTTCCCCTATTTATAAATCATGTATGATCGAATTCGTGTAGTGTAAACACGTCTTATACGAGGACTGACTGTACAGAAAACAACAATGGACCTAACACTGAACCCTGAGGGTCTCCACTAGTAACATTAGTCCACGATGAGCAGTGTCCATTGATTACCACTCTCTGTCTTCTCCCCCCTCAACCATCCCTTTATCCATAGCAGCAACTTGCCTCCAATGCCAGACTGCTCCAATTTGTGCAGCAGTCTTCCATGTGCAACAGTATCAAAAGCCTTTCTAAGTCCAAATATATAATATCAAAGTTATTGCATGCATCCAGTTCTTTTGTGACTGCATCATAGTTTTATCAATAATATTGACGAAGGTATAACTAGCTTAATGTCAAAGTTTGCAGATGATACAAAGGTTGGGAGGTTTGTTAATAACAGTAATGACAGTATGCTGTTGCAACAGGATCTGGAAAAGTTGGGAAGATGGACTGATAGGTGGCAATTGAAGTTTAGCATTGACAAATGTGAAGTACTGCATATGGGAAGCAGTAACCCTGGAGAAATGTACCAACTGGGTGAAGTTACACTCAGAATAGTGGAGAATGAAAGAGACCTGGGGGTAATTGTGTAGTCAGATAAGAAGTTTTCTGGGCAGTGCAGACACAGTGCAAGAGTAGGTCATGGGATCTTGTCAATAATATACAGGAATTTTGCGAGCAGGGATAAGGAGGTGATTGTAGAAGGACATCTTGAGTACTACATACAGGCATAAAGCCTCATTTTAGGAAAGATGTAGAGTTGCTAGAATGAGTACAGAGAAGGACATTAAGATTAGTGAGGGGGCACAAAGGGGTGATCTTACGAAGAAAGGCATACGTTCTGAAAATTGCAGTGTCTGGAGTCTAGTCACCTGTGTGGCGATCTGATTGAGGTGTATAAGGCCTTGAATGGATTGAGCAGGCTCAATGGTGATGGAATTCTTCCTCTTGCTCAGATTACAATCCTGAGGGGGCATGAACTTAAATTGGGGAAAGACAGTTGTTGACTAGATGTGCTGAAGTTTGCCTTTAGCCAGCGGGTAGTTGACTGCTGGAATAAACTTCCATCTGTCGTTGTGGAAATTGATAGCTTAAATAAATTCAAGGCAGAACTATATAAACATCTGGAACAAATGGATGGGTGAAATGGGAGGGTTTTTTCTTTTTTGACTGATGCTGTATAAGCTTGTTTTCTTGCATCATATGCCTCTACTAATGCTAATGCTAAAAATTGAAATGTTCTTCAACCATTTCTTCTATCCTCTCAGATGCTCTATCACTGGCACAAACAATGACAGAGCATCAGTCATCAAAATTCCTATATACAGCTATGCATTGTCATGCAGCAAGATAATAATTTTTCAAGTCCTTTCTTGCAAGTTGCACATTCTCATCATAGTGGTCACTGCAATACTGTGCATTAACTGAACTTTGTGACAGAAAAATCAATAAAGGTTTTCTGCAAAAATTTTCTTTTCAAAACAAATAATTGACTCAAAAGATATTGACAATGATCTTACCAACTGATGACCGTTGCTTGAATGTTTTGGCAGTGAAGAGTCTTTTCAGTCCCCTTCTATGCTGAACTACTTTGGCCTAGAACTAAAGTGGTGGACCCGTACTTCTCACAGGTTTGTAGGAATCTCTACCTTCAATTGAAACTAGTGCAAGTGTTCTGTGGATGTAACAATGCTTTCTAGTCAAATATGTTAACATTCAACTGACAAGTGATCATGAATAATTGTTCGATACTTTCAATACTTATGCACAATTTGGATACAATATCAAGCACTGTAATTCACCTGTTTTCAAAAATGAGCTCCTTAATGAGTGTTCAAAAATCAGTTTCATAATGCAATGAACATTTGCACCAGAGACAGCAGGTAGGGGAACATACATTTGGTTAGCAACTGTTTCAGAGCCCCCTGAAAATTTGTAGCATCAGTTAAACACACTCTGCTGTAACAACCTCTTCTGTGCAAATCACCTGCATACAATTTCAGCAGGTTTAAAGCTGTTTCACTAGAAATTCAATAATACAGTGCTCTTCAATATACTTAAGAATGGCAAGTTCAACACCATCTTGATCTTTGTCTATTGTACAATCACAGAACATGAAGCAAAAGCAAGAGTAGTTTGATCCACCATGAAAATGGCTTTATCATACTGGCTGGCTTCTTAAAACAAAAGAAAAGTTCATGTCATCCTTGAACACCCCCCCCCCATTCTCATGTATGAACTACAGTAAGTCACAATAAATACAATTACCAAATAGTATAAAATTTTCTTAAAAGAGAATTTGGCTGGAAGGAGTTTAAATTAGAAAAGAATATTAAAAACTTCAACAAATACCCTAGGTCCTTGTGGTCCTCGTTCTCCTGGAATTCCAGAGTTTCCCTGCAAAAAAAAATTTATAATACATTATTTTTTAGAAATTATTTTAAAACAAGTACACTAGTAAAATAAAAAATATATATGTATGTAAGACTGCATGATGCAATCAAAATAACTATTACTTTGACTTATATGGTGGATTCCTATAGCTATAAATACAATTAAATTAACACACATGCTTTCAACAGAGTCGGGAGGGAGGGAGGGATTCAGCTGCTAAGGCTAAGGCATAGTATAGGGGATCCAGGTCTTGACTATTATAAATAAGGACTGAGCCAAACTGGCTCTCAATGCGCCTATTAGCATTCACTAATTAGTAAATATGCTCAATTTTGGTCAAATTTTAAAATTAATTTTTCATAATTATTTCATAAAAACTGTTTAAATACGAATTGTAATTGTATATTTATATAAACAGTATATACATATCTCCAATGAGGAGAATGGGAAAAAAGTTTTGTTTCCATCAGTTTCGAACACTTGTGAATGAATCATTCATACTGAATCTAATAAAATAAACCTTCAATAGAGCCACTAAGATTCATATTTGAAATTGCTTTAATCCAGATACAGAAAAATTGTATGACAGTTTCAAGTACTTACCCTATCTCCTTTTTCTCCTTTTTTACCAGATTTTCCTACAAATCCTTTATCTCCCTTTAAAGAAAAGAAAAATATTATAAATTATACTGTGCTGCATGAGATAAACAGCATTACTGTGTGAGAAAAAATTACTGTTTTTCATATACATTGGATTGGATTAACCGGTGTCGCAAATAAGTGGGACACCGGTTAATCTGGGCAGCCATTTATTTTGGGCAAATCTTAAAAACAGAACCCAATCAAGAAAATAGCCAGGGTTTACTTCACTTAATTGGGACATGCCATTTAATCAGGGCAGAAGACTGCAGCTGTGGAGATTACCCTACGATTGCCTCCGACTGTACCATGTGGTTCAGTCAGATTTCTGGAGGTCACAACCATAAAACAATAAAAAGAATTAACAGTAACCTGTTTATTAGGTTTTTCTGTTAGTGAAATATATCATAAATGCATATTAAACTCGATCTTATTGAATTTTCGATAATACCAACAGCTGGAATTCTGTGGGTTATTATGGTGAAATGTGTTTACACTTCCATGAAATCTTCAATGATATAAAAAAATTAAATTTCAGAATCTTCTCTTCATTCCTATTTTTAAAGATTCGTAACTTGTTACTCTGTTCTCAAATTGCGTGTAGTGGTAGTAGTAGTACTAGAGGCAGGTGATGCAAGAAAGCAAGTGTATGAGCTTATGCAGCATCAGCTAAAAAAAAAAAAAAAAAGTTACAAACAATTCCCTCTAAATGTTTGTCCAGTTCCTCCTTAAATTTATTTAACCTACCAACTTCCACAATGACAGATGGAAGTTTGTTCCAGCAATTAACCACCCACTGGCTAAAGGCAAATTTCTGCACATCTATTCTACATCTGTCTTTCCCCAATTTCAACTTATGCCCCTTTAGATCCGTAATCTGAACAAGTGGAAGAATCCCATCAGAATTCAGCATACTCAACCGATTCAAGACCTTATGCACATCAATCAGATCACCTCGCAGGTGCCTAGTCTCCAGCCACTGCAATTTGCAGAACTCAATCCTCTCTTGGTAAGAGTATCCCTTCATTCCCCTCACCAATCGTGTTGCTCTTCTCTGTACATGCTCAAGCAAATCTACATCCTTTCTAAAATGAGGCCTCCTGACCTGTATGCAGTACTCAAGGCATTGCCTTATATAGAGGGACAATCACCTGCTTTTCCCTGCTAGCAAAATTCCTATATATCACTGACAAAACCCCATGACCTGCTCTGACAGACTGTCTGCATTGCTCAGAAAACTTCATATCTGACTGCACAATTACTCCTGGGTTTTTTTCATTTTCTACCACCTTAAGTGTAGCACAACACAGCTGGTGTATTTCTCTGGGGTTACTTCTACCCATACACAGTACTTTGCATTTGTCAAGGTTAAACTTCAGTTGCCACTTATCAACCCATCTGCCCAAATTTTCTAGATCCTATTGCAGTAACACACTGCCATTACTGTCATTAACAACCCTGCTAACCTTTTTATTATCTGCAAACTTCAACACTAAGCCTGATATACCTTCATCAATATCACTAATAAATAAAGAAAATAAAAGTGGACCCAACACCGGACCCTATGGGACTCCACTAATAACATTAGTCCACGAAGAGCAGCACCCATTGATTACTACCCTCTGTCTTCTCCCACTTATGGTCCTTGAGGTTGTCACAGACATTCTCTCAGATATGCCAGACAAGCTGTACTTGCTACCTGGGAGTCTAAAACGCTGATGGAACTGATATTCGGGTGACACTCAAGTCAAGTGGTCCGGGCGAAGTCCGGACGGTCTATGACAGCCAAATCCTCTGCTTACACCTTCACGATGGTGGGACTGTTAGTAATCCTGGGTATAACCTTCATGCACAAGTACATGGTGGGTGACCACCCAGGTGTGAACCAACGTAAGCAGGGGTCGAGGTGTGGCGCCCACACCACATGGAGGAACGCCGCCCCACTATGTTACCAGGCAGTACTAGGTGGTAGATGACTCTCATCAACCGGTGAAATACCACCACTTTGCTTATTGGAGGCTTGAAGTGGTGGAACCCATGTTTAGTCTCTAGAGCTAAGTTCCAGCCAACCCTTCCCTATCTCTTCCATCATGCAGTATGATTGATGATTTTTGAGGTTATGATGAATGTCGTGGCGAGATCCAATATTCCTTACATTTCGAGGGTACAGCTCTAAAACGGTGTTCGCAGGCCGGCCGCTAGATAGTACACCGGACCAAACCTATTGGTAACTCTCTAGGAGGCTTCCGGATCAGCTAGTGTATAATCTTGCTACCTCTACTCTTCCAGATAGTGACTGGAGGGAGTCCGAGTAGTGTGTATGCGGGGAGCATTGTCGAGGCCACGTTATGTCAAGGATCTGGGTATATTCTTACCACATGTACGCCATATCCAAAAATTTCATTACTTCATACAGCATGTCCCACCCACTCTTTCTTACTATTGAATACACCATGAATTGTCAAAATAATAGAGCAAGCTTATCTGCGAAAAGATCTAAACCTCCCAAGGACTTCCTAATTCATTTCACAAATATATGTGGTCTCAATTCCAATCTCAACGATGTACATTTCCACTTGCAGTCTTCCAAACCCCATGTACTTTTTCTGACTGAATCTCAGTTATCAGTTGATTCAACTACTCATCTTAGATGTCCAAATTATTTGCTGTATGATTCCTTTCGCCTCAAAGGTGGTACCTGTGCATATGTCTGTTCTGATATTCCCTGTCAGAGACTTGGCAATTTGGAATCTCCTCTCTTTGATCTTCTCTGGCTTAAAATCTCTCTACCTCATTGTGTAAAATTCATCTGTTGTCTCTACCGTTCTCCCAACTCCACTAATCACTTGGAGCTCTTTGACTTCCTCTCTTTGCAACTTGACTTTCTCCAGTCCAACTTTCCTAACAGTGAGGTAATTTTCCTTGGTGATTTTAACGTTCACAACTCCAGCTGGCTTCGGTTTTCTAGTCACACCGACCCAGCAGGTCGAGATGCTGAGGCTTTTGCAATTACTAATGACCTAGCACAGATTGTTCATTTACCTACAAGAATACCGGACAATCCTAATCATACAGCCAATACGCTTGATCTTTTTCTCACAAACAACCCTTCTAAGTACAAGGTTGAAGTGAGAGGTCCTTTAGGCACTTCAGATCACAACTTGGTGATTGTCTCTTCTCCAATGGAACCTTTATCTCATGGCTATTCCCAACCTCGTATTGTTTGGCATTACAAGAATGCAAAATGGGATGACCTGCAAGACTTCTTTTCTTCTTTTCCTTGGTCTGATTACTGTTTCAAAACTTCTGATGTCAACGTTTGCTCAGATCGTGTCAGTGAAATTATTCTTGCAGGAAAGGAATCCTTTATCCCACACTCCACTTTAAAATCTCGTCCTTTATCTAAACCTTGGTTTTCCAATAAATGTGCTAAGGCTGTCCAAGAGAAGAATGTTGCATATCGTAATTGGCTTGTTTCTAATTCTTCAGTTTCATTTTCTGCCTACACCAAAGCTCGCAACAATTGTAAAGCAGTTATTAATCAGTCCAAACTAGAGTTTGAACAGGCTAAGAGTAGGAAACTTGGTTCTTGCCCTAATGGTAGCCGAGCATTCTGGTCTCTTGCCAAAGCTATTGGCCGCAACTTTTGCCCATCTCTGCTCCCACCTCTGTCCAAACCAGATGGTTCTGTTGTCACTTCAGCCAACGATAAAGCTGACCTGCTAGCCTCCCATTTTTCTTCGAGCTCATGTATTAATGATCTTGGTAAAACACCTCCCACCATTCCTAACACGCTCCATTCAATGCCTCCTGTGGTCTTCCGTCAAAAGGATATCAGAAGGATTTTGACGAATCTTAATGCTAAGAAAGCTCCAGGTCCTGATGGTATTTCTCCACTTGTTCTCAAAACCTGTGCTCCTGAACTTACTCCTATTCTTTGCCGCCTTTTTTCACTTTCTTATTCCAAAGGTGTTTTTCCTTCTGTTTGGAAATTTGCTCATATCCAGCCAGTTCCTAAAAAGGGTGACAAATCCCTCCCATCCAATTATCATCCCATTGCAATTACTTCTACTCTTTCTAAAGTAATGGAGAAATCAATTAACCGCCAACTCTTAAACTACCTAGAAACCTTCCGTCTGATCAACGATTGCCAGTATGGATTCCGTCAGTGTCAATCCACTGGTGATATTCTGGCTTATGTTACCCATTAGTAGAGGCATTTGATGCAAGAAAGCAAGCTTATGCAGCATCAAACAAAAAAAAAAAAAAAAATCCACTTCCACTTCACCCCTCTGTTCGTTTAAAATACCTGTCCAGCTGAGCCTTAAACTTATTTAGGCTATCAACCTCCACCACAAGGGATGGAAGTCTGTTCCACCAACCAACCACCCGCTGGCTAAAGGCAAATTTCCGCACGTCTATCCTACATCTGTCTTTCCTCAATTTGAATTTATGCCCTCTCAGGTGATTTTTCTGAGCTAGAGGAAGAATCCCATCAGCATTGAGCATGCTTAAACCATTCAAGGCTTTATACAATTCTATCAGATCACCTCGCTGGTGCCTAGTCTCCAGACACTGTAACTTGCAAAACTTAAGCCTTTCTTCGTAAGAGCACCCCTTTGTTCCATTCACTAATCTTGTTGCCCTTCTCTGTACTTGTTCCAGCAGTTCTACATCCTTCTTGAAATGAGGCCTCCTCATTTATGGACTAATTCAATGGAAAGGTTCGGTGAAACACAAGTAGTTGCTCTTGACATCTCAAAGGCTTTTGATCGTGTTTGGCATAAAGGTCTTCTAAACAACCTTCCATCTTATGGTTTGCCAACTGTTTTTAGTAATTGGTTATCCAGTTTTCTCTCTGATCGCTCACTGAGGGTGATGGTAGATGGCTCTCTGTCTTCTAACTTCTCCACTAATGCCGGTTCCCCCAAGGTTCAGTTCTTTCCCCCACTCTTTTTCTCTTGTATATCAATGACCTTCTTCCATTGACTGGAAATCCTATCCATAGTTTTGCCGATGATAGCACATTGCATTCAACTTTCCATTTTGAGAAAAACCTTATCCAGCTCAATCAGGTTCAAGTTCTCGAAAATCTGCTGCCAATTCCTTAAATGCCGATCTTCAGGTAATTCTCCAGTGGGGCAAAGACAACTTAGTTGATTTCAACCCTTCTAAAACTCAATCTTGTCTTATATCTCGCAAAAAGGATTCTTCTGCTCCTATGCTTATCTTTAATGACACTCCGATTTCTAGGCAAAATGATATATCTCTTTTGGGGATTACCCTGACTTCTAATCTCTCTTGGCACAAGCACATTACAAATATTGCTTCCTCTGCATCTAAAAAACTTGGTTTTCTCTTTCGCTCTCGGCGTTATTTTTCTTCCAAACAGCTGCTCACGCTGTATAAATCGCAAATCCGCCCTGCCATGGAATATTGTTCCCACATCTGGGGTGGTGCCCCCAAAACCTCTCTCAGGCTTCTTGATTCCATTCAGAAGAGGGCAGTTAGGTTAATTAATGATTCATCTCTAACAGAGTCTCTCCACTCGCTTTCTCATAGACGCACTGTTTCTGCTGCATGCCTCTTCTACAGATACTTCCATGGGCACTGTTCTTCTGAATTGGCTTCTATAATTCCCGCTCTCTCTTTCAAAACAGTCCGAACACGTGCCGCCACCAGCCAACATCCATTTACTGTCCAACTACAAACCCACAGAACCAACTTTTCATCTTCCTCATTTATTCATTCAACTGCCGTTTTCTGGATGAACCTTCCTTCATACGTATTTCCTGAAAATTACAATCTACAGAAGTTCAAGTCTAATATCAACAAATATCTTCTTTCGTCTTCTGAACCTCCAACCCAAGCACGGTACTAAGTACTATAGGTTCTAATACCTCTCATGTTTGGGGTTCTCATAAAAAAAAAAAAAAAAAACACTCAACTATCCTTTTATCCATTGTAGAAACTTACCCTTAATACCCTTCTGCTCCAATTTGTACAGTAGTCTTCCATGCACAACAGTGTCAAAAGATTTCTTGAAATCCAAGTATATGATATTAAAATTATTTTCCTTTGTAACCACATCATAATATCCAATCAAATTTGTCAGACAAGACCTTCCCTTTACAAACCCATGCTGTGTCTGAATCATTGCTGCAGTCTTGTCTAGATGATCCTGCAATGCATCTTTAACCAGTGACACCATTATTTTACATGGAACAGAAGTTAAACTAACTGGTCTGTAATCACTTGTGTCACTCTTCGATATCCCTTTGTGAATTGGGGATACATTTGCATATCTCCAGTCCGTGGGGACCTCCCCTGAGCCCAAGGATGCTCTCATAATTATGGCTAAGGGTTTGCTTAGTTGCTTTGCCGCCTCCTTTAATATAACTGGATAGATCCCATCCACCCCAGGTATTTTCTTATGTTTAACTTCAACAATTTCTCCTCCACTTTGTTCTCAATTATTACAAAATCATTAAGCACTCTGCTACAATTTGATAACCTTCTGGCATTTTCAATCCTTAATAACTCCTCATGTGTGAATGCAGATACAAAATACTCATTCAGTTTGTTTGCTATCTGAGCAGGATCATCAACAGTCAAACCATCAATATCAAGTGGACCAATCAGATTCATTCCCTTCCTTTTAGAGTTTATATAAGTAAAGAAATCCTGGCTGTTTTTCTTAGCATCCTTTGCCTAAGATTTCTCGTAATCTGCCTTCACCTTCCTAACCTCCTTTGTGACTTGATTATATCTGCCGTAGGCTTCTGTGTCGCCTGATAATTTATATGCATCCCATGCATTTTTTCTTCTCTGTCACGAGTCTCATTAGTTCATTTGACAACCATTTAGGCCAAAACCTTGAACAATATCTCTTAATAGGTATGAAACGTTTAGTAGCTTCCATGATGAATTCCTTGAATGCTTCCCACTTAGAATTTGCTGTTGGTAACATCATCATTTGGTGCCATTGTACAGAACTTAAAAACTGTTGAGACCACTGTAGTCACCATTACGGAAGGAAAAACCCTTTCCATTACCCCTGATGGTAATTATATCTTTAAGTAAATTCCACATTAGCATTAGTAGAGGCATACGATGCAAGAAAGCAAGATTATGCAGCACCAGCCAAAAAAAAAAAAAAACCCTCTCATTTTACCCCTCCGTTCGTTCGAAATACCTGTCCAGCTGAGCCTTAAATTTATTTAGGCTATCAACTTCCACAACAAGGAATGGAAGTCTGTTCCAACAACCAACTATCCGCTGGCTAAAGGCAAATTTTTGCACATCTATCCTACATCTGTCTTTCCTCAATTTGAATTGATGCCCTCTCAGGTGATTATTCTGAGCAAGAGAAAGAATCCCATCAGCATTGAGCATGCTCAAACCATTCAAGGCTTTATACACCTCTATCAGATCACCTCGTTGGTGCCTAGTCTCCAGACACTGTAATTTGCAAAACTTAAACCTTTCTTCGTAAGAGCAACCCATCGTTCCGTTCACTAACCTTGTTGCCTTTCTCTGTACTCGTTCCAGCAGTTCTACATCCTTCTTGAAATGAGGCCTCCAGACCTGTATACAGTACTCAAGGTGCGGCCTGACCATTGCCTTATACAAGGGAATAATCACCTCCTTATCCCTGCTAGAAAAATTCCTGTATATCATTGACAATACACCATGAGCTACTCTTGCAGCCCGTCTGCACTGCTCATATCTGCCTGCACAACCACCCCCAGGTCCCTTTCATTCTCTACCACTGTCAGTGTAGTACCACAGAGTTGATATGTTGCTCTGGGGTTGCTGTTTCCCATATGTAGTACTTTACATTTGTCAATGTTAAACTTCATTTGCCACCTCTCAGCCCATCTGCTCAACCTTTCCAGATCCTGTTGCAGCAGCATAGTGTCAGTAGTGTCCTTGACAACCCTGCCAACCTTTGTATCGTCTGCAAACTTGGACAAGCTTGATATACCATCATCAATATTATTTATAAATACAGAAACTGAATATTCTCTCACACTCAGCACTGCTGTAAGGAATTTTTAAAATGCATGCTGTGAGGAACTGTTAAAATGCAAAGCAAAACTCTTGAGATAATTTGTTATATAAATTCTTTCTTCTTTCATAATAGCATCTGGTAGGTTGTGGTCTCACATTGAAAGTAATAGACCTGATGCTGCAAAACATTTATTGCTTCCTCTATTTCTTTATAGTTTCCAGTTCCAGTTCTTGTTGTCATTAATGACAACAAGAACTGAAAACTTGTCCACAAAAAATTTCAAATTTTAAAATGATGCACTACCAATTGATTAAATTTGTGTTACCAAAGCATTTATAATAACATTAGTTTTCAATGGAAATTTTTGTCCTCTTCTCCTCTTGTTTGAGACTGCCCATGACCTTGGCGGTAGAAATGCATATGACCTAGTCATATGCATTTCTACTGCCAAGGTCATGGTTTAGTCTGCTAGGGTAATCAATTTCAAAATGGAAGTGGAAGATTCAAAAACTGTTGATAAAATAAATTTGAGAATAAGAACAGATTTTTAAAACTTGACATAACATTTAAAAAAAGCAAAGCAGCAAACTGCCTTGCTTCATTCAAGATAAAAGACAGAGACATAAACAAACTTTCTTCACAAGTGACTATCATGCTTATCCTCATATATATATATATAGTATGTAGAAAGTGTGAAGAAGTTTTTTGTTTAATCCTATTGAATCTACGTTATACAACAGAAGTGAACTCGACTAAATGGATAAGGAATGTAGCGATATATGGCAGGATGAGGTGACCAGGTAAGATGTTAAAAAGAGAGAGACAGACAGTTGGCGAGAAATTAAAATAAGAAATGAAAAGACAACCAAAATAAGATTACATTGCAGTGTTTTTCACAATTTCAGTGTCTTCATCAGAGGCCATCCACCGAAATTATGAGAAAGACTGCAATGTTCTTGCTTCTGTTTCCAACATGTTCTGTATGCTATATGGTGCATGTGTGCTAAGAACGAAATTTGAAAATTTGAAATTTTGCGGAAAGAATAAGGTCTAATAAATTGTGCCAATAAATGTAATCATATTATGTAGGACATACAGATCGTGGATGACCTTACAGAAGTAAGTAAAAAGAATTGAAAAACTAAAGTAATGATATTGAATGTCGGAATAGGCAAGAAGAAAGGAATTTACCATTACCTTTACTGAAAATGACCAAATGACCAAGATGGCAGTGTGCCAGTATATTTATGTATAGGTACGCTAGCGGTTCCTGGCATCAGAAAATGGTGTGAAAAAAAATAATAATAATTCCATGGTATGGTGTCTGTAGGCTAGTTGTTTGTATATATTTAAATGCAATATGTAGTGATGAACGCTGTTAAATACATGGTGCCCAAACTGCCCAGGATAGTTGAGAGATATAATAGCTTACAAAGTAGCAGTGAAAGCAACTAAACTTTGTTAAGGCGAAAAATAGATTGGGTAAAGTAAGCAGGTAGTATTCGGCATATTGTGTTCAATAAACTAATGGCTCACAGGACATAAGAAGTAGGGGCAAGTAAAGCAGAAAGATGAATGAAATAGAGGTAAGTAGATGGGCTCGGATAGTTCAGGGTTGCAAACCCGTTCCTAAAGTTAGGACCCTGAACGAAGGTCTGGGAGTGAGTACATCATGTATTTAAGGTCAGTTGTGTGAGTGAGAAAAATATGATAGATAGATAATGAAATGAAATTTAAAAATTAAATTAAATTATATACATGGTTAATACACTGTGTTAGGCCAATTGTGGATACAGGTTTTCTAACTGTAAGACACCACAGAGGCCTAGTGCATCGTATATACACTATTTACAAACTTGGTATATATGGGTTTGTATATATGACAAATTCAATATAATTAAATTCTACAGCAAACCTCGGAAACTCAGCAAACCTTGAGTACTGTATACAGGTCTGGAGGCCTCATTTCAAGAAGGATGTAGAGCTGCTGGAACGAGTACAGAGAAGGGCAACAAGATTAGTGAATGGAACAAAGGGTTGCTCTTACGAAGAAAGGCTTAAGTTTTGCAAATTACAGAGCCTGGAGACTAGGCATCGCCGAGGTGATCTGATAGAGGTGTACAAGGCTTTGAATGGCTTGAGCATGCTCAATGCCGATGGGATTCTTCCTCTTGCTCAGAATAATCACCTGAGAGGGCATAAATTCAAATTGAGGAAGGACGGATGTCGGATAGATGTGCGGAAATTCGCCTTTAGCCAGCGGGCAGTTGGTTTGTGGAATAGACTTCCATCGCTTGTTGTTGAAGTTGATAGCCTAAACAAATTTAAGGCTCAGCTGGACAGGTATTTCGAACGAATTGAGGGGTGAAATGGGAGTAGTGGTTGTTTTTTTTTTTTTTTTTTTTTTTGGCTGATGCTGAATAAGCTTGCTTTCTTGCATCATATGCCTCTACTAATGCTAATGCTAATGCTAATGCTAACTTTCCAAAAAATCTAAGAAAACTGACAGTAAAAATAAGCCAAATTTAGGCAATTTTGATTTGATGCAACCCTTAAAGATTGGGACGAAAATAACATAGATGTACAATTTATACATAACTTACTTTTCAGCACCAAAAACAGTGTACTGAGAGCACTATGCAGGTTCATACACACACATTCAACTTTTGAGTCTAAACAGCTCTTTCACATGATAGATGATATCTGTAAATTCAATCTTAAAAACCCACATAATAAAATGGGTACAGAATAATCTATCATAATCTTAAATTTCCAAAGTAAAATAATGGATAACATCAACATTAATAAATATATCAATCATCATAATGACTTGCTTCCTAACAATAGCCAAAACATCAACATAAAAATTAGATATAAATATAAGAAACATTTGGGATACTAGCCTACAACTACCAATCCATAGCAACCAATTTAATATCCTATAACCCAGACATTAATGACTGCATCTGCAAACACAGCAATATGCAACAATATATTGATCTTGACCATGGGCACAGATCAATATATTGGGCACATCATCACAGGAAATTTAAGTATTGTTGCAGACCCAATACTCAGATATATACTAGCCCAAGGATTTAAATTCAGGCCATGTAACAAAATAAACCTAACTACTTTCAAGAAACAGCCATATCAAGACCTATTAAACTACTGCTTTCCACTAGCACATAAACATAACACACCAATAGAGGCATACCATATGTGGATTAGCAATACATTCACTCTATTAAAACATAAATTTACATCACTAAGTTCAAATAGATATAGCTAGCACAAATTCAGCTACTATAACCTAGCTAAACTAAAACAAAAACTGCTAGAGATACAAAAAGACTTCATCATTACACCAGTAGATAAAGAATCAAATAACTATGCCTTTATTTGCAAAACATTTTATGCACACACTTTAAGAACTGAACTTAACTCCAGCAACACGTACAAACCTATATCCAGTTCCTGCAATATTATTACAAAGAAACATAGCCTTTAACAAAAAATTAAAACTGAACATTAGCAATTACAGTCTGCAATATATATACTTCATTCCAAAATTCCATAAAAACCCACTGGATTCAGATTTATAATGTAATGCAAGAATAGTTATGTACACAAACTGGGCAAAATTCTTGAATGGCTACTACAACCCTTGTTGAACAACATACAAAATAGCAGAATTATAGGCAACAACCTACCAGTATTAAAATCCTTCAGAATAACAACATTTCCAATATACAAACTTTTGACTTCCACAGCTTATTAACAAGTATTAACCAAACCAAGCTAAAAACAGTACTCAAAAATATATACGCAAAATATAGAGAGAATATAACCTGCAATACCAGCTACTCGAACAACCAAGTGAACTTATGTATCTCCAATAACTTTGTATAAGACGGCAAGACAGTATATCTACAAACTAATGGAACACCTATGGGAAGTCCTGCTTCATGCATAATAGCAAACCTATATCTATATTGGTCTGAAGACTAATTTCCACAGGAGCTTAACTTCTACAGATATATAGATGACCTCATAGTTATTAACTGTACAAACTTCATCAAGGAATATGGACATTTATACCCCAATGAACTCAAACTGGAAAAAACAAACAATGATACTACAGTGAAACAACAAAGCTACCATCAACCTGTACAACAAACGTAATGAATTTAATTTTAATATAATCAACCTCACACAGTGACATTCCAATATATCTAGAGGAGTGCATGCCAATGTTATACTAGCACAAAGCATCAGAATAGCAACCATCTGCAGCAATAAGGAAATAACCATCAATAACATCAAGATGCTATACAAAAAACTGACAAACAACCATTTTCCTACAACATATCTTTGCTACCACTTCTGTAAAGCCCTCAACATCGTGAAACATAAAAAACTATGGGACATAGTTTTTTTTTGTTTCATATAGACAACATAATCAGCAATAATTGATAACAAAAACCCATATACACCAAGTTTGTAAATAGTGTATATACAATACATTAGGCCTCTGTGGTGTTTTACAGCTTAGAAAACTGTTACCCACCAATTGGCCTAATAGTATATTAACCATGTATATAATTTAATTTAATTTTTAATTTTCATTTCATTATATATCTATCATATTTTTCTAACTCACACAACTGACCTTAAATACATGATGTACTTACTCCCAGACCTTCGTTCAGGGTCCTAACTATAAGAACAGGTTTGCAACCCCTAACTACCCGAGCCCATCTATTTACCTCTACTTCATTCATCTTTCTGCTTTACTTGCCCCTACTTCTTATGTCCTGCGAGCCATTAGTTTATCGAACACAATATGTAGGATACCTTCTTACTTTACCCAATCTATTTTTCACCTTAACAAAGTTTAGCTGCTTTTCACTGCTACTTTGTAAGTTATTATATCTCTCAACTATCCTGGGCAGTTTGGGCACCATGTATCTAACAGCGTTCATCACGACATATTGCATTTCAATTTATACAACCAACTAGCCTACAGACACCATACCATTGAATTTTTTTTTTTTTTTTCCACACCATTTTCTAATGCTAGGAACCACTAGCATACCTATACATAAATATACTGGCACAATGCCTTTTTTTTTTTTTTTTTTTTTTTTTGTTTGGTAGTTGTTGGCGCATCAGCTTCTGTGGCCATAATGCACCTCCCAAGGTTTTTGCAGTACTTTGATCCAAGCCGAAGGCGGGATTCAAACCCGCGACCTTTAGGTTGCCAGGCAGGCACTTTACCCACCCGGCTAGCCCGGTCGGCCACACCGCCATCTTGGTCATTTGGTCATTTTCAGTCTTACAAGGTAATGGTAAATTCCTTTCTTCTTCCCTATTCCTACATTCCGATATCATTACTTTAGTTTTTTCAATTCTTTTTACTTGCTTCTGTAAGGTCATCCACAATCTGTAGGCCCTACATAATATAATTACATTTATTAGCACAATTTATTAGACCTTATTCTTGCTGCAAAATTTCAGATTTTCAAATTTAATTTTTAGCACACGTGCACCCTATAGGACCACAGAACATGTTGGAAACAGAAGCAAGAACGCTGCAGTCTTTCTCATAATTTCGGTGGATTGCCTCTATTGAAGACACTGAAACTGTGAAAAACACTGTAAAGTAATCTTATTTTGGTCGCCTTTTCATTTCTTATTTTAATTTCTTGCCAACTATCTGTCTCTCTCTTTTTAATATCTTACCTGGTCACCTCATCCTGCCATATATCGCCACATTCCTTATCCATTTAGTCAAGTTCACTTCTGGTGTATACCGTAGATTCAATAGGATTAAACAAAAAATAAGTTTTTTGTTTAATAGAATTAAACAAAAAACTTCTTCACTCTTTGTACATATATATATACACACATTATGGCTATAGGGTACGTTCTGCTAATGCAGTGTCCCTGATCCATAATGAACATTATCTTCCTTTTCGTACTGTTACTCTCCACCCTCCATGATTACTTAGCTTCTTAATACTATTATTCGTTTATTATATATATATATATATATATATATATTTTTTTTTTTTTTTTTTTTTTATGAACCTAGTATAATTTGGACATTAAGACACAGGAATTTTGGCAATATCTTCTAGAAAATAAAATGTCTTATAATCTGGCAAGTACAGTAATAATTTAGTAATAATTTTTTAGTGATATATTTTCAGAGTATTTTAAATTTTCCAAAAATGATCCTTGCAAATGGTACTGTCATTATATTGTAACATCTCATATAATTTTACAGATTTGTTTGACTAATGCTTTACATAAATGTAACAAAATATTATAACATTTATGCGACATTTATTTAGGGGATTTCTGTTAAATGCAAAGATTTTTAAAATACTATTTTAAAATTTCATGATAACTTGAATTCAGCTTATATTCTACAAGAATTAAAGCTGAATCATGTTTTACAATATTGATCAGAAACCTAAAGTGAATATTAAAGATAGAAAAACAAGTAAAAGAAAAGTACCTTTGCTCCTAGATGACCTGGATAACCAGGAAATCCTGGAATACCAATTTTTCCCTACAAAAGAATTTAATTCATGTCAATTTTTATAGATTTATATTATTTTAAAAATATAAATAAAAAGCATTTGTAGGTACACTGCAACATGCACCTGCAAATTAACTGGAAAATTAACAAGATGCACAAGTGCATGACACTTTTTACAAAAACATGGAGCTGCAAAGAATTTTTTTTATGGTTATACTGTATTTATTCAATTAAAAAGTAATCAACCATGCAGTTCACTCTGATTATGAAAAATCTGAACAGATTAAGAACATAAGATTAAGGAGGATACTAAAATTCACATTCATGTAATCCTTATAGGATATTTTAATTTTTAAAGTTTTTTTATTATGTATTACTATTATACTTTTAACTGCTAGGATACTACACTGCACCACCTACTAGATGGTTAAGAAAAATAAAAAAAGTTTTAGAAAAATAAGGTGGTCCTAATAATTAAAAATCTACACAGTATCATTCTTCTTTTTCCCTTTGCATTAAGTACTGATATTAAAGTGCAACATATCTAAAGGATAGCTGTTTTTATTGGATAAAAGGGAAAGCTCTAATTTTTGCAAGAGAAACTATGATGGCCTTGGGCATTATTTAGGCAGTGAATTCTATTCAATGGAAAAATTTGGTAAATCTAAACTATACAAATGATTTATGGGAACTGTTCAGAAATGTAATTATAGAAACTATCAATCTTTTTATACTAACTGTTCTTTTTATACTTTACTGTACTTTTTTTGTTCCAGACCTAGACCACACCAGATGACCATGGGTTGACAAAGTTAATAACAGAACAAGTTTGACTTTAGTAAGACTCTTGATACTGTCCCAAATGAATACCAATTGCTTAAATTGGAGCAATTTATTATTAGTGAGAATGATAAATTGTAAGTAGACTGTTGTATAAACTGGAGCAATATGGCATTAAGGGCAAGTTAATGCTATGGATAAAGGGAAGGTTAAGGAGAAGAAGACAGAGTGATTATCAATGGGAACTACTCTTCATGAACTAATGTTATCAGTGGAGTTCCCCAGGGTTCAGTACTGGACCCACTTTTGTTTTCAATATTTAATAATGATATCGATGAAGGTATATCAGACAATGTAAAGTTTGCAAATGATACAAAGGTTAGCAGGATGGTTAACAACAGTAATGACGGTATGCTACTGCAACAAGATTTAGAAAACTTACGTCAATGGGCTGAGAAATGACAGTTGAAATTTAGCACTGACAAATGCAAGATACTATATAGGGCTAACAGTAATCTCAGAGAAACTTATCGACTGTGTGGTAGTACACTCGAGGTAGTGGAAAATGAAAAAGACTTGTAGGTAATTGTGCAGTTTGTTTGTTTGTTATTTGGTTTTTAGGATCATTAGCAACTAAGGCCATATTGCTCCGGAGATATGCAGTGGTCATTCCCTGACCTTTCTCCATCCTCCGTATTTGGTGTTCATGGGCTCGAACCCCAGTCTAATCAAGAAGCATGTGTTACGCACTGCTGCTACTGCCCACCTGACTACAGAGGCACCAATTGTGCAGTCAGATATG
Source organism: Mastigoproctus giganteus (assembly GCF_048544385.1). Classification (NCBI taxonomy): domain Eukaryota; kingdom Metazoa; phylum Arthropoda; class Arachnida; order Uropygi; family Thelyphonidae; genus Mastigoproctus; species Mastigoproctus giganteus. Next base: position 4,245,276 of record NC_143580.1, read on the forward strand.
CAATTCTCTGAGCAGTGAAGACATGCTGCCAGGGCAGCTCATGGGGATTTTGTCAATGATATACAGAAACTTTGATAGCAGGGATAAGGAGGTGATTATCCCTTTGTACAAAGGCCTGGTTAGCCTGCATCTAGAGTATTGTATATGGGTCCAGAAGCCTCACTTTAGGAAAGATGTAGATCAGCTGGAATGGGTGCTGAAGGGAACAAAGGGTGCTCTAACCTAGAAAGGCTTCAGTTCTGCAAATTAGCATTAGCATTAGTAGAGGCATTTAATGCAAGAAAGCAAGCTGATGCAGCATCAGCCAAAAAAAAAAAAACCCACTTCCACTTCACCCCTCTGTTCGTTCAAAATATCTGTCCAGCTCAGCCTTAAACTTATTTAGGCTATCAACTTCCACGACAAGGGATGGAAGTCTGTTCCACCAACCAACCACCCGCTGGCTAAAGGCAAATTTCCTCACGTCTATCCTACATCTGTCTTTCCTCAATTTGAATTTATGCCCTCTCAGGTGATTATTCTGAGCAAGAGGAAGAATCCCATTGGCATTGAGCATGCTCAAACCATTCAAGGCTTTATACACCTCTATCAGATCACCTCGCTGGTGCCTAGTCTCCAGACACTGTAATTTGCAAAACTTAAGCCTTTCTTCATAAGAGCACCCCTTTGTTCTATTCACTAATCTTGTTGCCCTTCTCTGTACTCGTTCCAGCAGCTCTACATCCTTCTTGAAATGAGGCCTCCAGACCTGTATACAGACTCTAGGTGTGGCCTGACCATTGCCTTATACAAGAGAATAATCACCTCCTTATCCCTGCTACAAAAATTCCTATATATCATTGACAATACACCATGAGCTACTCTTGCAGCCCGTCTGCACTGCTCAGAGAACTTCATATTTACCTGCACAACCACCCCCAGGTCCCTTTCATTCTCTACCACTGTCAGTGTAGTACCACAGAGTTGATACGTTGCTCTGGAGTTGCTGTTTCCCATGTGTAGTACTTTACATTTGTCAATGTTAAACTTCATTTGCCAACTCTCAGCCCATCTGCTCAACCTTTCCAGATCCTGTTGCAGCAGCATAGTGTCAGTAGTGTCCTTGACAACCCTGCCTACCTTTGTATCGTCTGCAAACTTCGACATTAAGCTTGATATACCCTCATCAATATCATTTATGAATACAGAAAACAATAATGGACCCAACACTGAGCCCTGAGGGACTCCACTAATAACATTAGTCCACGACGAGCAGTGTCCATTGATTACCACTCTCTGTCTTCTCCCCCTCAGCCACCCGTTTATCCACAGCAGCAATTTGCCTCCAATGCCACACTGCTCCAATTTGTGCAGCAGTCTTCCATGTGCAACAGTATCAAAAGCCTTTCTAAGATCCAAGTATATAATATCAAAGTTATTCCCTGCATCCAGTTCCTTTGTGACTGCATCATAGTATCCAATAAAATTTGTCAGGCAAGACTTCCCCTTAACAAAACCATGCTGTGTCCGAGCTATAGCTGAAGTTTTGTCTAAATGATCCTGCAGTGCTTCTTTAACTAGTGCCTCCATTAATTTTCCTGGAACAGAAGTTAAACTCACAGGTCTATAATTACTTGTGTCAGCCTTTGATCCTCCTTTGTGAATTGTGGTGACATTTGCACATCACCAGTCTGTGGGTACCTCCCCTGAGTCCAAGGAAGCTCTCATAATTATGGCTAAGGGTTTGCTTACTTCCTTTGGTGCCTCCTTTAATATAACTGGATAGATCCCATCCACCCCGGTTGCCTTTCTTGTGTTTATCTTCAACAATTTCTCCTCCACTTTACTCTCAGTTATTACAAGATTCTCTAGCTTACTGCTAGAGTTGAATACACCTCTGGCTTTCCCCCTCGCTAAATAACTCCTCATGTGTGAATGTCGATGCAAAATATTCATTTAGTTTGTTAGCTACTTGAGCAGGATCATCAACAGTTGACCCATCGATATGAAGTGGACCAATCTGATTCATCCCCTTCCTTCTAGAGTTTACATAAGTAAAGAACTCTTTGCTGTTTTTCTTTGCATCCCTTGCCAAAGATTTCTCATAATCTGCCTAAGCCTGCCTAACCTCCTTTGTAACTTGGTTACAGATCAACTTGTATCTATCATAGGCTTCTGTGTCATGTGTTAATTGGTATGTATCCCATGCATGTTTCTTCTCTGTCATATGCCTCATCAGTTCATCTGACATCCATTTAGGCCTAAACCTTGAACAATATTTCTTAGTTGGTATGTATAGCCTAGTAGCTTCCAAGATAAGTTCTTTGAATGCTTCCCATTTTGCATTTGCTGTTGGTAACATCATCAGTTGGTCCCACTGTATAGAATTTAAATACTGTCTCAGTCCATCGTAGTCGCCTTTACGAAAGCAATAACCCTTCCCTTTACCCCTAATGGTAGTTACCGCTTTGAGTAAATCCCACTTCAGCACACTGTGATCACTGCCACCTAGTGGTTCATTTATCTGCAGATTCTTAATGCATGAAGAATCACTGCTGATAATCAAATCAAGAGTATTCTTCCCTCTAGTTGCCTCCTGAACATGCTGATGTAGAAAACAATCATCCAATAAATCCACAAAAGCCTTGCTAGTGTGTGAGTGACCAGCCCCCAAATTCCAGTCAATATCTGGGAAATTAAAATCTCCCATTATAAGACTCTCTGATTTACTGGCCCACTCTATTTCCCTGTACAGTATCTTATTATACTCATCAGTCATTAGGCCTATAGCACACTCTCAATTTTGATCTCCCAATGCTTATGTCACACCAAACTGACTCGACACTGCACTGTCCAGCGATGTCCACTGGCTTCACTTCCTTGGATTTTATGTATTTCTTAACTAATAGCATAACCCCTCCTCCCTTCCTATCCAGTCTATCCTTTCTGTAGACGTTGTACTCCCCACATTCCAGTTCTGCATTCCTTATATCTGTGTGACACCACGTCTCTGATATCCCAACAATATCTGCCTTTGATGTTTTGAGCAATACCTCAAATTCATCAAATTTATTTACTAAACTCCTAGCATTGGTGTATGCGCAAGTATACATGCATCTATTTCTATTCTTAGCTACCCTAACACAACCCATGTGTTTACTTGTACCGCAATGACTCCCGGCAATCTCTGAAATATTCTGCATCTTGTTTTTCAGGCTTCTGCTCATTCCAATAGAAGCAGTGCAAGAATCTCTTTCACCTCTGCCAGTGGCTACTGTTAATCTATTCGTCTTTGTCTCCCCCCAAGCTAGCAGTTTTCCGACCCACCTAATACTGCCTCGATAGCATCAGCAAATATTCTTGCACCTTTTCTATTTAAGTGTATCCTATCCCTGTAGAAGCAATCTCTCCTGTTAACAAGTACAGACCAGGCTGAAAAAAATTCTACCCCTTGAGCCTTGCACAATCTTTCCAGGGCCGAATTGATCGACAAGGCTCTCATCATATACTCCCTCCTATCGTGTCTGGGCAGAATTGCAGACACTTTCAAATTCAACCCTATTTCACGGCTTTTTTTTAACAGTGACCTGTACTTGTTAAGCAATTCTGCCAGTCTCCTACTCTTGATATCATTATTGCCAATGTGTACAACTATATCACCTTTTGTGCCCTTAAAAGATGATATCTGCTCTACGTCATCAACCTTTGCCCCTGGCAGACATACCCTGGTCCTGTTCCACCTATCCTTTTTACAAAGCATGTTCCCCGTTTCCCTGACAATAGAGTCACCAACAACTACTAGTTCCTTTGGGACCAGCGCATTCTGCCTTGGGGGTTGCCGCTGTGTTGCGTGACGACCAAGTGCAAGCTCTGGCGTTGATCTGGGCAGCTGAGAGCTTGATGGGCTCCTCAATTTAGTTCCTTCGAGGGCAAGCACCCTGTCCTTCAAGCTCTCATATAGGCCCATAAGAACGCTGAGTTGTTGCCTGATTTCGATAAACTCCTTGCATTGCGCGCACACACAAAGACATCCCCCATGGCAATATCATGTTCCGTACCTGAATGCTCTACAAACATCATGCAAGCTGTGCATTTTAAAAGGCTGTGATTCAGAAGGCAACTGCCCCCCTCAGTTCTCCTCTGAGCCACAGCACTTCCATTAGCTTGAGCCTTTTGTTTTGCTGCTCTGGTCTGAGTCATGTTTCTTTTAATTTAAATAAAATTTCAATTTCAGTTTATAACCCTAAATTATCTCCCAACACAGTTATAACGGGATATATATTTTTTAGTGTCAAGTATTAATTATCTCCGAGTTCCCTTTATATAACTTCCGTATCAGTTATGTATTAATTAATTATGTTACGTTTGTAATCTAAGTCGGTATATGTATTTAGTTAAAAGTACAATTTAAATGCCAACGAAATTCAAGAAGTTTAATAGATTTTACCGATCACTGAAAATATTATAACCTACACTATACTAACGCTATCTAGGTTCGATATATGACGATCGTATGACAAAGACAAAGGCAGGAAGATACGAACGGTAATCTATGGACACTTAAGTATTAATTAACTTTCAAATCTCGCTGTCTCAATTCAGAATAAACTAACGATCCTTACTAGGTCTATAAGCTACTTAAAATTGAAACATCTGGAGACTAGGCACCTACGGGGTCATCTGATTGAGGTGTTTAAGGCCTTGAATGGATTAAGCTGAATGTGAATGGCATTCTTCCTCTTGCTGAGAATATACATGAGGGGGATATAAATTTAAGTTGAGAAAGAATGGTTGCTGGATAGATGTGCAGATTAAACTATTTGTTTAAATGAATTTCCTTCAGGATGTTTTATGTTCAAATTCAGTAAAAATGATCCAATTTATTACAGTTTTCAATATATGTTTTTTTTTTTTTTTAAATTTGTAGCAGTATACTTAGAAAGCTGTAGCATATTAGCTCATTTAATGTTTTAATAAACTGTACTTAAATGTCTGCATAGATACAACTGAATACCAATGATGAACTTCAGTACTGTTATAGCTTTATACGTATTATTATTGCTTTTAAGGTTTATTTCATTAAATTTTATATTTATGACTTCTAATAAACTCAGTTATATCTATCTGCATAGATATAACTGAATACCATTGCTCACTATTATTGAAACAGTCAAAAAAGAGCGTCAATTTTATTTCACTGCTGTCATTCATTTCATTGGTGATTTCAAAGAAATGTACATTACCAACTGCACTGAGAACAGAATGACTGAAACTATATAATTCAAAAGAAATAACTTCTTCCTAACAAAGTGTACAATGAATAATAATACAATTTTTTTTTTGTTGTTGTTGTTGTTTGTTTTTTTTTTTTACCTTTTCTCCTGGAGGTCCTGGCGGCCCCATTTCTCCTCTTGGTCCTTCAAATCCCTAATATTAGAATAGGAAATAAGAAATAAAAACATTTACAGATGACATATAAAGGAACTTTAAAAAGAACGGTATTACAGAAGAAACTTCATTAAATATTATAGGCAAAAAGAGAAACAAATATGTATAACGTTTAGTTATTCTTTTAAGTGAGAGAGAGAGACAAAAGATTACAAAATTTGTTTCCTCACCTGTCCAGCCAGATTTTCACAACTGTCAACTTTGAGATCTCAGGCTGTAAAAATTTTTAAATATGAAAGTATAGACCCACTTTTCCCAAAATGCATCAGAACAGCATTCCAGAGCCATTCTGTGAAATAAGTAGTGATGAGGCTGTCACAGACATTCTCCCATATGACAAGCTAGGCTTGCTACCTGGAAGCCTAAAATGCTCGGTGAATCTGATATTCAAGTGACACCTGAGTCAGTGAACTGAATTTCAATGAAGCCCAGTCATTCTGTGAAAATCAAATCCTCTGCTCGCACCTTCATTTAGTAACTATTAGTAACTGTGGCAATAACTCCCATGTGCAAATCCTGACATATGGTACCTAGTATATAGGTTTCCACCAAAATAAACAGAAGTCGAGGTGTGGCATACACTTAACACAACAGAGGAATGCTGCACCCTTTTGCTTACTGAAGGCTTGAAATGGTTGAAATGGTTGAAATGTTGAGCCTCCAGAGCAAAGCTCTGGGAAATCCCCCTTCCATCATAAAGTATGATTGATATCTTTGGAGGTGATGATGGCAAGATCCAGTCTATCTTAAATTTCAAACCTCCTAGTAACTCTTGAGGAGGCATCTGAATCGGCTAGTGCTTCTCGCTGCCTCTACTCTGTCAGATTGACTGGGGGATGCATTGTCAAGGCCACTTTACGTCAAAGAGCTATGTATATTCTTGTTGTAAGTACACCATTTCCAAAAATTTCACTACTTCATACATCTTGTCCTTCCCACCTTTTATTACTACTGAATACATCATGAATAGTCAAATCAATAGAACAAACTTATCTGTGAAAAGATCTAAACCTCAAAAATACTTTCTTGTACATTTTGCAAATATACATGGTCTCAGTTCCAATCTGAACCATGTCCACTTCTACTTACAATCTGTGAAAACCCCACTTATTTTTCTGACAGTACCTCAATTATCAGTGGATTCAACACTGCTCATCTCAATTGTCCTAATTATTCACTGTACAATACCCTGTTTCAGAGGCAGTACTCGTGCATCTGTCTGCTCTTATATTCACTGTCAGAGATTTGGTAATTAGGAATCTCCTCTTTTCAATCTTCTCTGGCTAAAAATCACTCTAACCCATTCTGTAAAATTCATCTGTTGCTTCTATCATTCTCCAAACTCCACTAATCACTTGGATCTCTTTGACTTCCTTTCTTTGAAACCTGACTTTCTCCAGCTTAACTTTCCTAAAAGTGAAGTAATTTTCCTTGGTGATTGTAATGTTCGCAACTACAGCTGGCTTCTGTTTTCTAGTTACACGGATCCAGCTGGTCGAGATGCTCAGGGCTTTGCAATTACTAATGACCTTGCACAGATTGCTCATTTAACTACCAGAATACCAGACAATCATAACCACACAGCCAGCATGTTTGTTCTTTTTCTAACACACAACTCTTTTAAATACCAGTCAAGGTGATTGGTTGTGTAGTCACCTCAGATCACAAATTGGTGGTGGTCTCTTCTCCAATAGAACCTTTCTCTCATGGCCATTCTCAGTGTCACGTTGTTTGGCATTACAAGAATGCAAAATGGGACGATCTGCGAGATTAAATTCTTCTTTTCCTTGGCTGGATTACTGTTTTAAATATTCTGATGTCAATGATTGCTCAGATCAAGTCAGTGAAATTATTCTTGTAGGGAAGAAACTCTTTATTCCAAATTCCACCTTAAAATTTCATCCTTTATCTAAACCTTGGTTTTTCAATAAAAATGCTAAGGCTGCTCAAGATAAGAATGCTGCATATCGCAATTGGCTTGTATCCAAATCTCCAGGTCCATTTTCTGCCTAAGCAAGATTTTGAACAGGTTAAAAGTAGAAAACTTGCTTTTTCTCCAAATGGTAGTCAGGCATTCTGATCTCATGCCAAAGCTATTGGCTGCAATTTCTGCCCATCTCTATTCCCACCTCTGTCAAAACTGGATAGTTCTATTGCCACCTCAGCTAAAGATAAAGCTGACCTGCTTGCATCCTACTTTTTCCTAACTCTTGTACTGACAATCTTCAATGCCTTGGTTTGACAATCTTGGCAAACCAAGGCATTGAACTGACAATCTTGGCAAACCAAGATTGTCGGTTCAATGCCTTCTCTGGGCTTCCATCAAAAGGATGTCAAAAGAATTTTGAACGATCTTGATTCTAAGAAAGCTCCAGGTCCTGATGGTATTTCTCCATTTGTTCTCAAATTCTGTGCTCCTAAGCCTCTCCCTGTTCTGTCTCACCTATTTACACTGTCTTATTTTACTGGTGTTTTGCTTTCTGCTTGGAAATTTTCTCATATCCAGCCAGTTCCTGAAAAGGGTGACAAATCCCTCCCATCCAATTATCATCCCATTTAATAATCACATCTAAATTAATAGAGAAATCCATTATCTGTCAACTTCTAAACTATCTTGAAACTTTCATCTGATCAATGATTGCTTTTATGGATTCCATCAGTGTTGATCCATTGGTAATATACTTAGCTTACGTTACCCATCTATGGACAATTTCAACAGAAATGTTTGGTGAAACTCAAGTAGTTGTTCTTGATATTTTAAATGCTTTTGAACATATTTGGTATAAAGGTCTTCTAAATAAAATTCCATCTTATGGATTGCCAACTGTTTTCTGTAATTAGGTATTCGGTTTTCTCTCTGACCACTCACTGCGAGTGATGGCAGATAGCTCTCAGTCTTTTAACTTTTCCACTGATGCTGAAACCTTTGGGTTCAAAGAATTGAACCCAAAGGTTCAATTCTTTCTCCCACTCTTTTCCTTTTATATCTTAATGACCTTCTTTCATTGACTAGTATTTCTGTCCATAGTTTTACTGATGATAGCACATTGAATTTATTCCACCTTCCAAACCTTGTTCTGCCTAAACAGCTTCAACTTCTCGAATTTCACTACCAATTCCTTAAATGCTGATCTCCAGGTAATTCTCCATTGGGACAAAAATTACTTAGTTGATTTCAATCCATCTAAAACGCAGTCCTGTTTTAGATCTCTCAAAAAGGATTCTTCTGCTCCTATTCTTACCTTCAAGCAACACTCAGATTTCTAGATAAGACAACATATCTCTCTCTATAAATGATTACTCTGACTTTTAATCTCTCTTAACATAAGAACATTACTAATATTACTTCCATTGCATCAAAATACTGGGTTTTCCTTTTTCACTCTCAGCATTACTTTTTTTCTAAACAGCTACTCACTCTGTACAAATCTCAAATCTGTCCGACCATGGAATATTGTTCCCACATCTGAGGCTGTGCCCCCATAACCTCTCTCAGGCTTCTAAACTTCATTCAAAAGAGAGCAGCAATTAAGATTAACCAATAACCCATCTTTTATCTCTCTCTCTCTCTCTCTCTCTCTCTCTCTCTCTCTCTCTCTCTCTCTCTCTCTCTCCACTCTTGGTCTCATAAATGTTCTGTTTCTGCTGCATGTCTATAGATACTTCCATTGGCATTGTTCTTATGATTTGGTTTCTATAATTCCCCCTGTCTCTTTCAAAGCAGCCCAAACACATGCCACAACAAGCCAGCATTCTTTTACTGTCAAAAGTCAAACTCTCTGAACCAACTTTTCTTCTTACTTCTTTGTTCCTTCAACTTCTATTTTCTAGAACAACCTCCCTACATACTTATTTCCTGAAAATTACAAACATTTAAAGAAATTAATGTCTAATGTTGACAAGTCTTTTCTTTTATCTTCTCACTCTTAAACCCATGCACAGTACCGAGTACTACAGGTTCTAATACTTTTCATGTTTGGAATTTTTATAAAAAAAATTACATCACTCATTTGTTTAATCTGAAAACTTTTCTCATTAGATAAAAAATAAAGCAAAGCACAAAACCCATATTAGCATTAATTAATACTAAAGGCCATAAGTGGTCCTGAAAACAACAATTAGCATTAGCATTAGAAGAGGCATTTGATGCAAGAAAGCAAGCTTATGCAGCATCAGTCAAAAAAAAAAAAAAAAAAAAAAAACCACTTCCACTTCACCCCTCTGTTCGTTCAAAATACCTGTCCAGCTGAGCCTTAAACTTATTTAGGCTATCAACCTCCACCACAAGGGATGGAAGTCTGTTCCACCAACCAACCACCCGCTGACTAAAGGCAAATTTCCGCACGTCTATCCTACATCTGTCTTTCCTTAATTTGAATTTATGCCCTCTCAGGTGATTATTCTGAGCTAGAGGAAGAATCCCATCAGCATTGAGCATGCTTAAACCATTCAAGGCTTTATACACCTCTATCAGATCACCTCGCTGGTGCCTAGTCTCCAGACACTGTAATTTGCAAAACTTAAGCCTTTCTTCGTAAGAGCACCCCTTTGTTCCATTCACTAATCTTGTTGCCCTTCTCTGTACTCGTTCCAGCAGCTCTACATCCTTCTTGAAATGAGGCCTCCAGACCTGTATACAGTACTCCAGGTGTGGCCTGACCATCGCCTTATACAATGGAATAATCACCTCCTTATCCCTGCTGGAAAAATTCCTGTATATCATTGACAATACTCCATGAGCTACTCTTGCAGCCCGTCTGCACTGCTCAGAGAACTTCATATCTGCCTGCACAACCACCCCCAAGTCCCTTTCATTCTCTACCACTGTCAGTGTTGTACCACAGAGTTGATACGTTGCTCTGGGGTTGCTGTTTCCCATGTGTAGTACTTTACATTTGTCAATGTTAAACTTCATTTGCCACCTCTCAGCCCATCTGCTCAACCTTTCCAGATCCTGTTGCAGCAGCATAGTGTCAGTAGTGTCCTTGACAACCCTGCCAACCTTTGTATCGTCTGCAAACTTGGACATTAATCCCAATATACCATCATCAATATCATTTATAAATACAGAAAACAATAATGGACCCAACACTGAGCCCTGAGGGACTCCACTAATAACATCAGTCCACGATGAGCAGTGTCCATTGATTACCACTCTCTGTCTTCTCCCCCTCAACCACCCCTTTATCCATAGCAGCAATTTGCCTCCAATGTCACACTGCTCCAATTTGTGTAGCAGTCTTCCATGTGCAACAGTATCAAAAGCCTTTCTAAGATCCAAGTATATAATATCAAAGTTATTCCCTGCATTCAGTTCTTTTGTGACTGCATCATAGTATCCAATCAAGTTGGTCAGGCAAGACTTCCCCTTGACAAAACCATGCTGTGTCTGAGCTATAACTGAAGTCTTGTCTAAATGATCCTGCAGTGCTTCTTTAACCAGTGCCTCCATTAATTTTCCTGGAACAGAAGTTAAGCTCACAGGTCTATAATTACTTGTGTCAGCCTTTGATCCTCCTTTGTGAATTGGGGTCACATTTGCACATTTCAAGTCTATGGGTACCTCCCCTGAGTCCAAGGAAGCTCTCATAATTATGGCTAAGGGTTTGCTTACTTCCTTTGCTGCCTCCTTTAATATAACTGGATAGATCCCATCCACCCCGGGTGCCTTTCTTGTGTTTATCTTCAACAGTTTCTCCTCCACTTTACTCCCAGTTATTTCAAGATTCTGTAGCTTACTGCTAGAGTTGAATACACCTCTGGCATTCCCCTCGCTGAATAACTCCTCATGTGTGAATGTCGATGCAAAATATTCATTTAGTTTGTTAGCTACCTGAGCAGGATCATCAACACTTGACCCATCAATATCAAGTGGACCAATCTGATTCATCCCTTTCCTTCTAGAGTTTACATAAGTAAAGAACTCTTTGCTGTTTTTCTTTGCATCCCTTGCCAAGGATTTCTCGTAATCTGCCTTCGCCTGCCTAACCTCCTTTGTAACTTGGTTGCATATCAACTTGTATCTATCATAGGCTTCTGTGTCATGTGTTAATTTGTATGTATCCCATGCATTTTTCTTCTCTGCCATATGCCTCATTAGTTCATCTGACATCCATTTTGGCCTAAACCTTGAACAATATTTCTTAGTTGGTATGTAAAGCCTAGTAGCTTCCAAGATAAGTTCTTTGAATGCTTCCCATTTTGAATTTGCTGTTGGTAACATCATCAGTTGGTCCCACTGTATAGAATTTAAATACTGTCTCAGTCCATCGTAGTCACCTTTACGGAAGCAATAACCCTTCCCTTTACCCCTAATGGTAGTTACCTCTTTGAGTAAATCCCACTTCAGCACATTGTGATCACTGCCACCTAGTGGTTCATTTATCTGCAGATTCTTAATGCATGAAGAATCACTGCTGATAATCAAATCAAGAGTATTACTCCCTCTAGTTGCCTCCCGAACATGCTGATGTAGAAAACAATCATCCAATAAATCCACAAAAGCCCTGCTAGTGTGTGAGTATCTAGCCCCCAAATTCCAGTCAATATCTGGGAAATTAAAATCTCCCATTATAAGACACTCTGATTTACTGGCCCACTCTATTTCCCTGTATAGTTCCTTATTATACTCATCAGAGCCATTAGGCCTATAGCACACTCCTACTCTCAATTTTGATCTCCCAATGTTTATGTCACACCAAACTGACTCCACACTGCACTGTCCAGCGATGTCGACTGGCTTCACTTCCTTGGTTTTTATGTGTTTCTTAACTAATAGCATAACACCTCCCCCCTTCCTATCCTGTCTATCCTTTCTGTAGACGTTGTACTCCCCAAATTGCAGTTCTGCATTCCTTATATCTGTGTGACACCACGTCTCTGATATCCCAACAATATCTGCCTTCGATGTTTTGAGCAATACCTCAAATTCATCAAATGTATTTACTAAACTCCTAGCATTGGTGTACACGCAAGTATACCTGCACCTGTTTCTATTCTTAGCTACCCTAACACAACCCATGTGTTTACTTGTACCGCAATAGCTCCCAGCAGTCTCTGAAATACCATGCATCTTGTTTTTCAGGCTTCTGCTCATTCTAATAGAAGCAGTGCAAGAATCTCTTTCACCTCTGCCAGTGGCTACTGTCAATCTATTGGTCTTTGTCTCCCCCCAAGCTAGCAGTTTTCCGACCCACCTAACACTGCCTCGATAGCATCAGCAAATATTCTTGCACCCTTTCTATTTAAGTGTATCCCATCCCTGTAGAAGCAATCTCTCCTGTTAACAACTACAGTCCAGGCTGAAAAAAATTCTACCCCTTGAGCCTTGCACAATCTTTCCAGGGCCGAATTGATCGACAATAATTGAATCAGTTTGAAAATTAAAGTTCTGCTTGCATACTATTTGAATCTCTGAACCAGTCATCTGCTAAAAAACACTTTCAGCTAAAAAAACAAGTTTTTTTTTCTTTTTTTTTTTTTTTTGCTATATCAGCTTGCAACTTCATGTTGCCAGCAATTTGTGTATACTTAATATAATTAAAAATATATTTCCTTCTACTACATAAATGCCACATCAATGTATACCAAAAAGTGCAAACTTTCTCCCTCTTACTGCGTAAAAATACAAAGGTACAGCAATATCATACATCTATAAACACTTGAAAATAGTAATTTTTATTTTTGTTGCCCAGCATTGTTTTTTCATTATAAATAAACAATAACAACTATAGCCTAACAATTTACAAAAACAAAAGCATAATCACTGTAATTATTATGCCAGGTACTAGCAGACATTCTACAAGATAAACCGAGCCAGCTTGTGTATTGCATTAGCATTAACAAGGGCACATGATGCAAGAAAGCAAGCTTATATAGCATCAGCCAAAAAAAAAAAAAAAAGTGCACACACACACACACACACACACACACACACACACACACACACACACACACACACACACACACACACACCCCTTCTCACTTCACTCATTCACCCATGCCAAATGTTTGTCTAGTTCTGCCTTGAATCTGTTTAAGCTTAAGCAGAATCTGTTCTGCCATAAATCTGGTATATCAAGCTTAATGTCCAAGTTTGCAGATGATACGAATTTTGGCAGGGTTGTCAAGGACACTACTGACACTATGCTGCTGCAACAGGATCTGGAAAGGTTGAGCAGATGGGCTGAGAGGTGGAAAATGAAGTTTAACATTGACAAATGTAAAGTACTACATATGGGAAACAGCAACCCCAGAACAACGTATCAACTCTGTGGTACTACACTGACAGTGGTAGAGAATGAAAGGGACCTGGGGGTGGTTGTGCAGGCAGATATGAAGTTTTCTGAGCAGTGCAGATGGGCTGCAAGAGTAGCTCATGGTGTATTGTCGATGATATATAGGAATTTTTCTAGCAGGGATAAGGAGGTGATTATTCCCTTGTATAAGGCAATGGTCAGACCACACCTAGAGTACTGTATACAGGTCTGGAGGCCTCATTTCAAGAAGGATGTGAATGGAATTACTGAATGGAACAAAGGGGTGCTCTTACGAAGAAAGGCTTAAGTTTTGCAAATTACAGTGTCTGGAGACTAGGCACCAGCGAGGTAATCTGATAGAGGTGTATAAAGCCTTGAATGGTTTTAGCATGCTCAATGCTGATGGGATTCTTCCTCTTGCTCAGAATAATCACCTGAGAGGGCATAAATTCAAATTGAGAAAAGACAGATGTAGGATAGACATGAGGAAATTTGCCTTTAGCCAGCGGGTGGTTGGTTGGTGGAATAGACTTCCATCCCTTGTCGTGAAAGTTGATAGCCTAAATAAGTTTAAGGCTCAGCTGGACAGGTATTTCGAACGAACAGAGGGGTGAAGTGGAAGTGGTTATTTTTTATTTATTTATTTATTTATTTATTTTTTTGGCTGATGCTGCATAAGCTTGCTTTCTTGCATCAAATGCCTCTACTAATGCTAATGCTAAAGCTATCAACTTCTACAAAGACAGATGGAATTTTGTTCCAACAATCAACAACCCGCTGGCTAAAGGCAAACTTCCACACAATCTATCCTACAACTTTGTAGGATTGGATGAACTGATAACATGACTTCATCATTCAGTGGGTCTGTAAAAAACATATACAATGGGAATATTTGAAAATCAAACACAAAAATGAACTGAAATTTGTAAGAAAAGTAAAGCTATCTGTAAAACTCTAAAAGAAGTTGATTCTCCTAAATTTTATGGGTGACTCATAGAAGTAGGTAGCTGACCAGGCTAGACGGGTGGGTAAAGTGCCTGCCTGGCAACCCAAAGGTCCTGGGTTGGAATAACGCCTCGGGCTTGGATCAGACTATAAAATGCAAAAAAGCTTTGGGAGGTGCAATATGGCCACAGAAACCGATGCGCCAACAACTAACAAAAAAAAAAAAAAGAAGTAGGTAGGCTTATATTTCTGTTACATTTAAACCATCTTTACTTCTTATAATATATGCTTAAAAATATATATTAAATATACTTTCCAAGGACAAGACAGTTAAAATAAGTTATACAAAATATAGTTATCGAAATACCTTAGGTCCTTCGGGTCCTTCTAGTCCAGCACTTCCATCAAGTCCAGTAGGTCCAATATCACCTTTAGGTCCATAATCACCTTTTTGACCCTCAGGTCCTCTAGAACCCTTAAACACAAAGTGTAAATTAATATAATCTGCTTTCCTTTTCTTTTCAAATTTATATGAGCAAAATAAATTAGTGTCATGTAAATTTTTAAAATAGGTGAAGCTGATGAAATTGATCTCAGAAATCAATAATAGGATACTTTACTACAGATAAATAATCATAATAATAATCTAACAATGTATTATGTTAATGAGCTGGTAAAGATAAAAGGTACCATCATAATTAACCAACTAAATGTATATATATACATTAAGGAGAAACAAATAATACTTAAAATCTTGAAATATATGAATAATAAGTTTTAAAGATATCTATTTTTGAAGAATTGTAGTAGAGCTCTTATTGAAAATACCGTATTTCTTCGATTGTAAGATGCACTTTAATTTCAGTACTTTAATTTCAGAAAAAAGCTTTGATTCTAAGAAAAAATAAATAAATAAAATAAAACGCTAAAATAAATCTAACAAATATTTTTATTATAATAGAATTCAATTTACTAACAACAATAGTACCGGCATTTTCAGTAGGTATATTATTCATCACTTCCTTCTGAATCTTCTGAGCCATCAATATCTGCATCTGAATCAATATCAGAGTCTACTTCACATTCAGGGTCAGATTCTTCTGAGCCATCGTTATCTTCATTATTCCATAATATATCATCTTCTGAGACATCGAGAGTGTTGGTGATGCAACATTTTTTAAATGAGTGCTTTACTATTCTTTCTGGGATCAGCTTCCAAGCTGTTGAATGATACCCATTCTGCCAATTTTGATGCCGGCACTTTCTTAATTTTTACAGAAGGTGTCAGTGGAAGGTTGTCAGTTGCTCCAGGGATATGCGGTGGTCATTCCCTGACCTTTCCGCATCCTCCATATTTGGTGGTCACTGGCTCGAACCCCGGTCTAATCAAGAAGCGTGTGCTATGCACTGCTGCTCCAGCCCACCTAGCTACGGAGGCGCCAACTCAAGTAATCCTTAAATGGTTTGTTGACTGAAACGTCGAATGGCTGCAGTTGGCTAGTCATGCCACCAGGAATCACAACCAAGTCACCACATTTTTGCACAATTTTATTTTTGACACGTTCGGACAAATGTCTGCAAAATGCATCAAGTACTAGCATGCTAGGTGAGTTACAAAGACTTCCAGGATGTCTATTCCACACAATGTTTAGCCAGTCTTCCATAAGCTCTGCCAACATCCTTCCATTTTTTTGTGCACGCACAATAATATCTTTGGGGGAAATTTCATTCTTCAGTATGGTTTTTCTATTTAAAATTAAATATGGTGGCCACTTTCGACCATCAGCGGTGATGCATAGCATCACCGCTGATGGTCGAAATCACAGTAATACACTACTTTTCGTAGCCCATTCTTATAATCTTGATTTCTTTAGCATCTTTAGCATTGACTGTGTAATTTCAAGGCATGTCGAAGAAGACTGGGGTTTCATCAGCATTTCCAATTTGACTAAACTCATAGTTTCTTTTTTTCCTTAATTTCATCACCTGTTGCTGAAAGTTAATCAGCTTCTGTTGAAAGTCTGCAGGAATTTTTTGACACATAGATGTTTGGCGCCTTAACGATAATCCACTACAATGCATGAGTCTGTCGCACCAGCCTTGACTGCCTTTAAAAATTATTTTCTCTATTCTGAGGGACATGGCAATTTCTCCAGCTTTCAATTGCATGGCTTGTCGAGTGATGGGTAATCCTTTTGGTGTGTCTCCATTACAAAATGTATCACAGCTTCATTGACTTGTGGAAATCTTGTGACTTGTGGTGGTTGTTGCTTTGCATGAAAATATGAATTGCGATCATTTTTCCAATGACGAACATTTACTTCACTAATGTCAAAATGTCGACCCACAGCTCTATTTCCATGTTCTTTTGCATACACAATAACTTTTCGTTTCAATGCGCCTTCGTAATGCAATCTTTTTGACATTTTAATGTGCAGTAAGGGAAAAAAATTAAAGAAATACGTAAATCCACTTCTTACGTACTTTTGAAGATACCAACAAAACTTCCTAGTTTTCGCTGAGTGAGCTCCACTATAATGAAATAACGGTGGCTTCACATTTCAAAAGCACATATAATCACCGATGCCTCTTTATTCTCCGATGGAATTGGAGAATGCGATAATGGTAAAACTTGGAGGCGGGATTTCCATGTAAAAACGAAACACGTGGTGCTGTGAAACGCGTGAAAATTCAAAAAAAAAACTGCAATTGTAAGACAGCATCAATTCTAAGACGCACCCCAGTTTATAGGGGGGGGGGGGAAAAAAAGTGCGTCTTAGAATCGAAGAAATACAGTAATAATGGCATGATTAGTAACAACATTAACATAACTTATAAATATTTTCTAAATAGTACAATGTAGGTACTATTTAGCTGAAAGGTAAGCTGAAAAGTAATGCCTCTTACTGCATAATTTTGAAGGAATAGAGATGAATCATGAAGGGGAAAAAATGCACCCATGCACCCATACATAAAAAAAAATCATCTTTAAATTGATATATCATTTTTCTAAACACATTCCACCTTACTCACATTTTGTACAGTATTTAACAATCTGATTCTTTTTTCTTTTGAGCATATCAAACGTATCAATATACTACACTGAATTGCCTGTAATCTTGCCCCTCTTTTCAAAAATTCAAAGTGAAGAGCAACTCCACAGTCAACATCACTATGCTGGTTGATTCTCAGACTTTGAATTTTTTTTGGATGTGATGTATTTTAGGCCAAAATTTTTTGGAAGAAACTATTAGTTACATGGTATGGGATGTGAAAATTTAGTTTAACCCTTGTCCAGATAAACATGTCTCTCAGACACTTCAGAGAATAAAATTTTTTCCTCATGAGCCTTTGCGTAATCTTTCAGCAGTTTGTAACTATTGTATTTATATATATTTCCATTATATTTACAAAAATTAAATGAAATAGACTATTTATATTTTTAAAGCACTAACACTAAGTGTGTCTACTGGACATATCGGCAAGGTTTTTGTAAGCAAAGTGATTTGTATATATGATGTCGGTAATTCTTTGACCGCAAATGCACAAAGAATTAATTCTGTTTGTTGATAAACACACTTAGGTAGTATTTGATAAATAAAATTCGTTAATAATACTGCCTCTAGGTTCTCATTCTTATATTATTTGTTGCGAGTGAGAATGATAGTGAGATCTGTTTGAGATTCACAGGCATTTTTGTGTTTTTATGGGTATAAGTCATGTAAATATAATTGTTGTGTATAAAAATTTGATTATAATATGATAATTAATGATTATATTAATCATTAATTATTATATTATAATCATTAATGATTATAATATGATACATTAGTGATCTTAAATTATAGGAGAAAACCTCATACCTTTTTAGTAGGCTGTTAATCTCTCAACACTCAATTGCAAATGATTATAATATGAACCCCCCCAGTCATAAATAAATCAAATTAAAATAGTTTTAATTAAAATAATCATGCCTTCAACTCTCATATATCACGTCAAGCAAATCGGAAAGAATTACGGAAAGACAGCAGCCACCAACCTCCAAAAACCAACCAACATCACATGCCTCCATGAGAACTGAAAAACAATTGTCGCAAAAACCTAAAAATGATGAAACAAATAAATATCCATTAATTCACACATAAATTAAACTTTAAAACCATTTTATAACTTCTTTTAAGAGACTACCTTATTCGGTTTGTTACCGTGTTCACAAGAAGTACAAAAGTGATTCGCGAATGATATCCCCCCCCCCCTGTTTTATATAAAATTAAGTTGTTAGATGTCGTTAATTTTATATAAAACAGGGGGGGGATATCATTCGCAAATCACTTTTGTACTTCTTGTGAACATGGTAACAAACCGAATAAGGTAGTCTCTTAAAGAAGCTATAAAATGGTTTTAAAGTTTAATTTATGTGTGAATTAATGGATATTTATTTGTTTCATCATTTTTAGGTTTTTGCGACAATTGTTTTTCAGTTCTCATGGAGGCATGTGATGTTGGTTGGTTTTTGGAAGTTGGTGGCCACCGTCTTTCCGTAATTCTTTCCGATTCGCTTGACATGACATGAGAGTTGAAGGCATAATTATTTTAATTAATAGCTATTTTAATTTGATTTATTTATGACTATGCACAGGGAGTAGGTTCATATTATAATCATTTGCGATTGAGTGTTGAGAGATTAACAGTCCTACTAAAAACGTATAGAGTTTCTCCTATAATTTAAGATTATTATAATAATAGGACTTATTGGGGTTCATAGTCCTTTTTGATTTAAATTGATACGTTAATGATTATATTATTATTATTATCCTTATATTATTTCTCCCTGATTGGGGGTTCCACCTCGTGACGGGTATTGCTACCAAGTACACAGGGTGGTTGTTGTTATGTCTGGTGTTACTGTTGGTCGAGGAACTCTCTGACTATCCTACAGGTGTTCAGGATTGCAACTTTCTGGAGTTCCTTGTAGGTGTTCGCTGGGATACCTATTGCTGCTAGGCTGTTATTTAGGGTCTTTGGCACCATACCTGTGGTTGACGTGATGATCGGGATGGTCGTTACTTGTTCCATATGCCACATCTCTTTGATCTCCTGTCTTAGGTTCGTGTACTTCCTGATTTTTTCCCCCATGGGTTTTCTGCAGGTTGCCAGTGTTGGGTACCGCTATGTCAATCAGACAGGTAGTCTTTTCCTTCTTGTCCACAAGGGTTATGTCCGGTCTGTTGTGCGGGATTGTCCTATCTGTTATTATGGCGCGGTCCCAGTACAGTTGTGGGTTGGGGTCTCTAGTACAGTCTGTGGTTCTTACTTGTAGTATGGTACACTTTCTTTGGTCAACTGGTATTTCCTCGCTAGCTTCTGATGTACTATCCTTGCTACCTGTGAGTGTACTCAGTCTGGGTGATTACCTTGCATCCTGCGGTGATGTGTTAGATCGTTTCTGAGGCCAGGTGGCATTGTCGACATGTATCATCAGACACTCTGGGCTCCTTGGCGATGTATTTTCTATAATTTTTGGTGTTCATTACCTGGTCTTGGATGGTGAGCATGAATTCTTCACTCTCAGGGAAGAGCGTCTCGTTCGTGAGCCATGCATTGGAAGTAGTTTTATCTATGTGATCTTGGTGGAGATAATTGTAGTGTCTGCCATGGAGTGTCTTCTCTGCCCATCTTTCTAGCTTTGTTTGTACCTCCTGGTTGGGGAAGGGACTCCTCGTTTAGGCTGAGTGGGGTATACCGCTTGGCTATCTTCCTTATGGCCTGGTGGAGTGCTGCTGTGTATTTCTGGAAGTAATCCTTCAGGTTAACTATCGCTGTCTTCTGTTGCTCAATGAGGTCTCTCAGGCCCCTTCCTCCTTCTTCCCAGGCAACTGTCAGTCTCTCCACGGCAGATCTCAGGTGGTGTTGGCAGCTCTTGGTCATCATCGTCTGTCCACGTCTTTCTCGTGATATCCTCCAGCTCGGTGTTAGTCCAATCTATGACTCCAAAGGAGTATGTTAGTACTGGAGCTGCATAGGTGTTTATGGCTTTAACTGTGTTCCCTCCATTCAATTTTGCTTTCAGCAGGTTTCTTAGCCTCTGATGGTATTTTTCCGTCAGGCAGGCCTTAATTTTCTTGTGCTGTAACTGCTGAGCCTGCATCATCCCCAAGTATTTGTAGGCCCCTCCCTCTGCCATGGCTTCAATCACTTTACCAGTCTGCAGCTGGTAGTTCCGGTTGACTACTTTTCCCTGGTGCAATCCGTGGGTCTTGCATTTGTCTAGACCAAATTCCATCCTAATATCATTGCTGAATTCTTCGGTGATCTGGAGTAGTTGCTGGAGGTGCTTCTCGGTTCCCACGTAGAGCTTGATGTCATCTATGTACATCAGGTGGGTGAGGGTGTACAGGTTCTTCCTTCCTTCCTTGAGGTTATATCCGTACTTGCTACTTTTCAGCATGGTGGATAGCGGGTTAAGTGCTAGACAGAACCACAATGGGCTCAGGACATCTCCCTGAAAGATTCCTCTCTTGATGGGGATTGGTCTGGTTGTGATGTTTTCGACCTTAATGGTGGTACTCCATTTTGCCATCGTTTCTCCTAGGAAGTTTTCTCTATTGGATTGACTTTGTAGATCTTCAGCGCCTCTATTAGCCAGCTATGAGGCACGGAGTCAAAGGCCTTACGGTAATCGATGTAGGATGTGTACACGTTGCGGCGCTTCTTGTAGACTTGCTCCATAACTGCGGCATCTATGGTTAATTGCTTCTTGTATCCTTTGCTCAGCCACTTGCATCCTTTCTGCTGTTCGGCCATTATGTTCTGGCTCTCCAAGTGGTCTGATATCTTCCTGGTTATGCAGCTGGTCAGGATCTTGTACATTGTTGGGAGGCAGGTGACTGGCCTATATTTTGCCGGGTTTCTTGTATCTTCATCTTTAGGCTTCAGATATGTGATTCCTTGAGTGAGAAACTTCGGGATTGTCTCTTGGTGCTTTATCATTCGGGTGAACTGCTCTGCCAGGTGCTTGTGTGTGTGTGCAAGTGAGCTTCTTGTACCAGTAGTTGTGGACATTATCTATTCCTGGAGTTTGCCAGTTGTGAGAGTTCTTGATCATCCGTTTTACTTCTTCCCGAATCTCCCACCCTTTCATTTCTTGTAGGTCCTTGATTTTCTTGCGTTCTAGTTCTATCCAGGGCGCTCGGCTGTTATGTCTTACTTCCCTGCTCCACATGTTTCCCCAGAACTCCTCAATCGTCTTCTTCTCGGGTGGTCCATTCCCTTCTTTCCCATCTTTTCTGAAATTCCTGTAGAAGCCTCTTTGGTCCTCATTGAAGATTCGGTTGTTTATTTTCCTCTGGGAGCTCTCTTTGTATCGCCGTAGTTTCTTGCTGAGTGCAAGGAGGTTCTGCTTCAATGTGTCCAAGTACTCTCCTATTCTCTGATTTTTTGTCTCATGTTTGTTGTGAACGCTGTCTTTCTTGAGGATTCTCTTCACTTTTCCAATTAATTTCTTACTCGTATTGCCCCATTGGTACTGGGTCAATTGGCCTATCTGACTCTTAATTCTTCTATCTTCTGCTGATGTCTTCTTTCCTAAGCTGGTGGTTCCTTCTGTTTTCGGTTCTTCTGCTGCTGGTCTCTCGCTTCTATCCCGTTAATCCTCGTGGCTACTACCGCAGCACAATACACGGCTGTGTGGATGGCCTCCAGTGTTGCACCATTGCTGTCGAGGTAATGCGGTATTATATGCCGATTCAGGTGGTCTGCAACTCTCCACAAGGTTCTATTTGGCCTCTGCTTCGGTATCATGTGAGTCTTTGTGGGGTCCATTCCTTCGAATTCTGTTAGGGCCTTCTTCCACTCATCCTCTATTCTGGATATCATGACCTCATCTCTTTCCACTTCAGCTGCTGGGGGTGGTATTTCTTCTTGCTCTCCCTCCTCTGGTTCGGTGGTGGTATGTTCTTCCTCCTGTGGTTCCGTATTCTTTAACCTTTGTAGTCCTGCTTGATTTTTTCCAAGATTGCAGGAACTATCAGGTTCTTCGTGACGCTGGTCCTTCTCTGGTCCGCTATTCGCTGTTCAGTGACCTGAATATCCGGGAATCATTCCAGCCACTAGGTATGTAGTCTATCATTATTATTATTATTATTACTATTATTAACACGTTGACTGCCATGTCGGCCGCATATGTCCAACACCATTATGTTTTTCAGGCGCTGCTTCAAACATATATTGCAGACACCCACTGTTTCAATGGGAGCTGCATCAGCTGTATAGTGCTGACGATTGTTGGAAATTTACATTCTTTTTGAAAAGTGTGACTTTTGTTGGAAATTTACATTCTTTTTGAAAAGTGTGACTTTTGTTGGAAATTTACATTCTTTTTGAAAAGTGTGACTTTTGTTGGAAATTTACATTCTTTTTGAAAAGTGTGGCCTCCGGTGATACATGTGATAAAATTTGCATGCCGCTATGAGAAAAAAAAGCAAGTAACTGGTCATTATTTAAAAATTCTTTATTATTACTAATTTTATAATTACAAAATTATGAAGATTTATGGTTTCCGGTATTTCAGAAACTCTTTTCCCCTTTCTGCTAGCAACTGATCTTCCTTCCGACTTTCAATTTTGCGTAACAAAAAATGTACATCCTTCTAACTTTATTGTTGTCTGCATCAAATTTTGTCATTAGTAATGAATGTTACCATATTTTGGCTTTTCACGTTTCTTCTTCCATTCTATATTTAGCAAATCCGTAACTACCTCTTCCTGAAAGTTTCTTATTTTTATTTGTTTTTGCATGGTACTCTTGTATACCGTGTACGCATTGACAACTGATATTCCAAGTATATATTCTATCGCTAATTTCCGGTACCACTTTACCCCCTTTCTTAGCGTTGTGGCATACAAACCCATTTGATCTGACAGATCAATGCCTGCAAGCATCCCAAGAAATGGTTGATGGACCCTCCACCAGTAAAGACTGGTGGAGGGTCCATCAACCATTTCTTGGGATGCTTTGTTGTTAGTAGTCTCACATCTCAAGCATCTCACCACTTTAGAACAATAATTACATTTTTTTCTTCCTTGATGATCATCTCCCCTTTATTTAGCATTGAGTACATGGCTTCTTTGGGCATAAATTTTTTATTCGCTCGTAATGTACCAACATGAGTTTTTTGATGAAGAAACGATAATGCTAGATGGTAGCTGTATAAAAATTGTCTATGTACAAGACACGACCTTCATTTAGAAGTCCTTGCAATAACCCTTTGCAGTTAAACCTGCAGATTTTATATAATTTTCAGATTTACCTGAATAGATCTTGCTTGAACAGGTATATCCTTCAGTGGAACATAACTTGAACAGCTTGATTCCGTACCTGTGTGCTTTATTTGGTATATACTGTTGGAATATCAGTCTGTCCCTCCAAGGAATAAGAGTTTCGTCAATGACGAAATCTTCACAGGGGAAAAATGTTTTCTGATATTTCAGCTGCAAAACATCTATCAAGTGTTGTATCTTACTGAGCCTGTCCCCTGGAATAGTGGTTTTACTGTCTGAAAAGTGAATGAGGCACAACAATTCAAATCTGTTGCAAGACATAATTTTTGTTACTAAGTTATTCTTATAGATAAGTTTGGTTGAACAGTAAGACGCAATACTGCCCAACCTTACTAGTCGCATCCACATAAGAAGCCCGTAAAACTTTCTCATCTCATCAGCAATTGTTGAAACCCACTTTTTTAGATGACTCTGCTGCAAAGCTCGGGTACTCTGAATTTTCTGTTCAGCATATCTGTTTGTTTCTGTTACAATAAGATTTATTACTTCATCAAAAAATAATGAAAATGCCTCAAGATGAGTAATGTTTCTTGATACATCTATTTGCAGTTCCAATTTGCCTGTAAAATCAAATCTTTTTTGGTGTCCTTCCTATTCAGTCCATTCAATAGCTTCATTTGTTTCAGTCGCTTCAATCTCAGGTTCTTTGGTCTTTTCAAATTGCTCATCAGTGTTTTCTTTTGCAATCCAGTCTTGAAGCACTTCTTCAATATTTTCCGGTATTTCAGTAACTCCTTCATTTGAAGAAATATCCCAGTCAGGATCTTTTACCGAATCATCAGAGCTGAAATCTTCTTTTTCATCTTCAGAACTACTACTAAGATTTTCAGCAATTTCTCTTAGTTCCTCTTCTTTCAGTAATTTTCTTTTAGCCATTGCTTTTTAGATTTTTTTTTTTTTTTTTTTACAACACACTTGTACAAACTTATGGAGAAACACAAACACAATAATAATGGGGATAATACAATGCGCTAACGAACTTGTTTTCACAAAATATCTAACAATACTGACATTGTGATGTTTGAGAGTTTATTTTATCGCGATTAGTTTTATTGCATTGCGTGCCATGCATGCAATAAACTAATCACAAACGACCTTCACATGTATGCTGTAATAGTGTCACACATTATGTGGCTGACACGGCTTGTCAAGAAATAAAGTAACCTACCAGGTCACGTCGGCCACATATATGCGACACAAAAAAAAAACCTCTTTCTTGATATTTTAAGCGAAAAAATGGCTTAACACTGACATTACAATATTTATTTTAGAATTACTAATCAAATTATTTACTAAATATTTTTTGGCCTTGGGGGATTTTTTTTTCCTTAAACTAGCTTAGCAGTCAACGTGTTAAAAAAGTTTTCCTCCTAGTGATATTTATTCAAGCCAATGGGAGAAGAGGGTGGAGCAATTACGTCACTACAAATGACAGGTAAATAATTACATTGGTCATTTTGTTGGCCATGTAATTATTTATGTGGCCAACAACGGCGGTAAGCTGTGATGACTACATTTATACGTGCTCTCAAAGGTCAGTGCTAAATAGTTTATACATATGGTTTTAAGGTGTTTATTTTAAATTCTTTTGTGTAATTCAATATAGTGTGATAAGCTTCATCTGATTAGACTATTTATAATCATGGAAAGGTAATATTTATGCTAAATTTATGATAATTCTGTTTTGGCCATTAGAGCATTCTTTGTTCTAACTGTCAATTCCAGCTGTCTATGCTTAAGCATAGCACTGGTATTTGAAAGTTTGAAGAGCTGCTTTTTAAATTCTACAAGCTATGAATGCTGGGAACTTTAATTAGGTGGAGGGGTTTGTCACATTGATTAGTTGTATCTAATTTTGTGACAAAACATCACCTTATTGGAAAAGATATAGCTTTTTTAAAGACTTTGATTTTTAATTAGTAAAGGCCTATATGGCCACATAATAATGCCCCCGCTGGAGAAACTCATGGTGACCTACTTCAGTATTTTTCACCAGAAAATTTTATGAATGAACTGAAGAATCTTAGAAACATCACAGGAAGTGAAGATCAAGCTACAATTGACGTATTTCAGTCAGGTAATGTGATCCAATTTATTGGAAAAATCGATAATGCTAGGAAAGGTCAGTGGAACAAGAAGAGGTCAGCAAAGCACACGTTGGCTTGACACCATCAAGAGCAACACTGGCATGAACATGAAGGACTTGAAGAAGCTGTTGAAGACCAGACAGCATGGAGGCAGCTCGCACAAAGTCTCTGAAAGTCGGCTGCGACTGAACAGATGAAAACAACAAACAATAATGTTATTATTATACAAATAATAACAAAACTATAAAAATATTTACAAAAAACTAAAATATTTACAAAATACTAAACTATTTACAATCATACCTTATATCAGGACGATAGGTTCCTTCATCAGCTGACATTAATATGCAAAAAACATTACAATAGAACATCAAATGATGCCGGGAGTGGTCATGTATTAGACAGTGAAGCATGTGCACAAGGTTGGTAATGCTAAATGGAAGAAACACAAATGGGTTACTGGGCAGAATCAGACAGTTGCTGTTGACAATTCAGAGCACGTATGTGGGATGCATGCCAACGTTCGTTGCATTGCAAGACAACTGCCTCCATAACATTCACCAACCTCATGCACATGCTTCAGTCATGACCTCGCCTGGCATCATTCCATTGTAATGTTTTTTGTATATTAATGTCAGCTGATGAAGGGACCCATCATCCTGATATAGTTTGTATATTTGTAAATTGTTTAGTATTTTGTGAATATTTTAAATATTTGTATAGTTTGTAAATCTATTAGTTAAATATTTTCTTTCAGATGCAACAATATCCTGTTCTTTCAGATGCAACAATATTCCTCATGCATTATGGAAACTGAAGCAAAAGGACTTTTCCTAAGTGATATATATGTAAACGCAGGTAAATAATTATATAGTGATATTTATTCCACTTTGAGAATGTCACATAGTGTTGGTGGGGTAGCCAATGGGAGAAGAGGGTTGCAGGTCACATGGTACAAGTGAGCAGGGCAATTACATCACCTCTAATGCACAGGTAAATAATTACATAGGTCATTTCCTGATTTGATATCAATCAGTGCGTTTGGACAGGTGTGTCTTTTATGTAGAAAACATTTGACTTACTCCGTCATACCTCTATATTTTACATAGAAAAGCATGCATGGGGGTTGGCGAGCAAGGATAGCAGGGACGAAGCCCACTAGTTGTTATTATTATTATAATATTATTGTTATCATATTATTATATTTTTATTATTACAAAAAATTAAAGACAGACAGAGACTGATAACAGAAAAAGAATAGCAGGGGGCAACAGATAATTTAGGCACCTCTGTAGCCAGGTGGGTAGGAGCAGCAGTGCATAGCACACGCTTCTTGATTAGATCGGGGTTCGAGCCCGTGATCACCAAATACGGAGGATGCGGAAAGGTCAGGGAATGACCACTGCATATCCCGGAGCAATATGGCCTTAGTTGCTAATGCTCCTTAAAACCGAAAACTAAAAAACAACTGGATTTATCTGATATTGAATATGAAGATAATGAAAACAATGCCAATATTCTAGAGAAGCCAGAAGATGTTATAGATCTATCTGAATCTCACCATTGTTC
The DNA here is from genome assembly GCF_048544385.1 of Mastigoproctus giganteus. Taxonomy (NCBI): domain Eukaryota; kingdom Metazoa; phylum Arthropoda; class Arachnida; order Uropygi; family Thelyphonidae; genus Mastigoproctus; species Mastigoproctus giganteus. The sequence goes on from NC_143580.1 coordinate 4,272,900, forward strand.
TACTGCATCTGAAGTAAGCAACATTATGCATCAAGATGAACTGGATATCGAGCAGTTGGATTTAAATAAAATGATTAGAAGGGTTGGAACAGAATGGTCTAGCTTTCTTCAGTCTTTCAGTCGAAATCTGACATATAACATCGTTAAAGGACTCATCAGTAAAATAATTCTACCTCTGGAAAAATTTTTGGAAGATCCTATAGGCGCTTTTTTTTTTTTTAACTTTTAAGCAATCACATCATCAGTGACATTATCAAATTTGGTAATATGGAAGCAAAACATGATAAAAAAGATCCCAATATAAAATGGAAAAAGTGACAATATTGAAATATATGCATATTTGTAACTTCTCATACTGTAAGACTTCTAAAACAAAATTTTATGGAGTCCAAAATGTCTACCAATATTTAGAGCAACCATAGGTTAAAAACATTGACAAGATTTTTAAGATTAGATGACAAAATAGCTAGGAGGGAATGAAAAAGGAAAGATAAATTTGCACCATTCACAGATTTAGATCTAGCTTATCAATTATTATCCAAGGGCTTGACAGTTGTCAGAGGTGTAAGGAAGAACAAAAGATTCATTCCTCAAAAATTTTTACCCAATTGATTCAGGGCTGAAAATTCTTTTTTATTCAGTTTCATGAAAAAATGTGCCTTAGCATTGTACATACAAAAACAAAACAAATCTGTGATTTTTCTCTCTAATATGCATCATTCACAAATATCAATAATGAAAAAATTAATAAACTTAAAATTATTTTGCAATATAATTAAAACAAAGGAGGCATCAATTCTTTAGATCAACTAGTACATGAATATACGAGTAAACAAACTAAGTAATAGTTGACCATATGTGTTTTTTGTACACATGGTTATGGTGGCTTATATATTATTCACCAACTTATATCCAGACTGGAATAAAAACGAACAACATAAAACAAAGATTATTTTTGACTTCAGAAACAGAAAACTTGGTCAAGCCACTCAAAAAATGAAGACAAATATTACATAAAACATAAATCGAGAGTTACATAAAACAACAATGAGAACTATTTCAGAGTTTGTTCATCGATTCAGTGAGGTTCTACTAGTAAAATTGAAGATTTTGCCCATAAAAAAACAAAACAAAAAAAGATGTTATATATGTCTGACAAAAAGAAACAGAAACCAAAAAAATTTTGTGATACATGTAAGAAAATCATTTCAAATGAACCCTGTTTCAAAATGCTTTTGTAATGATTGTTGCAAAAGTGACATTTAGTAAAAAAGATATATATTGTTATTATTTTCATATTTTGTTATTATACTATGTAAAATAAATGAACATATGTAATATTTCTATTATTAAAAATAAAACTTTGTTCGTGATAAAACAAAACAAATGGAAAATAATGAAAACATACAAACTTTTTATGAATATAACAAAAATTATCATTAAAAAACATTATTTATAATCTGGCATCTGTCGGACTCACCTCATCCGTTAGTGTTCGAAAATTAGTTTATCTGGATTAAAGGGGGAAGGGAGAGAGTGTTTCACTACAGAATCATGCTAAATCATTAAATTAAGAAAATAATATGGACTAGATCAAGATCTATATGATATAACAAACAGTAAGGCTAAAAGTCATTTTCTAGGATGATATTCAGTTGTGTACGTGTGTTTGCATTTATATAAATATTAATTTAATTAGAAAGAGGAATATGTATTAGAATAAATATTACTACCTTTTCACCTTTCTCTCCTGCCGATCCTCTTACACCTTGATCTCCCTAAAGAAAATAAAAATAAAATAAATATCTTTAGATATTGCTCTACTTGAAGGGGGGGGGGATCTACCACTTTAGCATATCTATATTACAAGCACCGCAAACATTTGGTGGAGGTGGTGGTGGTGCTTCCTTTTTCATTATGTAGCTATGAACCTTCCCCAGCCAAATATCATATTATAGTATTAATATAATTTAGTGTATATATATTTATATATTATATTATGTTCCTTAAAAAAAAAGATGAATACAGCTAAAACAAAAGTAATGATGAACAAGTATGCCACAGAAAGGGATATAATCATTAAAGGAGCAGTAATATAATATACATTATTATTCTATTATAATTGTTATATTATTATTAATATTAATTATTATATAATATATAATAATATAATTAATAAATAATAGAGCTGCAAAGGCTCATAATAATATATTATATAATATTATATAATTTAGTATAGGTAACCCTCGTATAACACGGTTGTTTGATTCCTACAAAATCTCATGTAATGCGAAACCGTGTTATATGGGACTAAGAACCGGTACAAAAAGGGGGGGGTTACATTCCAAAAGTTAACAAAAATACACCATGTTTTTTATAACTATCGGAAACTAAATTTTTATAATAGTAATAACTTAATATTTTAACTTTATTTTTATAATAGTAGTATCTTAAATAGTAATAACTGAACAAACGTCTTACCTTACAAACTGTGAAATATATATGTCAGATAATGTACTTTCATTTAAGTTTCTTCCTCTTCATCGCTGCTAAACACAATCAAACAAGAATGTTTTCTCTGTTGCTGAATATCTTCACCTTCTGAACTTTCTTCTGCAGCATGCTGATTTCGTGTATCTTCTGCTCTCTTCAAAAAATCAGTAACCTGGGTTTGTTTACTTTTTCTTGATAGATCTTTGTAAATTTCATGGTATTGAGCTAAACATTTTTGAAGATCCCTTTTGAACTTTGTGCTCCTTTCAGTCGAAGGATCTGCATTCAAAAAATATGATTCTAATTGCTCAGCTAACTTTATGCCTTCCTGTATGCTTTTTAGTGTAATTCATCCACTAAATTGATTTGGTTTACCTCCGATGCCATTTCCACCAAATCCACTTCGCCAGCCTCTTTTTCTACCAGTAATTCGTGAACGTCTTCAGTAGTCATATCATCAAAACCTTCCCCTCCTACCGACTTAGCAAGTTCTACTATGGCACTAATTCTCTTTTCTGCTGGTTCAACCATATTTTCTGAATGAACTGGCTCTGGCCATACATTTTTCCAACATGCATTTAAATGACAGTTTTACTTCTTTGAGCAATAAAGCTATGATTCCGATACAGTCCACAACAGAAAAATGTTTTCATGCCTCCATCACTTCAATAGATTCAGAATCAATTTTTTCCAAAATCCATTGTAACGATTTTCTGATGTAATGAGCTATAAATCACATATAATGCCTTGATCCAATGGCTGAATTAAAGAAGTTGTATTAGGTGGTAGGAACATTACTTCAACATTTGGATGACTTAAAACTTTTGGATGGCCTGGCGCATTATCCAATAGTAATAAAACTTTGAAATCTAGATTTTTCCGCTTTAAATCTGTAAAATAACAAAAGTTGATCCGTTATGGCACATTTTCAGGAAAAACATGTTCTGGGAAGGGGTTAAATGGTTATAAATTTCTAGTGCCGCTTGTTTAATTACATTTCCATCTAATGGAATCCATTTTTTACTGCTATCGACAATCCAAATGCTTTTTCCATTTTCTCAATTATTGGTGCTCGGGGATGAGCTGTCATATTTGCGGAAATGAAAGATCTAATTTTCTGTTCATTTTTCTTTATGGTCCAGATTGTTGCTTCATTTAAATTCGAACTTTTTGCTATGTATGATAGACCTTTTCCTCTTTTTTAAGGTGATCCAAAATTTGTATCTTTGATTCTAAAGAAATAAATTTTCTTCTGAACAGTGCTTTTTTGCTTTCCATGGACATAATTTAAGGTTGGAATTTAATTCACAACAAAGAACAAAGTTTAGTAATGCATACCCGGAAAAATGAATAAACAATAAAATAAAAACCAAAATAACCTTACAAAAACCTTAAAAGTCACAAACTGCACGCTTCAAAGTCAATTTTTTTATGCTCTCAAACAAGCACAGATCCTAACCCAGGGATCTCTCAAAAAAATACATTAGACCCTTGCTTTACAATTTGTTCGCTGTAATCAAATCACTTTATGATGGACTCTTCATAATAAAATACCGTTTTAAACGGCATTTCTAAAAACAGAAAATAGGAGGCATATTATCCACAGGCTATAAAAGTAAAGATATAAAGCACAAATTTAACTTTATTACTCTACCAATTAACAAAGTTAATTGGTAGAGTAATAAAGGTACATGAAAGTTGGAAGAATACTTTAAAAGATACATGAAAATTGGAAGAATATTTTCCAGTTAGCAAATTAAAAATTAATTTACGTTTACGTACATAGCTTAATTAATATGCACTATAATATGTACATACTAATTGATATTTCTGTTCACTGACTTTTTTTTTTTTTTTTTTGGCTGTAAAATTTAAAACAGTAAAAATGATAAGCAATTAATAACAAATAACAGGGCATGCACAAGTTGCAAGTGAGATATGGAGTAATGAGTTTCTGAAAATTATTTATGTTTTTATATGATTGAATATTTGATGGAAGAGGAAACACGTTTCACCATAATAATGTGAAAACTCACAGAATTCCAACTGTCAGTACTATAGCAAATGCAAGAAGATCGAGTTTACTACCCATTTAATAATTAGATTACACTAACAGAAAAGCCCAATAAAATGGAAAGTGCAAATTGTTTTTATTGTTTTATGGTCATGACCTCCAGCAATGGAATGTGCTTTAGAAAAAAATCACAAAGGCGATAATGACTAGCGAGTCAACAGTGGGGATTCACAAAATGGAATGGAAATGTTGAAAATTACATCTAGCATAATAGCAGGGTTTTCTCGGCACAAAAGCTCAAAATTACTGTGTTATGCGAGATTTCCAGAATTCTAAAACCATGTTAGAGTGAAACTGTGTTGCAGAAGTACAGTGTTTTTGATATTTCTGACTAAAGATGAATATGGCTAAAACAAAAGTAATGATGAACAAGTATGCCACAGAAAGGGATATAATCATTGAAGGAGCAGTAATTGAAAGGGTGGAATCATATACTTATCTGGGACAAGTCATTAGCTGTAATAATAAAAAATGGCTAGAAGTCAAGATAAGGATAAATTTCGGATGATTAGCATTCAGGAAATATAGTCACATACTGAAGAGCAATATCCCAATTTGTCTGAAACGTAAAATAATGAACCAATGTATACTCTCCACTATGACTTATGGAAGTGAAACTTAGGCACTCACCAAAAGAATGGAAGAGAAGCTGAAAACTACACAGTGAAGAATGGAAAGAATTATATTAGGGATAAGACTGTTAGATGAGAAGAAAAGAGAAACACATGGTTAGGCAGAAAACACAAATAAAGGACATTCTTATTAAAACTAAAAAACTGAAATGGACTGAAATAGCTCAAAGACACAATGAGAGATGGACTAAGAAAATAACAGAATGGTACCCAAAAGGAGGCTAACAGACAACAAGGAAGACAATAACAGAGAGGGACAGATAAAATTCATGAGTTCATGGGTATTAAATGAATAGCATTACACAAAACAGAAGAAACTGGAAAGTTGCTGGAGAGGCCTTCATCCTACAGTGGATTGAAAATGGCTGATGATGACGATGAATGCATAATGAATTTTATTCCAAAACTTATATACAGATGTATGTCAGAAAAAGATATTATTTAAATTAAATCACTTAGAGCATAAGTGTACAGCATCTAAGAATAGATTTGGTCTATTATTATTTTTTTTTTTACAGATAGGCTGACAATTAATAAACTTACTTTCACTCCTCTTTGTCCTGGAAATCCCATTGCACCCTGAGAACCTGGAGATCCCTATTTATAAAATATATTGTGAATATATTTATAAATATTTTCACAAATTTTAAATATACTGTGAAAAGAGAATACATAAATATATTCTACTCATTGCACTATAAATATATAGTGACAAATAACAAATTTATAAATACAGAAGTCCTCTTAACCAACCTTCACTTAACTGACTCCATGTTAATTGATGCTACCAGATTTATGCTCTTTAGAACATACTGTTCGATGCTTACAGCACACTGCACTGTGACATGAGCACTGGTTCAGAGTGTACACCATAGCTTTATGTTTTACGTTTCCTGAGATATCAGTTATGTGTTTGTTCCAAACCATGTTTGTACCAGCAGAAATATTATTTATTGTAATTATAGTACTTAATTTAATTAATCTATATAATATAGGTGTAAAAACACCATAGACAATTCTTAAAGGGGAAAAAAACTATGATAGTAGTATAAAAGGTATAATTTCAAAGGCACAATATGTATCTCATATCGTGCTCCTCCTTCACAAAGGGTTACATGTATTTGCACTACCTCAAATAAGTAATACATCACTAATAGAGAAGATTATTGTTACTTATTCTCAGTGGGCACCACCACTCAGACAGCACCGTTTCAAGGCTTGTTGGCCTTTCATTGGTGGGTGGGCAGGCACCCTGGTATTGCAAGCATGACAACCCAATTGTGAAGATAATCCCACAATATGAGAGATGCCAAAAGGTGTACATGATAATGCACAGTTTCATTTAGTCTTATTTAAGCATTATCATGTACACCTTTTGGCATCTCTCATATTGTGGGATTATCTTCACAACTGGGTTGTCATGTTTGCAATACCAGGGTGCCTGCCCACCCACCAATGAAAGGCCAACAAGCCTTGAAATGGTGTCATCTGGGTGGTGGTGGTGGTGGTGGTGCCCACTGAGAATAAGTAACAATAGTTTTCTCTATTAGTGAAGTGTTACTTATTCGAGGTAGTGCAATACATGGTAACTCGTTGTGAAGGATGACCACAATGTGCGATACAGTTGAAATGATGCCTTTTACACTACTATTGTAGTTTTTTTTTTCCTTTAAGAGTTGTCTATGGCGTTTTCACACCTATATTATATGGATAATTATACTCTTAAAAATATTATGCCCAGTTGAATTTAGTCTTAATTAATTAAATTAAATATTATGTAGATTAATGAAATATGAGAGAGAGAGAGAGAGAGAGAGAGAGAGAGAGAGAGAGAGAGAGAAAGTGTTGTTGTTGTTTCTATGAAAACTGAGTTAGACGTTCCAAAAAGCCTCAATAAAGGCAAGTCTCTAAAAAGGCATTAATGTTGAATTAGGTATGGGTAAGGCAACTATAACAGACTGGGAAAAAAAATCATAAAAAATCTAGTGGGATTTTTCACTAAGTTTGTTTCACAAGAGTTGTGAAGCTCTCACTTCACTTTAAAGAAACCAAAATTAGAGATTAGTATTAATATTAATGGTGGAAAATGATGCAAGAAAGCAAGCCTATACAGCATCAACCAAAAAATAAACAAAAAAAAAAAGAAGCTACACTTCCCATTTCACCTATTCATTTGCACCAATAGTTTGACTAATTCTTGAATTTATTTAAACTATCACCTTCCAAAACAACGGATGGAAGTTTATTCCAGCAATCAACCACACATGTAAACTTTAGCAAGTGTGTGGTATTCTGCAACCGTCCTTCCTCAATTTGAATCTGTGCCCCCTCTTGTGTGTGGCCTCATGTGTACAGCCATCTACCATCACTGCGGGTGATGGTAGATGGCTGTCTTCTAACTTCTTCTTCTCTAACGCTGGTGTTCTCCAAGGTTCAGTTCTTTCTCCCACTCTTTTCCACTTATATATTAATGACCTAAAGCTGCACAAACAGCTTCAACTTCTTGAACATCCACTACCAATTCCTTAAATGCTGTTCTCCAGTGGGAAAATTAGTTTATTTCAATCCTTCAGAAATTCAGTCCTGTCTTAAATCTTGCAAAAAGGATTCTTAATGCTTATCTTCAATGATACCTCAATGACTCTTTAATGATTTCTACACAAGATCGTATATTTCTATTAGGGATTACCCTGTCTTTTAATCTCTCTTCTGTTAAAAGACAGGGTAATCCTAATAGAAATCGCTCTTCTGTTTAATCTCTCTTGGCATAAGCCAAGAGAGATTAAAGAGAAACTCATTCTGTACAAATCTCAAATCCACCTTACCATGAAATATTGTTTCCACATCTGAGGTAATGCCACCAAAACATTTCTCAGGCTTCTCGACTCCATTCAAAAGAGGGCATTTAGGTTAATTAATAACCATCTCTAAAAAAGTCTGTTCATTCTCTTTTTTCATAGATATTCTGTTTCTGCTGTATGCCTTTTCTATAGATAAATGGACATTGTTCTTCTGAATTGACATTTATAATTTGCACTCTCTCTTCCAAATCTCTTCCACCCCAACCACATGCCACTAAAGTCAGCAGCCTTTTATTGTCCAATTCAAGCTCACAGAGCCAACTTTTCTTCTTCTTCATTTATTCCTTCAACTTCTGTTTTCTGGAATACTCCCTTCCCACATATTTCCTGAAAACTACAATCTACAGAAATTAAAGTCTAATGTTAACAAGTATCTTCTTTCATCTTCTCAACCTTCAACTCATGCATGGTACTAAGTGCCATGCATAGGTTCTAATATCTTTTGAGCTTGAGGGTTTCATAAAAAAAAAAAAAAAAAACACTATTTGGTATTTCATACAGTAATTTCTGTAGTGTCTTCACATAGTTACAGTTTTCAATATGTTCTTTAAAAGATTCTTCAGGATTGCGTGGCATCTTTTTCATTCTCATAATATTGAAGGTCATTACAGATGACCATCCTTGCATCCACGTAATGGGAGGTAATATTATTCATGGCACCTAACTGCACACAAAGTAACCAAGTTTGTGAAAAACAATCACTCTACGAGCGGCAATTCATTGATTATATCTGATCAGCTTATCAATTTTATACACCCTCTTGTCATACACAGCTGAGAGAGTCACTCTGTATGAGGCATATCATTCTGATCCATATCATCTTATTTAATTTTTTTGGGCTAACACTTTCCACAAAAGAAATTTAATAATACCACTGTCTAGTATATATGTCATTGTGACCTGCCATTTCGAACTTCTGTATCTGTGCTGCCATCTAGGTATGTTTGTCGTATTATGGGTGGTGTTCATTTGCAACATTTAGTTCAATAGCAGCATTATGTCTAGACTTTTAAATCAGGAATAAAAAAATAGGAGCATTAGTTTTGGGTAACACTTGTATTTCACTTCAATCCTAGTGTCTGTTCTAAAGGTGCCACCTGGAAGTGAAAATAGATTTGTCTTAGGAGTATGGTGAGTTTGTGAGAGAGCCACTGGATCATTTAATCTGAATGCCCTCTTTTTATATAAAATGTACCCCAAAAACAAATATTACAGAATAAAAATAATATAAATGGTAAATAATGTAGAATAGAAATAATATAAATGGTAAATAATGTAGAATAGAAATAATATAATATAAATGACAGATAAGGTGTTAGCAGATGAATTATTTATATTATTTCTATTCTGTCTTATTTAATTTTTTTGACCTCATAGAAATTTTTAAAAATTTGAAAGAGTTTTTACCATTAGTAGTTTAAATAAATAAATTTAGGATTAACAGTAGCAAAATTATAAAATGAAGCAAGTTTATAAAGTATCAGCCATTAAAAAAATTATCCACTTCACTTACCTATCCCTTCAAACAATTTGCCCAATCTTTCTTTAAATTTATTCAAACTATCCACTTCCACAACACCAGTGGAAGTTTATTCCAATTATTCCAAAAATCAATTACTCACTGTAATTACAAATTCAGCTACATTCATCCCACACTATTCAAACCTTGGAATAGTCTTAGTCTTCTCATTTCAACTTGAATATTAATACAGCACTCATATGGTTAAATTTAAGCCCATGAATGGACACACCCTTGTATAAAGAATGCCAGAGCCATTTAAATTTTAAAAAATTATATATATATATATATATATATATAATTATGAATAAAAAATTAAAATTAAGTAAAGAAAGAAAATGGATTTGAATTTGAATAGAGATAAAATGAAATATCGATAATATGAATTATGGATCAGGGACACTGCAAGAGCAAAGGTACCCTACAACCATAATGTATATAGAAAATTATTTTTAATGTTATGTGTAAATCTTTAATTTAACTTATGCTAATAATGAAAATACCGTGTACCCTGGGAGCGATGTATGTTGAATAAAGGGGGAAGAACGGAAAAGAAAGTGTAACATTATAAACAAAGTGCGAATTTTGAAAAAATGCAAAATTTGAAAAGAACGACCAAGGTAGAAATAGCAGATTTTTGAAAAGAACGACCAAGGTAGAAATAGCAGATTTTTGAAAAGAACGACCAAAGTAGAAATAGCATTGCAGTATCTTTCATAATTTCTGTGTCTTCTTCAGAGGTCATCCACCTAAATTATGAAAAAGAACAGCAATACTCTTACTTCTGTTTCTGACATGTTCTGTATGTCAAAAAACATGTGCACGCGTACACGTGGTAAAAAATAATTTAGAATATAAATTTTGAATAAATAAAATACAAGTTAAGCAAAAATATTATGCCAAACTATAACATACAGAACATGGATGACCTTACAGAAGTAAGTAGCCCGCCAAAAAGAGAAGACACATCGCTCCCAGGGTACACGGTATTTTCATTATTAGCATAAGTTAAATTAAAGATTTACACATAACATTAAAAATAATTTTCTATATATATATATATATATATATATATATACTGTATATATATAATTTTTTTAAAATCAATGTTAATTCAATATGATTCAAATTAAATTCAAATTTAAATGTTAATTCAAAATAACAACCACTTTTATTATTCTTAAATTACTGCATTTCCTTTTGATCTGCATTATTAATTATGTTGAAATTCAAGTAGTTTGACCAAAAAATAAAATAAAATAAAATAAGAAAATTAATTTCATATTGCAATAATTTATACATGGGCATGCTCATTCACATAAACTCCTGTTTGTGTATTGTTGATTTTCTAATAACCAACTTAATGCTGCTAAAAATAGCAGTGGTTCTTTGGCATCCATTTATTGATGAACTAGCTTCCCCACATTTCCACAGTGATGCCCACCCCTTCACACAATGAAACTAGGCCCTACAACTGGCATACCTTATGCATAAGGTATGCCAGTTGTATGGAACCTACATTTAAAAAAAATTAAATGTAGGTTCCAATTGGTTCCAACTTTATATCAAACATATATTTAAAGATATATGTTTGATACAAAAGAATTATTCACAGCTATATTTACTATAGTGCTAAAAAAAAAGGATGTAATCAAAAAGTCAACAGTCTGAATATTTCTTGCTTATTCTTAAAGTATAAAATGGCATAATTTATAAGGGTGTTCCCACTTGCAGGCATAAAATTAGAAGACCCATCAACAGGTTAAATATATTTTTAAGGTTTCAAGAACAGTAATATATCTTTAAACAGATTTTCAGAAATTCTTCCTAACTACTTTATTAATTTCATTGTAATTAAGCTTTTAATCTTAATCCTCATTCACCTGTTAATATTTAAGTATATTCTATTTAAACCAATGAATGCATTTTGTTTTAATAGTGTACACACACATTTGTGCCACATTTTGTCAGTGAAACTATCAAGAAAAGAAGAATTTTAGTCCTTCAGACTTTTCTCATTTCCCATGGAAAGTGTTCATAATTTAAAATTGTTGATAATTTAGTAATGGTTATAAGTGAATGTCAAAGAAGAAGAAGAAAAAGAAGGGAAGTGATTTGGAAAGGTTTATTTCATGCACATAATTAATAATGAAAAATAAATATATTCATTTTATTCACTTTTAACCATGCAATTCTTTATTTCTATTTACTTACAACATCACCCTTAGGACCTGGTACTCCTGGTTCTCCTGGTGTGCCCTGAAATAAGATTTCACATTAAAAAACAAATTGTCTAAGAATTTACTTATATAATATAATACTTATAACCTGTTGACATTTTACATAGGAAATTCAAGTAACTGAAATTATGTTTGAATTTTTATTTAATTATTATTATTATCATTATTTTATTTTCATTTTAATGATATCATTTAATTATTATATTATTATTACTAGATCATAGATATAGCTTAGCTTAATTTTCAGCACTCACCTCATAGTAATCAGCTTAGTTGGTTGAAAGTTTTACCATGTACATAGTGGTTATGAGATTCTAATAATTTAAAGAAATTATAAATTTTAAAACTAAGTTATGAGCTTTAAAATTTTTTCTAAGAAAGGAAAGTGCACCTTCCATTCTATGGTTGTCCAATTAAAATAAATTAAATTAAGTGAGATAAAAGCTAATAGTTATGAGATTCTAATAACTTAAAGAAATTATAAATTTAAAAACTAAGTTATGAACTTTAAAATTTTTCTAAGAAAGGAAAGTGCACCTTCCATTCTATGGTTGTCTAATTAAAATAAATTAAATTAAGTGAGATAAAAGCTAATCTAAAATTAAGCTAAGCTATATCTACGATCTAGTCATTACATCGCAGCACATACGGACTCCTTAAAATATCATCAGTATATTATTATTATTATTATTATTTTATTTTGATTTTAATGATATCATTTAATTATTTATTTAGTTATTTAATTTAATCTTTTAACTAGTTAATACAGTACTTGCCTGTGTGATGTCATCATTTAAGAGTTATACTTACAGGCAACCCATCAACTCCTGAAAGTCCAGGTAGACCAGGCTTTCCTCTTGGGCCCTATAACCAAATAAATTAGCTAGCTAAATATAATACAATATTTAGTACAGATATAGGATGTTATATAATAATAATCTGAAAACACTTGATCATATGGAATGGTACTGAAATATAAAATATTGCCTGTTTCATTCAGAGAGTACTAGGAGACAGGTACTGAAATATAAAATATCGCATGTTTCATTCAGAGAGTACTACGAGACAGAGAGATTATCCCAGGTGTAACTTGTTCCATTCCAACAGTTGATTATTCTTTGATTAAAGATAATTTTTTTTACATCCACTGTACGACTATCTTTCCTAAATTTTAATCTGTTTCTTTATTTGTCTCATCCTAGAAAAAGAAAACATTCCTCCATCATCTACTTTGCTCAATTCTTTAATAGCCTTAAATGCTTCAATCAGACCCTAGTTTCTAAACTTTGCTGGAGCAGGAATCTCTTCCTATTCAAGTATATGTATTTCTTTTCATCTCTACACAACATTCATATGGCCTGACTAGTGATTTGTCTAGTAATCATTTCTCATTTCTAATGAAAATATTCCTGTATATCACTGATCTGTGTATCTCATGTGATGTCTTTGCAACCTTACTTTTCTGCAGAGAGAATTTCATATTATATTTCCAAAGTCTTTTCCATCTTCAGCAGTGTTGAGTATGCTACCCCCCTTCCCCCACAGATTACTGTGACCCAAAAACAGAACCTTTTCTTTTAGCCAGACAGCTATCAATTACTGGAATAAGTTGCATCCGTGGGTGGTTGAGCTGACAGTGTGAGTAAATTTAAAAGTCAGCTGGATAAGTATCTATGTAAAAAGGAATTAATATAAGGAGTTCATTTTATTTTATTTTTTTCTGGCTGGTGCAGCAAACCCTTGGGCTTCCTTGCACCACATGGCTAATACTAATCTTGTATTTATTAGTATTAAAATTTAATTGCATTTTTTTGACAAGTTGTATAATTTTTCTAAAACTCGTTGCAGTATTCTCTGGGTCTTGTTGTTAATACAGCTATCCAACCTTAATATCATTAGCAAATTTGACATGAAACTTGTGACACCATTATCAACATCTTTAATGAAATTAAAAACAAGAGCCCTAGCAGAGAACCCTGAGCAATCCCACTTAGAACACTGCTCCATTCTGAGCTCTGCCTATTTATAACCACTATCTTCTAACAGTTAACCATCCCTTTATCTACTGTAGCATCCTACTCTATGATACACTTATCCAGTTTATGCAAAAGATGTCCATGTGAGACTAAGTAAATTACATCCAAGTTATTTCCTGTATCTAGTTCTTTTCTTGCTAAATCATAATACCTAATCAGATGGGTAAGACAAGCTTCCTTTAACAAAACCATGTTATTACTCTCTTATAATATCAATACTATCAAGGTGATCTTGCACCACACCTTTAATCATAGATTCCATAATTTTTTCCCACAAAATTCCAGCTTATATGTCTGTAACACTCTTGAAATCCATTTATGTAAGATATTTGCACATTTCCAGTCTTGAAACTTACTGAAGGATGTTTCTGTTATTACAGATAGGGCTGTAGTGACCACCTTAGTTATTTCTTTCAGTATAACCAACAGATTCTGTCAGATCCTTGGAAGAATTTTTGTCCATGCTAATTAATAACCTGCATATTTTCATTGACCCAGCCCTAATTGCTAGTTTTTAATTCTTACTTTTTTTTTTTTTTTTTTTTTTTTTTTTTAATGAAAACCCAAACCTGAACAGTGTTATAATCTACCGAGTACTCTGCATCAGTTAAAGGCTGAGAAGACAGAAGACACTTGTTGACATCAGCCTTGAATGCTGTTGATTACCATTCTTTGGGATAAACATGCAAAGAAAGGTTCCAGGTAACAGAAATAAAAAGAATAATGAAGAAAAAGTTAATTCAAGAGTTTGGAGTTGGGAACAGTAAATGGGTGCAAACTAGTTGCACATGTATTCACACTGGTTTTGAAGAGAGTTGACAAATTACAGATGCAAATTCAGAAAAACCGTGCCTATGGAAGTATCTATGGAAAGGGCTTGCGGCAGAAACTGAACATCTATGGGATGCTATGGAGAGACTATGTAAGAGAGATGAGTCACTGATTAACCTGACTGCCCTCTTTCGAATGGAGTCAAAAAGCTCCAAGAGGTTTCTGAACAGTTAACTGCACCACTTAATTTCTGTTTATAAAACTGAGTAAAAAAGACAAATATAAATTTGATATAGGATTGGCTTGGAGTACCCTCGCCATCGTCATATCCACTCTGATATGTTATGTTGTATTAACTAAGTAATAAAAATTCCTTGACAGAAAGAGAACGAATATTTTAGCATTAGCATTAGCATTAGTAGAGGCATTTGATGCAAGAAAGCAAGCTTATGCAGCATCAGCCAAAAAAAAAAAAAAAAAAAAAAAAACCCACTTCCACTTCACCCCTCTGTTCGTTCAAAATACCTGTCCAGCTGAGCCTTAAACTTATTTAGGCTATCAACCTCCACCACAAGGGATGGCAGTCTGTTCCACCAACCAACCACCCGCTGGCTAAAGGCAAACTTCCGCACGTCTATCCTACATCTGTCTTTCCTCAATTTGAATTTATGCCCTCTCAGGTGATTTTTCTGAGCTAGAGGAAGAATCCCATCAGCATTGAGCATGCTCAAACCATTCAAGGCTTTATACACCTCTATCAGATCACCTCGCTGGTGCCTAGTCTCCAGACACTGTAATTTGCAAAACTTAAGCCTTTCTTCGTAAGAGCACCCCTTTGTTCCATTCACTAATCTTGTTGCCCTTCTCTGTACTCGTTCCAGCAGCTCTACATCCTTCTTGAAATGAGGCCTCCAGACCTGTATACAGTACTCTAGGTGTGGCCTGACCATTGCCTTATACAATGGAATAATCATCTCCTTATCCCTGCTGGAAAAATTCCTGTATATCATTGACAATACTCCATGAGCTACTCTTGCAGCCCGTCTGCACTGCTCAGAGAACTTCATATCTGCCTGCACAATCACCCTCAAGTCCCTTTCATTCTCTACCACTGTCAGTGTAGTACCACAGAGTTGATACGTTGCTCTGGGGTTGCTGTTTCCCATGTGTAGTACTTTACATTTGTCAATGTTAAACTTCATTTGCCACCTCTCAGCCCATCTGCTCAACCTTTCCAGATCCTGTTGCAGCAGCATAGTGTCAGTAGTGTCCTTGACAACCCTGCCAACCTTTGTATCATCTGCAAACTTGGACATTAAGCTTGATATACCATCATCAATATCATTTATAAATACAGAAAACAATAATGGACCCAACACTGAGCCCTGAGGGACTCCACTAATAACATTAGTCCACGATGAGCAGTGTCCATTGATTACCACTCTCTGTCTTCTCCCCCTCAACCACCCCTTTATCCATAGCAGCAATTTGCCTGCAATGTCACACTGCTCCAATTTGTGTAGCAGTCTTCCATGTGCAACAGTATCAAAAGCCTTTCTAATATCCAAGTATATAATATCAAAGTTATTCCCTGCATCCAGTTCTTTTGTGACTGCATCATAGTATCCAATCAAGTTGGTCAGGCAAGACTTCCCCTTAACAAAACCATGCTGTGTCTGAGCTATAACTGAAGTCTTGTCTAAATGATCCTGCAGTGCTTCTTTAACCAGTGCCTCCATTAATTGTCCTGGAACAGAAGTTAAGCTCACAGGTCTATAATTACTTGTAGTAGTAGTAGTAGTAGTAGTAGTAGTGGCACATGATGCAAGAAAGCAAGTGTAGGAGCTTATGCAGCATCAGCCAAAAAAAAAAAAAAAAAATCACACCATTCCCTCCAAATGCCTGTCCAGTTCCTCCTTAAATTTATTTAACCTATCAACTTCCACAATGACAGATGGAAGTTTGTTCCAGCAATTAACCACCCGCTGGCTAAAGGCAAATTTCCGCACATCTATTCTACATCTGTCCTTTCTTAATTTGAACTTATGTCCCCATAGGTTGGTAATCTGAACAAGTGGAAGGATCCCATCAGAATTCAGCGTGCTCAACCCATTCAAGGCCTTATAGACCTCAATCAGATCACCGCGCAGGTGCCTAGTCTCCAGCCACTGCAATTTGCAGGACTTAAGCCTCTCTTGGTAAGAGGATCCCTTTATTCCCCTCACCAATCGTGTTGCTCTTCTCTGTACACGCTCAAGCAAATCTACATCCTTCCTAAAATGAGGCCTCCAGACCTGTACGCAGTATTCAAGGCGTGGCCTGACCATTGCCTTATACAGAGGGACAATCACCTCCTTTTCCCTGCTAGCAAAATTCCTATATATCATTGACAAAACCCCATGACCCGCCCTAGCAGCCTGTCTGCACTGCTCAGAAAACTTCATATCTGACTGCACAATTACTCCCAGGTCTTTTTCATTTTCTACCACATTAAGTGTAGTACCACACAGTTGGTACGTTTCTCTGGGGTAACTTCTACCCATATGCAGTACTTTGCATTTGTCGCGGTTGAACTTCAGTTGCCACTTCTTAGCCCATCTGTCCAAATTATCTAGATCCTGTTGCAGTAGCACACTGCCATTACTGTCATTAACAACCCTGCCAACCTTTGTGTCATCTGCAAACTTCGACATTAAGCCTGATATACCTTCATCAATATCATTGATAAATACACAAAACAACAGTGGACCCAACACCGAACCCTGTGGGACTCCACTAATAACATTAGTCCACGAAGAGCAGCACCCATTGATTACCACCCTCTGTCTTCTCCCACTTAACCATCCTTTTATCCATTGTAGCAACTTACCCTTAATACCATTCTGCTCCAATTTGTACAGTAGTCTTCCATAGTATGAATCAGAGCTGTAATACTCAATATGTTCTACGTTGATAATAATATTAGTAAATTAATAAGAGGAGTTTACCTCAATATAGTACGTGGAACACTTCCGTATGATACCCTCCAGAAATTAAAACGGAAAAAACGAAAAAATCGACAACTTACCGGTACATTAAAGTAAAATATAAATAATTAAAGTAAAATATAAATAATTAAATAATCAATTTAACACAATTCAGAATCAATTCAAAACAATTAAAATTCAAATTAACGTTTTGAATATTTTCGTTAGATTCTTTTAATTGCGTTAATTTGAATTTTAATTGTTTTGAATTGATTCTGAATTGTGTTAAATTGATTATTTAATTATTTATATTTTACTTTAATTATTTATATTTTACTTTAATGTACCGGTAAGTTGTCGATTTTTTCGTTTTTTCCGTTTTAATTTCTGGAGGGTATCATACGGAAGTGTTCCACGTACTATATTGAGGTAAACTCCTCTTATTAATTTACTAGTAGTCTTCCATGCGCAACAGTGTCAAAAGCTTTCCTGAAATCCAAATATATGATATCAAAATTATTTTTTGCATCCAGTTCCTTTGTGACCACATCATAATAACCAATCAAATTTGTCAGACAAGACTTTCCCTTAACAAACCCATGCTGTGTTTGAATTATTGCTGAAGTCTTGTCTAGATGACCCTGCAATGCATCTTTAACCAGCGACTCCATTATTTTACCCGGAACAGAAGTTAAACTAACTGGTCTGTAATTACTTGTGTCACCCTTCGATACACCTTTGTGAATTGGGGACACATTTGCACATCTCCAGTCCGTGGGAACCTCCCCTGAGTCCAAGGATGCTCTCATAATTATGGCTAAGGGTTTGCTTAGTTGCTTTGCCGCCTCCTTTAAAATAACTGGATAGATCCCATCCACCCCAGGTGCTTTTCTTATGTTTAACTTCAACAATTTCTCCTCCACTTTGCTCTCAGTTATTACAAAATCATTAAGCACACTGCTACAATTTGATAACCTTCTTCCATTTTCAAATTGTAATAATTCCTCACGTGTGAATGCAGATGCAAAATACTCATTCAGTTTGTTTGCTATCTGAGCAGGATCATCAACAGTCGAACCATCGATGTCAAGTGGACCAATCATATTCATCCCCTTCCTTTTAGAGTTTATATAAGTAAAGAAATCCTTGCTGTTTTTCTTAGCATCTTTTGCCAAAGATTTCTCGTAATCCGCCTTCGCCTGCCAAACCTCCTTTGTGACCTGATTACAGACTAGCTTATATCTGCCACAGGCTTCTGCGTCACCTGATAATTTATATGCATCCCATGCATTTTTCTTCTCTGTCACGAGTCTCATTAGTTCATTTGATATAGGCCTAAACCTTGAACGATATTTCTTAATCGGTATATAAAGTCTAGTAGCTTCCACGATTAATTCTTTGAATGCTTCCCACTTAGAATTTACTGTTTGTAACATCGTCAGTTGATCCCACTGTACAGAATTTAAAAACTGTCTGAGACCACTGTACTCCCCTTTACGGAAGCAAAAACCCTTTCCTTTACCCCTGACGGTAGTTACCTCTTTGAGTAAATCCCACTTCAGCACACTGTGATCACTGCCACCTAGTGGTTCCTTTATCTGCAAATTCTTAATACACGAATGATCACTGCTGATAACCAGATCAAGAGTGTTACTTTCTCTGGTTGCCTCTCGAACATGCTGCTGAAGAAAACAATCATCCAATAAATCCACAAAAGTCTGACTAGTGTGTGAGTGACCAACCCACAAGTTCCAGTCAATATCTGGGAAGTTAAAATCCCCCATCATAAGACATTCTGATTTACTGGCCCACTCTATTTCTCTGTACAATTGTTCATTGTACTCATTCAAGTCATTAGGCCTATAACACACTCCTACTCTTATTTTTCCTTTCGCAGTGCTTATCTCACACCAAACTGACTCAACAGAGCACTGTTCATCTATATTAACTGGGTGCACTTCCTTTGATTTTATGGTTTTCTTAATTAACAGCATAACACCCCCTCCCTTTCTGTCCTGTCTATCCTTTCTGTACACATTGTACTCCCCATATTCCAGTTCTGCATTCCTTATATCTTTGTGACACCACGTCTCTGCTATCCCAACAATATCCGCCTTTGATGTCTTGACCAACACTTCAAATTCATCAAATTTATTTACTATACTTCTAGCATTGGTATACATGCAAGCATACATGCTCCTATGCCTATTCCTTGTTACCCTAACACATCCCATATACCCAACTATTCCATGATGACTGCCATCCGTCCCTGAAACCCCCAACACCCCTCGCTCCAGGTCGCTTCTTATTCTAATAGAAGTTGTGCAAGAATCGCCTTCACCTCTGCCTGCGGTTACTGTTAAACTATTAGTCTTTGTATCCCCCCAAACTAGCAGTTTTCCGATCCACCTAACACTGCCTCGATAGCATCAGCAAATATTCTTGCACCCTTTCTATTTAAGTGTACCCCATCCCTGTAGAAGCAATCTCTCCTGTTAACAAGTACAGTCCAGGCTGAAAAAAATTCTACCCCTTGAACCTTGCACAATCTTTCCAGGGCCGAATTGATCGACAAGGCTCTCATCATGTACTCCCTCCTATCGTGTCTGGGCAGAATTGCAGACACTTTCAAATTCAACCCTATTTCACGGCTCTTTTTCAACAGTGACCTGTACTTGTTGAGTAATTCCGCTGGTCTCCTACTCTTAATATCATTAGTGCCAACGTGTACAACTATATCACCTTTTGTGCCCTTGAAAGATGATATCCGCTCTACAACGTCATCAACCTTTGCCCCTGGCAGACATACCCTGGTCCTGTTCCATCTATCCTTTTTACAAAGGATGTTCCCTGTTTCCCTGACAATAGAGTCACCAACAACTACTAGTTCCTGTGGGACCAGCGCATTCTGCCTTAGGGGTTGCCGCTGTGTTGCGTGATGACCAAGTGCAAGCTCTGGCATTGATCTGGGCAGCTGAGAGCTTGATGGGCTCCTCAATTTAGTTCCTTCGAGGGCATCCACCCTGTCCTTCAAGCTCTCATATAGGCCCATAACAACACTGAGTTGTCGCCTGATTTCCTTACACTCCTTACATCGCGCACACACAAAGACATCCCCCATGGCAATATCATGTTCCGTTCCAGAGAGTTCGGCAAACATTTCACAAGTTGCACATTTTTTTAGGCTGTGATGCGTTGGAGAATTGCCCCCCTCAGTTCTCCCCCGAGTCACAGCACTCCTGCCACTTTGTGCCCGTTGCTTTGCTGCTCTAGTCTGGGGCATGGTAGTTTAAATTAATAAAATCAATAAATTAAATGTCAATAGTATTTGAATAGAAACTATTAAATAGAAACAGTGAAGCGTATTACTATATAATTATACGTTAGAGCTACCTAGCTACCTCAAGTAAAAAATTTGAATTCCCTACCACTATATCCAAAAACAATGGCTACAAAAATGGAACGAAATAACGGTTTTACCTATCGTAAGTAAAATCCACAAAAACTCTTTATCTAAATTAAAAATAAAAAATGACCAGCGTAACTATAACTATATGACTACGTATTAAGTACAATATAAAATAACAATCATGTAAATAAAAGGCAAACACTTATTGTGTCAGCCTTTGATCCTCCTTTGTGAATTGGGGTCACATTTGCACATTTCCAGTCTATGGGTACCTCCCCTGAGTCCAAGGAAGCTCTCATAATTATGGCTAAGGGTTTGCTTACTTCCTTTGCTGCCTCCTTTAATATAACTGGATAGATCCCATCCACCCCGGGTGCCTTTCTTGTGTTTATCTTCAACAGTTTCTCCTCCACTTTACTCCCAGTTATTTCAAGATTCTGTAGCTTACTGCTAGAGTTGAATACACCTCTGGCATTCCCCTTGCTGAATAACTCCTCATGTGTGAATGTCGATGCAAAATATTCATTTAGTTTGTTAGCTACCTGAGCAGGATCATCAACAGTTGACCCATCAATATCAAGTGGACCAATCTGATTCATCCCCTTCCTTCTAGAGTTTACATACGTAAAGAACTCTTTGCTGTTTTTCTTTGCATCCCTTGCCAAGGATTTTTCGTAATCTGCCTTCACCTGCCTAACCTCCTTTGTAACTTGGTTGCATATCAACTTGTATCTATCATGGGCTTCTGTGTCATGTGTTAATTTGTAAGTGTCCCATGCATTTTTCTTCTCTGCCATATGCCTCATTAGTTCATCTGACATCCATTTTGGCCTAAACCTTGAACAATATTTCTTAGTTGGTATGTAAAGCCTAGTAGCTTCCAAGATAAGTTCTTTGAATGCTTCCCATTTTGAATTTGCTGTTGGTAACATCATCAGTTGGTCCCACTGTATAGAATTTAAATACTGTCTCAGTCCATTGTAGTCGCCTTTACGGAAGCAATAACCCTTCCCTTTACCCCTAATGGTAGTTACCTCTTTGAGTAAATCCCACTTCAGCACACTGTGATCACTGCCACCTAGTGGTTCATTTATCTGCAGATTCTTAATGCATGAAGAATCACTGCTGATAATCAAATCAAGAGTATTACTCCCTCTAGTTGCCTCCCGAACATGCTGATGTAGAAAACAATCATCCAATAAATCCACAAAAGCCCTGCTAGTGTGTGAGTATCCAGCCCCCAAATTCCAGTCAATATCTGGGAAATTAAAATCTCCCATTATAAGACTCTCTGATTTACTGGCCCACTCTATTTCCCTGTACAGTTCCTTATTATACTCATCAGAGTCATTAGGCCTATAGCACACTCCTACTCTCAATTTTGATCTCCCAATGCTTATGTCACACCAAACTGACTCAACACTGCACTGTCCAGCGATGTCGACTGGCTTCACTTCCTTGGTTTTTATGTGTTTCTTAACTAATAGCATAACCCCTCCCCCCTTCCTATCCTGTCTATCCTTTCTGTAGACGTTGTACTCCCCAAATTGCAGTTCTGCATCCCTTATATCTGTGTGACACCACGTCTCTGATATCCCAACAATATCTGCCTTTGATGTTTTGAGCAATACCTCAAATTCATCAAATTTATTTACTAAACTCCTAGCATTGGTGTACACGCAAGTATACCTGCACCTGTTTCTATTCTTAGCTACCCTAACACAACCCATGTGTTTACTTGTACTGCAATAGCTCCCAGCAGTCTCTGAAATACCATGCATCTTGTTTTTCAGGCTTCTGCTCATTCTAATAGAAGCAGTGCAAGAATCTCTTTCACCTCTGCCAGTGGCTACTGTCAATCTATTGGTCTTTGTCTCCCCCCCAAGCTAGCAGTTTTCCGACCCACCTAACACTGCCTCGATAGCATCAGCAAATATTCTTGCACCCTTTCTATTTAAGTGTATCCCATCCCTGTAGAAGCAATCTCTCCTGTTAACAAGTAGTCCAGGCTGAAAAAAATTCTACCCCTTGAGCCTTGCACAATCTTTCCAGGGCTGAATTGATCGACAAGGCTCTCATCATATACTCCCTCCTATCGTGTCTGGGCAGAATTGCAGACACTTTCAAATTCAACCCTAATTCTCGGCTTTTGTTCAACAGTGACCTGTACTTGTTAAGTAATTCCGCCGGTCTCCTACTCTTAATATTATTAGTGCCAACGTGTACAACTATATCACCTTTTGTGCCCTTAAAAGATGATATTCGCTCTACAACGTCATCAACCTTTGCCCCTGGCAGACATACCCTGGTCCTGTTCCACCTATCTTTTTTACAAAGCATGTTCCCCGTTTCCCTGACAATAGAGTCACCAACAACTCCTAGTTCCTTCGGGACCAGCGCATTCTGCCTTGGGGGTTGTCTCTGTGTCACGCGATGCCCAAGTGCAAGCTCTGGCGTTGATGTGGGCAGCTGAGAGCCTGATGGGCCCCTCAATTTAGTTTCTTCGAGGGCATCCACCCTGTCCTTCATTTACGAGGGCATCCACCCTGTCCTTCATTTACTTTATTTACAGTATTCCTGTATATGCAATTATTAACCCCAGGGGCGGAACCATCTGGTGAGTATGGGCTTGGCACACCCAGGGTCCTGAGCTGGGTATGATCATTCTTCTCTTTCTTGGCGATTCCCTTCTACTTCTCTCTCTCTCTCTCAGGATAATTGAGAAATTTTTTTTTTTTTTTGGCTGGTGCAGCATAAGCGTCAGGCTTCCTTGCACCTTATGGCTAATAATAATAATGTGTCTGAAAGAATAAACATACAATTTAGTAAACACATGAACTGTAGTCAAAAACAACTCAACAGATAAGGAAGCTACCTTACTTAGATATGTATCAACAACACATCCTAAATTAAATAACATAAAAGCATGTTCTGAGGATTTATAAAGCTTTCTTAGCAATCAATGCAGCTTTAATACATGACAGCTGAAGAGGCTTTAATTTTTATACAGATTTTTATTTTTATTCTTTTTTAAACAAATTTGTGGCTTGTGCCAATTGTTTATTGGCACAAATTTGCTCCAATAAACAATATCATTGGGATTTTATCTTGGGATTTTTGATATATTATTATTAGGATTTTATTTTGCAAAAGGCATATGATATAAATGAAAAACTTGAATCACAGAATGCCTAAACTTATTTACTATATGAAATGATATTTTAAATAATAACTTACAGCTGCTCCTTGTGGTCCAAGAGGCCCTTGAGGTCCTGGAGGGCCCTAGAAATCAAAGAGATCACTCTTGATATTTTGCTTATATTTATTTATTCATCTTGTGTCTAAACAAAGATATGCATTATTGGTAAGTGAATTCTGCCACTTACCAATTGTGTAAAGATTGGTAATATAATTTGATAAACAATATAGAAATGAAATATAAGTAATTTCATTCAGAAAAAAAAAAAAAAAAAAGCAAATATACTTTGAACCAAATAGATGCACTGCTGCAAAATTCATTGAGCATCAAGTAATGTGCTGATGAAAAAGACTGTTAACTAGAATATTTTTGTACTATTTTTTTTTTATTTATTTTTTAATATTTGTACTTTTTTGTACTGTTTATAGATTACAGTTCTATATAGTATAAAATATAAAAATATATATAGTTTTTTAAACATTGACTAGCATCTTAATTAAATATAACAGGCTCTTTCTATATAAACACTTCAATACATTTCACTACAGGTGATTTTTTCAACAAAATCATAAATTGTAGTACACCTCATGACTATTCACATGCTTAATCTAAATCAAAAATAAGCTAAGCTAATCCAGCAAAACTAAAATGCTCACACAAGTAAATTATTCCACATTAATACACAAGGTGTGGTTAAAACGTCTGGGGAACTGAACTAATACATGGGAAATAATGAAGTTCACAGACTATTCAGATGGATCTCCATCAAAGTACTCCCCGACTTATGTAATACCCGACACGGAAATTCGACTTCACGTAAGCCTGCTGGTACAAACTTTAAAAAATCGTGGAAACGTATTTTGCATCCCATAGGAATAAATGGAGGTATCTTGAAAATATTGTAATGTGAGCCCAATAACACAATGGGGTTTTTTTTTTTTCTAATTTGTTCCAAGTAGTAGTAGTAGTAGTAGTAGTAGTAGTGGCACATGATGCAAGAAAGCAAGTGTAGCAGCTTATGCAGCATCAGCCAAAAAAAAAAAAAAAAATCACACCATTCCCTCCAAATGCCTGTCCAGTTCCTCCTTAAATTTATTTAACCTATCAACTTCCACAACGGCAGATGGAAGTTTGTTCCAGCAATTAACCACCCGCTGGCTAAAGGCAAATTTCCGCACATCTATTCTACATCTGTCCTTTCTTAATTTGAACTTATGTCCCCGTAGGTTCGTAATCTGAACAAGTGGAAGGATCCCATCAGAATTCAGCGTGCTCAACCCATTCAAGGCCTTATAGACCTCAATCAGATCTCCGCGCAGGTGCCTAGTCTCCAGCCACTGCAATTTGCAGAACTTAAGCCTCTCTTGGTAAGAGTATCCCTTCATTCCCCTCACCAATCGTGTTGCTCTTCTCTGTACACGCTCAAGCAAATCTACATCCTTCCTAAAATGAGGCCTCCAGACCTGTACGCAGTACTCAAGGCATGGCCTGACCATTGCCTTATACAGAGGGACAATCACCTCCTTTTCCCTGCTAGCAAAATTCCTATATATCATTGACAAAACCCCATGACCTGCCCTAGCAGCCTGTCTGCATTGCTCAGAAAACTTCATATCTGACTGCACAATTACTCCCAGGTCTTTTTCATTTTCTACCACCTTAAGTGTAGTACCACACAGTTGGTACGTTTCTCTGGGGTTACTTCTACCCATATGCAGTACTTTGCATTTGTCAAGGTTGAACTTCAGTTGCCACTTCTTAGCCCATCTGCCCAATTTATCTAGATCCTGTTGCAGTAGCACACTGCCATTACTGTCATTAACAATCCTGCCAACCTTTGTGTCATCTGCAAACTTCGACATTAAGCCTGATATACCTTCATCAATATCATTGATAAATACACAAAACAACAGTGGACCCAACACCGAACCCTGTGGGACTCCACTAATAACATTAGTCCACGAAGAGCAGCACCCATTGATTACCACCCTCTGTCTTCTCCCACTTAACCATCCTTTTATCCATTGTAGCAACTTACCCTTAATACCATTCTGCTCCAATTTGTACAGTAGTCTTCCATGCGCAACAGTGTCAAAAGCTTTCCTGAAATCCAAGTATATGATATCAAAATTATTTTTTGCATTCAGTTCCTTTGTGACCAGATCATAATAACCAATCAAATTTGTCAGACAAGACTTTCCCTTAACAAACCCATGCTGTGTTTGAATTATTGCTGCAGTCTTGTCTAGATGATCCTGCAATGCATCTTTAACCAGTGACTCCATTATTTTACCCGGAATAGAAGTTAAACTATCTGGTCTGTAATTACTCGTGTCACCCTTCGATCCCCCTTTGTGAATTGGGGACACATTTGCACATCTCCAGTCCGTGGGAACCTCCCCTGGGTCCAAGGATGCTCTCATAATTATGGCTAAGGGTTTGCTTAGTTGCTTTGCCGCCTCCTTTAAAATAACTGGATAGATCCCATCCACCCCAGGTGCCTTTCTTATGTTTAACTTCAACAATTTCTCCTCCACTTTGCTCTCAGTTATTACAAAATCATTAAGCACACTGCTACAAAGTCCTTGGAAGTTGAAAATTTCACTATATTACTAAGCTATTTGTCTCTCTAAAAGGTCATTTTTATAATGGAAATTGCACTACACTTTCATCGTTATCATATGTTCCCATTATAAGAATCAATTTTGAATGCCTTTGTGATATTTTTCTAAAGCACGTTTCTGGAGGTCACGATGATATAACAATAAAAACAATTTGCACTTTCTGGTATATTGGGCTTTTCTGTTAGTGCATCTAATTATAAAATGAGTAGTAAACTCAATCTTATTGCATTTGAGATAATTCCAATAACTGCAATTGTGTATGTTTTTATGCTATTATGGTGAAATGTGTTCCCTTCACTGAAATCTTCAATCATATATAAAAAAAAAACGAATTTTCAAAAACTTCTCTTCATTTCTATTTACGTATCACAATGATGAAGGGAAAGGGACCAACGAAAAATGCAAGTGGTGGTAGTGCCAGGAAACGAAACAAAATTGATTTAGAAATGAAGATGATTAATTAAGAAGTATAAAGAAGGACAAAGTTTGTCATCTATTGCAAGGGAATTAGGTCTCGCTGCTTCAACAGTGAATACTACATTAAAAGACAGAGCACACATAAAAGGATCAACTTATTTAAGATCAACAGTGACTACAAAACTCAGGTGCTATATCGAAAATTCAACAAAATTCAGGTGCTATACCAAAGATAGAACAACTGTTAATAATATGGATGAGAAATCAGATTTAGAAGTGAGTGCCCCTGAGTCTAATTACCATTCAAGCAAAAGCAACAAGTATTAATAAAGATATTAAGGATAAGTACAGCGAACCCCAACCCAAGTTCGTGACAAGCAATGGGTGGTTTAATAGGTTCAAGCATCGTGCTGGTTTCCACAACATTAAAGTATGCAGTGAAGTCACCAGTGCTGATTCTGCAACTACAGAGAAATTTTGTGATGTGTTGGAAAAAATTATTGATGAAGGTAGCTATTAAATGCAGCAAATTTTTAACATTGATGTGACTGCTCTGCATTGGAAAAAAATGCTGGATTGAACATATATCTTCAAAGAGGAAAATACAATGTCAGGTTTCAAGGCATCAAAAGATAGGGTCATGCTCTTGCTTGGAGTTAATGCAGTGGGAGATTACAGATTAAAACCACTGCTTGTATACCATTCTGGAAATCTTCGTGCATTTAAGGGCATCAATAAAGCCACCCATGCATTTCCGATCGAACCAGAGAGAATGGATAACAATACCTCTCTTTGAGGATTGGTTTAAATGCTGCTTCATTCCCGAGATTTAAAAATATCGTAAAGACAATAACGTTTCTTTTAAGATTTTGCTTCTATTAGATAATGCTCCCGGGCATCCTATGGATCTAGATGATTTCAATTCGAACGTGACAGTTATATTTCTACCGCCAAACACGACTTCACTCATCCAACATATGGATCAGGGTGTTATTCCGAATTTAAAAGCATACTATTTATGCACAACATTTGCTCAGGCACTGTCTGGAGTAGACAGTGAGAAAAATTTTACATTAAGAGACTTTTGGAAATCTTACAATATTTACCATGCCTGGGCCTGGGCAGAAATTACTAAAAGTTGTTTAAATGGCACACAGAAGAAAATATGTCAGCGGCACGTAAAAGGATTTGAAAATGACAAATCATATGAAGAGGTTACAGATAAGATTTACAATCTTATCTGTAACCTCTTCATATGATTTAGGTTGCAGAGCTACTTCAGTTGGAGGTTGATGCCAAAGACATGGAGGAGTTAATAGAGGAAGATGAGAAGGAGTTATCTAATGAAGAACTTATTGACTTGCGGGCAGCGATAGTGAAAGAAGAAAATGCTGACGAAGCTCAAGATGAACCAAATGATGAGTCAAGGTGCTTCATCACCAGAGAGGTGGCAATGGCATCTTGTGAAATTGCATTGGCAATGGCAAGGTTTGAGAGGATGGATCCTGACAGTGAACGATTCTTAAAAGATAACAGGGGTGAATTATATGCTTGCTTGCTACAGAGAAATCTATGATGAAACAAAAAAAAACGACCGTCCAGTCATCCATTAATATGCTCTTTCATAAAGTTGAGCGGCCGATCCCTTCTAAATCTCCACAGCAGTCAACCTCCGCAGCGGCGTACTTATCAGCTGAAGATGTCGATTCTGGCAATGATGCTCAAGAGGTACAACTTACTGATGTTATGCCTGTCTCCTCTCTTTTTTGTAATTTTATAATTTTGAATTTTTTTTAAATTGCATGTTTTTGTAATTTTTCCTGCGCACGAGATAAAAAATTGAATAAATGCAATAAATAATTCTATTTACATGTTCGTTGAATTTCTTTTTTGATTCAATCAATTCAGCAAGCACAGTTGAGAGTGCTGCCCAAACATGGGAGAAATTCCGACTTACGTAGCATTCCGCGGAACACAACTCTTACGTAAATCAGGGAGTTCCTGTACATTGATTCCAACACTTTTCTTTTTATTTTTTTTTATGAACACCCCCAAACATGAGAGGTATTAGAACCTATAGTACTTAGTACCGTGCTTGGGTTGGAGGTTGAGAAGACGAAAGAAGATTAGACTTGAACTTCTGTAGACTGTAATTTTCAGGAAATACATACGAAGGAAGGTTGTTCCAGAAAACGGCAGTTGAATGAATAAATGAGGAAGATGAAAAGTTGGTTGTGTGAGTTCGAAGTTGGACAGTAAATGGATGTTGGCTGGTGGTGGCACGTGTTCGGATGGTTTTGAAAGAGAGAGCGGAAATTATAGAAGCCAATTCAGGAGAACAGTGCCCATGGAAGTATCTGAAGAAAAGGCATGCAGCAGAAACAGTACATTTATGAGACATCGAGTGGAGAGACTGTTAGAGACGAGTCATTAATTAACCTAACTGCTCTCTTCTGAATGGAATCTAGAAGCCTGAGAGAGGTTTTAGGGGCACCGCCCCAGATGTGGGTACAATATTCCATGGTAGGGCAGATTTGCAATTTGTACAGAGTGAACAGCTGTTTGGAAGAAAAGTAATGCCGAGAGCGAAAGAGAAAACCAAGTTTTTTAGATGCAGAGGAAGCAATATTTGTAATGTGCTTGCGCCAAGGGAAATTAGAAGTCAGGGAAATCCCCAAAAGAGATATATCATTTTGCATAGAAATTGGAGTGTCACCAAAGATAAACATAGGAGCAGAAGAATCCTTTTTGCGAGATATAAGACAAGACTGAGTTTTAGAAGGATTGAAATCAACTAAGTTGTCTTTGCCCCACTGGAGAATTACCTGTAGATCGGCATTTAAGGAATTGGTAGCAGATATTTGAGAAGTTGAAGCTGATTGAGCCCGGAGTTTCTCAAAATGGAAAGTGGAATGCAATTGCTGTCATCAGCAAAACTATGGATAGGATTTCCAGTCAATAGAAGAAGGTCATTAATATACAAGAGGAAAAGAGTGGGGGAAAGAACTGAACCTTGGGGGACACAAGCATTAGTGGAAAAGTTAGAAGACAGAGAGCCATCTACATCACCCTCAATGAGCGATCAGAGAGAAAACTGGATAACCAATTACAAAAAACAGTTGGCAAACCATAAGATGGAAGCTTGTTTAGGAGACCTTTATGCCCAACACGATCGAAAGCCTTCGAGATTTCAAGAGCAACTTGCTTGTGTTTCACCGAACTTTTCCATTCAATTTGTCCATAAGTGGGTAACATAAGCCAGAATATCACCAGTGGATCAACACTGATGGAATCCATACTGGTAATCGTTGATCAGGCAGAAGGTTTCTAGGTAGTTTAAGAGTTGGCGGTTAATTGATTTCTCCATTATTTTAGAAAGAGTAGAAGTAATCGCAATAGAATGATAATTGGATGGGAGGGATTTGTCACCCTTTTTAGGAACTGGCTGGATATGAGCAAATTTTCAAGCAGAAGGAAAAGCACCTTTGGAATAAGAAAGTGAAAAAAGGCAGCAAAGAACAGGAGTAAGTTCAGGAGCACAGGTTTTGAGAATAAGTGAAGAAATACCATCAGGACCTGGAGCTTTCTTAGCATCAAGATTTGTCAAAATCCTTCTGACATCCTTTTGACGGAAGACCACAGGAGGCATTGAATGGAGCGTGTTGGGAATGGTGGGAGGTGTTTTACTAAGATCATTAATACTTGAGTTAGAAGAAAAATGGGATGCTAGCAGGTCAGCTTTATCCTTAGCTGAAGTGACAACAGAACCATCTGGTTTTGACAGAGGTGGGAGCAGATATGGGAAAAAGTTGCAGCCAATAACTTTTGCAAGAGACCAGAATGCTCAGCTACCATTAGTGCAAGAAGCAAGTTTTCTACTCTTAACCTGTTCAAAATCTAGTTTGGACTGATTAATAACTGCTTTACAATTGTTGCGAGCTTTGATGTAGACAGAAAATGAAACTGAAGATTTGGAAACAAGCCAATTACGATATGCAGCATTCTTCTCTTGAACAGCCTTAGCACATTTATTGAAAAACCAAGGTTTAGAAAAAGGACGAGATTTTAAAGTGGAGTGTGGAATAAAGAATTCCGTTCCTACAAGAATAATTTCACTGACACGATCTGAGCAAACATTGACATCAGAAGTTTTGAAACAGTAATCCGACCAAGGAAAAGAAGAAAAGAAGTCTCGCAGGTCATCCCATTTTGCATTCTTGTAATGCCAAACAATACGAGGTTGGGAATGGCCATGAGATAAAGGCTCCATTGGAGAAAAGACAATCACTAAGTTGTGATCTGAGGTGCCTAAAGGACCACTCACATCGACCGTGTACTTAGAAGGGTTGTGAGAAAAAGATCAAGCATGTTGGCTGCATGGTTAGGATTGTCCCGTATTCTTGTAGGTAAATGAACAATCTCTGCAAGGTCATTAGTAATTGCAAAAGCCTCAGCATCTCGACCAGCTGGGTCGGTGTGACTAGAAAACGGAAGCCAGCTGGAGTTGCGAACATTAAAATCACCAAGGAAAATTACCTCACTGTTAGGAAAGTTGGACTGGAGAAAGTCAAGTTGCAAAGAGAGGAAGTCAAAGAGCCCCAAGTGATTAGTGGTGTTGGGAGAATGGTAGAGTCAACAGATGAATTTGACACAATGAAGTAGAGAGATTTTAAGCCAGAGAAGATCGAAAAGAGGAGATTCCAAATTACCAAGTTTCTGACAGGGAATATCGGAATGGACATATGCACAAGTACCATCTTTGAGGCGGAAGGAATCATACAGCGAATAATTTAAGCAACTGAGATGAGCAGTAGTTGAATCAACCGATAACTGAGATTCTGTCAGAAAAAATACATGGGGTTTGGCAGACTGCAAGTGAAAATGTACGTCGTTGAGATTAGAATTGAGACCACGTATATTTGTGAAATGAACTAGGAAGTGTTTCAAACATTCCTGATAGGCATTTTTTGAAATTACTAATAGTTGCTTTCTGAACTGTGATATAAACAATTTCCTGAGTAATTAAAAATCTGTAGCCTTCCAAGAGGAGGACTTTAAACTGGGAAAACAAACAAAATCACAGCGCTCTAAATCTGGTGAGTATGGTGGATCGAGTTCTTTGCAAGAAATTCTTGAATGGAAAGCGCTAATTGTGCAGTGAACACTGTCAAGGTGAAAGTGTCAATTCCTTAAAGCCTACTTTTCTGGCCTTTTTCTCAAAAACAGAATTAATTAATTACTGTAGAACTGTTTTGTAGTATTACTGGTTTGTTTGACTATGTGGGACAAATTCAAAATGAACAATGCCTTGTGAGTTAAAAATAAATATTAAGTTTTCTGAGCAGTGTAAACAGGCAGCCAGGAAAACCCATAGTGTCCTATTAATGATTTATTGAATATTATCCTGTAGTGATATGGAGTTCATAGTCCCACTGTATAAGGCAATTGTAAGGTCACATCTGGAATACTGTTCTCAAGTATGGAGACCTCATCTGAAAAAAGACATTTAGCATCTTGAAAGTGTCCAAAGATGGGCAGCTCGTGTGGTAAAAATCAGCAAAAGGGCCAACCGTACAGGGAACCTCAATTTCCTGATTGAATTTTATAAGGCTCTGAGAAGGGTTAGAAAAATGAATGATGGCAGAATTTCAGAACTTGGGGTATAAATTCAAATTACAGGGGAAGGGATTTAGACTCAAAGGTCAATATATGTGAGGAGGGAAGCAAATAATTTATATTTTCTTATCTATTCATTTTTTTTTTTTCAGCCAGTGCAGCAAAAGCTTGTGACTTTCTTGCACTATATGGCTGTTACTATTACTATTACTAAATATGTTAAGTATTTTGGGCCTTGGAGAAGGTAGGGTTCCACTGAGAGAGCTGACCTTTGTTCTGGGTAGTCGCCATACACCCCACAATTTAATAGGCCTCTGTAGCCGAGTGGTCAGGAGCAGGAGTGCAGTAGCATATGCTCTTTGAGTAGACCGGGATTCAAGCCCCTGACTGCTAAATATGGTCAATCTGCCAACCCACACTGGACCAGCGTGGCAGATTATGGTCCATTTCCCTCAACATGGATTGTTGAGGAGGATTCCATCCTGCAGTGGGTTGATAATGGCTGCAGTTTACCTTTTTTTTTTTACCCACAATTTGACACCATTAAGGAGTGAATGGCATATTTGAACAATTTCCATAATCAAATGTTTCAATAATCAAAAAATTTCATAATCAAATAATTCAATTATGAAATCAAAAACAACAAAATTAAGAAGAAAAAACCAACAGTGGAGGGATTCAATTGGGCAATGCTTTCGTCTCCCCACATACAGGAAGATGTTGCTCTAATGGTACCAGCACTTCAGTTTTAGTTTTGATAATAACAGATGAAATCCCTCCATAATAAAATCTACCACTTTTGCTTCTCCCCCTTTTCTTCTTCTTCTAATTTTAGCTGTATTCAGTTTCATAAATGAATTATTTGCATAATCAATTATGAAAATGCCATAATTAATTATGAAAACACAATAATCAAGTATTTCGATTACTAGCCATAATTGATTATTTTGATAATGCCCATCACTATCATTAAGTACAGTAGAAACTGTGGATCAGCCGCAGTAACACATTAATAAAATCCTAACATGCAAGAGCTCACCA
Organism: Mastigoproctus giganteus; assembly: GCF_048544385.1. Lineage (NCBI taxonomy): Eukaryota > Metazoa > Arthropoda > Arachnida > Uropygi > Thelyphonidae > Mastigoproctus > Mastigoproctus giganteus. Next base: position 4,306,798 of record NC_143580.1, read on the forward strand.
CTGTCTATGATCAGTGAGGATGTGAGAGGCAAACTGAATTGAAATATTTCACATTCCCACATCAGATAATGAACACAAACAAATGAATATTTGGTTTTTGAAGACAGAGAGCAGCTAGAGCAAGGATCATCTTTGATGGACAAGTGGACCACTTTAAACTTTGCAAACCATTGGAATATCAAAAATAGCTTTCAGAGATGTTTGTAGCATTTATGGGTTTCTATTACATTTCCCTTAATTTGAAACAAAATTTGATGCAAAGCACGCATTTTAAAATGTGACAAAATTCATAAGGCACCTTCTATTCAACATGCATGCTAATTCAGACTGCTGTAAATAAATAGGTGATTCATGCATTACTATGTCTAGATGAGTCATTGAACATGTTGTGACAAGTGGAAATTCACTATTTCAGTTTCAAGATACGAAGTCAGTCCCTAAATTTTTTGATCACAACTTGTATACTTGTAAGCGGTGTGATAATATACTTGTGTGAATATATACTTACCAGTGGTCCCGTGGGTCCAGTCTGCCCTGGTTGGCCTGGCTGCCCTGGTGGTCCCTAATAAAACAGCAATTATTATTTAACTGCTAGAAAAAATTTAAAAAAAAAAAAAATTAACCTTAATAAAGATGTTAAAAAAATTAAAATTATTAATTTTTAATATTTTTACAATAGTCTTCTTACAGTTATCCAATCCTCTCATCTAATCCCTTTACATTTTGATTTAAACATTTATTATGAAAAACAAATAAAAAAAAATAAATAATAATTTTAAATTATCTCAAAATATAAAACATTTTATAAAAATTATATAAGCTATAATAATAAACTGAAACATCAAAAAGGGTGAAACCCAAATTTTTATTAAAAATACTGGCAAATTACCAGCAGTTTTAATAAAAATGTTCCTCCCCCTCTTTTAAATCTAACATTGAGAGATGGTCATAGTGAAATTTTCATGGTGAGTTTGACTTTGACAAACCAAATTTATGCACATTTCTCTGGGAATTCTTTTATTCTAATTTAATTTTCAGTCCCTTTTAAATGCCTTTTAAGAACTAACACCTTCCTTCATATTTTTTACTTATGGATTTGAAGGTATTGTTAAAAAAAATTGCCCTCAATGTTGACTATTCTTTATCATATAAGTTACCAACCTTCATAAGTTTTAATTAGTACTGAAATAATATCAAAAATTTATACCAACTCAAGGATATGTGGCATTTGAGTTTCAATATTAAGCATGTAAACAAAAGACTGTACAACAGTCTTTTGCTTTTATATTTTACTCCTTGTTTGGAGTAAAGATTACAAAGCAGATTCAGAAACACTGCCATTTTATAGTTTAGTGGGTCAATAGTGCATAAATTGGGATATAAAACTGTGTACATTGTAATGTACTGTAATTCTTATCAATAAACTAGACTAAGCAATATTTCTCATCATGCATGTTACATACTTGATATTCAGACTTAAGTAAGATATCCACATAATGAAATTTTTCCATCATAATAGAAATTGTTTTTTAATAAAAATCATTTCACTAGTCTTCCCATTTATAATAATTTAATTATTGTATGTGAGCAAAAATAAATTATAACCAACTGACAGCATTTTATGAATGGAAAGACATTTGGCATCTAAAATAAATTTGAGGCTAAATAATAACAAATAATTATTGATACTGATGGTGGATGGAGGACTCAGCCTTTATATTAAACTGGGGCATATAAAGCTAAATAAAAATTTGTCACATACTGTACTGTGTTTATGACTTTCCAGTCTTTAACAAAATTGAAACTGAAAATCCAAACTGAATTAATGATATTTCTATTGATAATTCCTTTATTATTATATTTTCTACATTTACTGATAAACTCTCAATAACATCCAATCACTAATACCACAACTATTCACCAAAACAAATATATTTGATATTTTCGACACAAGATACAATATAAAAATTCCTTTGGACAAGCTCAGTAAGGTTGTCTTCAGAAAATCACAGATGGTTATAAAACTTAATTGTATTCTGCTACTAGTCTACAGCAGAGAATGTGGAAAATTAGAATTAGTAGAGACATACGATGCAAGAAATTAAGCTTATACAGCACTAGTCAAAAACAGTTATATTAAAAAATAAAAATACAAACTATTCATTTAGCTAAAACGCTAACCTCTTCTAAATAGAAAATTCCAATCGACAAAATAATACTAAAATCTTTTCAAAAATAAATAACTTGCCTCTTTTCCTTTAGGTCCAGGTGCTCCTTCTGAGCCTGGAATACCCTGAAAATTAAAACAAAGTATTTACAATTATACAGAATGAAGACTATCAAAATTATCTTGTATATCAAAATATATTTAAATAAATAAAATAATTCTAACAATATCAGAATAAGAACCAGAATCAATTTATGTGGTCATGCCAAGTTAATGAATCCACAATATTCTTAGTAAAATAGAATTCTGCCAATATAGCAAATAAACTAAATAATATACACATATTTATAAGGAGTAGCCAATGAATAACAAAATTAATATTATAAAAGTGCTTTACTGAAAAAATTAACACAACTTAACCCCTTCGTACCAGTCACTTCAGCAGCTACACAGTTTTTTTTTTTTTTTTTTTTTAATGAAAACCTAAAAACACAAGAGGTATTAGAACTGATAGTACTTAGTACCATGCATGATGGGCTGATAGTTGAAATGAAAGAAGATACTTGGTGACATTAGACATGAATTTCTGTGGATTGTAATTTTCAGGAAATATAAATATACCTCACTCTTATACCATTATACCTTATACCTCACTCATATATAACAATTTTTTTGGCTAATTATAATACCAACTAGATAAATTGGAGAATTTAGCATAAAAGTATTAGGGTTGAAAACTATACTCATTAGTTCAAAGGGCCAAGTTTAGGTAACCTAAGTTGGACTTCTTTGTTGTACCCTATAAATAAACACATATAATAAAATAAAATACAATAAAATAAAATAAAAATAAAATTAAATAGTAAAATTAAAATGATAATATAGCTGTTTGTTTGTTTGTTATTTGGTTTTTAGGAGCATTAGCAACTAAGGCCATATTGCTCCGGGATATGCGGTGGTCATTTCCTGACCTTTCCGCATCCTCCGTATTTGGTGGTGACGGGCTCGAACCCCGGTCTAATCAAGAAGCGTGTGCTACGCACTGCTGCTCCTTTCCACCTGGCTATGGAGGCGCCTGATAATATAGCTAATTATAGATATATGGATACATTGAATGGAACGTTAACTAGGGCTAGCTCCACTCAATACATCCCAGCAATAATTAGCTGAGGCTATCTGTTTCTGTTTGCCATTTGCCAGTTTTTCTATATTCCAATATACTGAGAATTTACTGTGAATATAAAATCAAATTGGCTTAATTACTTTAATATTCCTTACATTTAGCAGAAATTTGGGCTAGCAGTTATTCTGCCAGTTTTCTGCTAAATTTAAGGAATATTAAAGTAATAAAGCCAATTTGATTATATATTCACAGTAAATTCTCAGTATATTTAAATATAGAACAAATGGCAAACAGAAACAGATAGTCTCAGCTAATTATTAATGGGATATATTGAGTGGAGCTAGCCCTAGTTAATGTTCCATTTAATGTATCCATATATCTATAATTAGCTATATTATCATTTTAATTTTACCATTTCATTTTATTTTTATTTTATTTTATTTTATTGTATTTTATTTTATTATATGTGTTTATTTATAGGGTACAACAAAGAAGTCCAACTTAGGTCACCCAAACTTGGCCCTTTGAACTAATTATAGTTTTACCTCTAATACTTTTATGCTAAATTATCCAATTTATCTTGTTGGTATTATAATTAACTAAAAAATTGTTATATACAGACAGATGTAATGTACAATCATAAATCTGATGGCATTAATCTGTTCTGCCACTCTTTCTCTTTTTCTATTTTTTCTATCTATTTCTTATATTCTTTTATATAACTTCTTATATATATATATATATATATATATTTGTATATATATATATATATATGATATAGTAGTAATATAAAACTTTAAAGAAGCAAAATAAACAGAACAAGGAAAATAAAAAAAAGTTATTGTATGTCTAATGCTCCAAAACATGCAGTGCAGCAGTAAATGAAGCAAAAGGATATAAATAATGTGTGTGGTTTGTGAAAATGGAAATGAAAGTACACACGGTGCCTGAATTAAGAGAAGTTTAAGGAATAGTCGAAAGTGGAAGTGAAGTAGTGGTTAAACAGGTGAAAGAATTTGAAAAACCTAGTACAAAAATGAACTAGGACTGAGGAAGCAAGCAATATACAAAAATATACACAAAAATTTTTACAAAAAATAAAAATAAAAATAAAAATTAATAAATAACAAAGAAATAAATAAGTAAATAACACTGTATTCAGATATGGGAGGACAATTTTAGCAAGAGGTCAAAACAGGTGATGGTAAATAAGTAAAATCTGAATATAGTAAATGAAATATGATACATAGCCAGGAAATTCATCAGGCTCCTGACCATGTGTCAGGCACTGCTTTTCCAAACTTGTCTGTAGTATTAGAAAAAAAAGGGAGGGGAAGCAAATATGTGGCCTTTATCGTAATACTAAAAGAAAAGGTAGTCCCACCACAGTGTAAAAATTAAGTTAATAATGTACTTCAAAATAAATACAAATTTACAAAAGTGTAGGGTGAAATATAATACAAATGTATGTGAAGTGCGGTAGGGGTGAAAGGTAAATATTTATAAATTGTAAATATTTTAAATATTTGTATAGTTTGTAAATATTTCAGTTAAATATTTTAGTCCTGCTCTTTCAGATGCAACAATATTCCTTGTGCTTTATGGAAACTGGAGCAAAAGGCCTTTGGCTAAAATCTATTATTTGGGTACCACTTGTCTCCGTGCAGTTGGTCGTAGAACGAAGTGATTGTATGGTCAAGTTTTGTGGTTGAGTGATTATTGTGAATGCATTTTGTTTCTGATTGTTTTGTGTTGTTGAGGAGGGGGGGGAGTAGTTAGCTTAGGTGTTTATAAGGTGTTTATAACCCCCATTCTGCTATTTTAAAATCAGAAAACGAGTTCACAATTTTAAAACAGCAGCAAGTAGGGGGATGAACACCCTAGGCATGTCAACCTAGGAAGAAAGGGGTGGGACTAAACAGTGAGTGGCACCTGCCAGTCACTGCCTTCTTCCTGACTTTTAGTCGAAGTATGGAGTGGTACCCAAGATTTGAATTTTTACCAGGCCTTTTCCTAAGTGACCTATGTAAACGCAAATAAATAATTATATAGTGATATTTATTCGATCTTGAGAATGTCCACACTACAAATGCACAGGTAAATAATTACATAGATCATTTCCTGATTAGATATCGATCAGTGCATTTGGAGAGGTGTATCTTTTACGTAGAAAAGATTTGACTTACTCCGTCATATCTCTACATATTACATAGAAAAGCATGAGTGGGGGTTGATGAGCAAAGCGAGCAGGGGGCAGAGCCTCTAGTTAACCATTAAAAAAAATCAAAAGAATCGCAAATGCATTATATCTCACTGATAGTACAATATTTTTATTTAAGAAATAGATGTCCAGTCAGAGAAAAAATGCATTTCTTACATGAACTCTATCTATTAAATGAGGCATATATAAATTCAAGATTACTAAGAAAGAAAAACAAAAATTTACCGGTGGTCCTGGTAGTCCTGCAAAACCTCTCTGTCCAGTAAATCCTCTTGGACCCTAATATACAGTAAAGCTTAATTAGGACAATATTACATAACACACAGATTGCTTTCTAACTATTAGTATATACAGGTGTTCACGAAATTATGATAATTAAAAGATAGCAAATGATAACTAATATCAGTACAGAAATCTTTGTTTTCAGATCCCTATTCAATAGCAAATAAAGTTCTGCATCTATCCGTCCACCCTTAACTTTTGTGATTCATATTGCACTTTCACATGATAAATAGCATTTCTAGGACTTGGTATAATTATACCCTTTGTGTTATGCAAGATTTAGGAAATTACACTTTACCAATTGGATACTTTTTAACTTAGTTTAATGGGAGGAAAAGGATAAAATTGTTACATTTTATCTTTTTCCTCCCATTAAACTAAGTTAAAAAGTATCCATATTTTGGATATTAGAACTGTCCTAATCAGTTCTAATATCCAAATTAAAAGTGCTACATTTCTAATGGATAAACAGGGCTTGGTCTTACCATTTCTCCTGGATGTCCTGGTAAACCTGGTGGTCCTTCATCTCCCTATGAAAAGAGAAATAATAATAAACATTTAGATTGATCATTATAAGAGCAAATTCTAGTTATTTACTACTGCTGATAGCGTACACAATCATATAAGTTATATTTAACTTTACACAAAAGTATTCCGTTTTTATTATTTGTGATTAACATTATATCTTCAAACCACTGTTTATCTGGTTATTTTATTCAATTTATTAAATAATATTTTATTTAATACATTTATTTATAATATTTGGGCATGTGCATCACCCTCACTTCAAAAACCGGTGTTCGTGTGTGAATACAAATGGGCCATAAATAAGCATCACTGACCCCCTCAACTGAGAACAACTGACATGGCTGAGGGGCTAAATGTACCCAGACTCCCAAAGTTAATTGACAGCAGGCATTTAATAACTACAGTAAAAATGTTCACAGGAGTGATAAATTCCCAAAACATTTGGGATTTCTGTCAGTGGCACAACCCCCACCATCCTTGAGGTCTGACCCCACACTAATCCTCAAATACATCCATCTGAAACTTTTTAATCATTTCCTGCCTGCCCAGACACTCCCCAAAATTCAGGCATTGCTCTGTCTTGGAATTAACCTGCAGAAAATGGCTTTATTTATTAACCTGCAGAAAAGAATTTATTTATTAATATAGCTTAAAATTAAAAAAAAAAAGTGCAAGAATCCCTTCAGTAATTATGGATTTCATATAAAGTGGCTTTATATTTGTATACCAAAATTTTACAATCGGCACTTTTCTTTACATATCCATGGATCTTTACACTATGTAAAAAAAGTCCTGAGTTTGAACCATATCAAGATGAGAGGAAATTTTGTGGACTATTTTTACACTTTGGCTGAGTTAGTCTATTCGTGGAAAAGGATTGCATGGTTTTGTTTTTTGGCTTGACACAATAGAGTGGACAAGTGTGAGAGCATACAGCACACAAGTTTGAGTGGACTACAGTTCAAACTCACATGACTGCTAAATATGGTTAATGAGGTATTCATTGTTAAAATGATTAATTATAAACTATTTTGACCTTGTGGTCATGAATAAAGCATGTACATGCATGCATACACATGCAAACACACACACACGTCTATAAAAAATTGGAAAGGGAAAAGGAAGATATGTGACAATATACATATATGTGTATATATTTCTATCTTACATTTAAAATGTATTACTTTTATTATTATACTTTTTACTTTTTCAATTACTATACTCTTTACTTTTGCTATAATTATACTACCTCCTCTCAATCTTTCCCTTTTCTCTTCCTCCCATTTCCTTTTTCTTTTCTTACATCAGACTAAATCAATCCAAAATCTGCCAACCTGCACAGGATCAGCATGGCAGATTATGGTCTATTCCTCAACATGGCTTCACAACATAATAACGCCTCTCTCAGATGACTGTGAGCCTAGCTATGGCAGCAGGAAGACCAACTCAGTGGCAGAGGATGCTAAGAATGACTGGCTCAATCAGGCTGCCTTAGAATGCTTAACATTCAGTCTATGAGTACAGACTCACACCAGGAGAAACTAATACAAGACCTGAAACAACATTAGTTGGGACATCAGAGGTGAAAGTGATTCTTACACTGCTTCTATTAGAATGGAGGGCAGGGTGCTTGGGTTTCCAGGAATGGTGGTGATAATCACGGAACAAATAATACATGGGCTGTGTTAGGGTAACTAAGATTAAGAATAAGTGCATGTATACTTGCATGTACACCAGTGCTAGGTGATTAGTAAATAAATTGATGAACTTGAAATGCAGGTCAAGACATCAAAGGCAGATGTTGTTGGGATATCACAGACGTGGTGTCACACAGATAGCAGCAGTGCAGAATTGGAAATTGGGGTGTACAGTATGTACAGGAAGGACAGGCAGGATAGGAAGGGAGGAGGGGTTATGCTGTTAGTTATGAAATACATGAAATCTAAGGAAGTGCATCCAGTTGACATATATGGTCAGTGCAATGTTGAGTCAGTTTGGTGTGACATAAACACCAGAAAAGGGAAAATGAGAGTAGGAGTGTGTGTTATAGGTCTAATGACTCTGATGAGTACAACAAACAACTCATACAGAGAAATAGTGGGCCAGTAAATCAGATTGTCTAATAATGGGGGATTTTAACTTCCCAGACATTGACTGGAATTTGTGGGTTGGTCAATCACACACCAGCAAGACTTCTGTGGATTTACTGGATGACTGTTTTCTACAGCAACACATTAGAGAGGCAACCAGAAAGAGTAATGCCCTTGATCTGGTTATCAGCAGTGATTTTTCATGCATAAATAATTTGCAGATAAAGGAACCACTAGGTTATAGTGATCACAGTGTACTGATGTGGGATTTACTTAAAGATGTAACTACCACCAGGGACAAAGAGAAGGGTTTTTGCTTTCATAGAGGTGACTACAGTGGTGTAAGACAGTTTTTAAATTCTATACAGTGAGACCAACTGATGATGTTACCAACAGCAAATTCTCTAAGTGGGAAGCATTCAAGGAACTAATCGTGGATGCTTCTAGCCTTTTCATACTGATTAAGAAATACTATTCAAGGTTTAGGCCTAAATGGATCTCAGATGAACAGATGAGACTCATGGCAGAGAAGAAAAACGCTGCTCTTCGTGGACTAATGTTATTAGTGGGGTCCTCCAGGGTTCAGTGTTGGGCCCACTGTTGTTTTGTATATTTATCAATGATACTGATGAAGGTATAACGGTGAGGCGATCTGACAGAGGTATATAAAGACTTGAATGGTTTGAGCATGCTCAATGCCGATGGGATTCTTCCTCTTGCTCAGAATAATCACCTGAGAGGGGATAAATTCAAATTGAGGAAAGGCAGATGTAGGATAGATGTGCAGAAATTTGCCTTTAGCCAGCAGGTAGTTGGTTGGTAGAACAGACTTCCATCCTTTCTTGTGGAAGTTGATAGCCTAAATAAATTTAAGGCTCAGCTGGACAGGTATTTTGAATGAACGGAGGGGTGAAATGGGAGTGGTTTTTTTTTGGTTTTTTTTTGGCTGATGCTGCATAAGCTTGCTGTCTTGCATCATATGCCTCTACTAATGCTAATGCCAGCCTTAATTTTGAATTTTGCAGTGATATAAAGATTGGCAGTGTTGTTAATGACAGTAATGGCAGTGTGCTACTGCAACAGGATCTAGAAAAGTTGGTCAGATGGGCTGAGAAGTGGCAACTGAAGTTTAACATTGACAAATGCATATGGGCAGAAGTAACTCCAGAGTAGCATAACAACTGTGTGGTACTATACTTGGTAGAAAATGAAAAAGACCTGGGAATAATTGTGCAGTCAGATAGGAAGTTTTCAGAGCAGTGCAGACAGGCTGCCAGAGCAGGTCATGGGGTATTGTCAATGATAAGCAGGAATTTTGCTAGTAGGGAAAAGGTGATTATCCCTTTGTATAAGGGAATGGTCAGGCCACACCTTGAGTACTGTACAGGTCTGGAGGCCTCATTTTAGGAAGGCTGTAGAGTTGCTTGAGCAAGTACAGAGTAGGGCTACAAGATTGGTTTTTTTTTTTTTTTTTGGGTAGTTGTTGGCGCATTGGCTTCTGTAGCCATAATGCACCTCCCAAGATTTTTGCAGTACTTTGATCCAAGCCCGAGGTGGGATTCGAACCCGCGACCTTTAGGTTGCCAGGCAGGCACTTTACCCACCCGGCTAGCCCTGTCTGCACAAGACTGGTTAAAGGGAACGAAGGGGTGGTCTTATCAAGAAAGGCACCTGCAAGGTGATCTAATTGAGGTGTATAAGGCCTTGAATGGGTTGAGCAGGCTCAATTCTGATGGATTCTTCCTCTTGCTCAGATTATAAACCTGAGGAGGCAGAAATTCAAATTGAGGAAACAGCTATAAAATAGATATAATGTGGTAATGTACAAACTCTCCATCAGGAACCACAAACAGTAGTAATGTGGTTCCTGATGGAGAATGTTCAATGGTTGCTACGTGCCATTGGAACATCACATAATGCCATTTTTGATAGGGAGAATCTGGAAGATTTGATTCAGCAAGGAGCTGATGTCAATCAGTCCCATGGTACACTTCTTCCTTTGCATTGTGCATGCATGGTCAATAATGTGCAAAGTATAAAAGTACTTCTCCAGAGGAGAGCTGAGGTATGAATTAAAAAATTGGTTGTTTTTTTTTTTTTTTTTCACAATAGTAATTTTTTGATGTTTGTATTAAAAAAAAAAGCCCATCTGAAAGTGATAAAGCCCAAGAAACCTATAGGGAAAAAGAAATCCAAAGAAGAAAAAATTAGTCAAGAAACACTTGTCATGATGAACCAAAGACGACAAATGAAGAGCAAGAAAAACACTGACAGGGAGAAAATTGAGTATACTGAGTTATGCAAAGCCATTAGAAAGAGACTCAGAGAGGACATAAGAAGATTTAACACAAGAAAAGTAGAACAAGCATTAGGGGAAAACAAAGATTTAAATCAGCAGCCATGAGCAGTAATACAGAAAGACAAATGATACTGAAACTGAAGAATAGCGATGGTGTACTTATAAACAGCAGAGAAGGCATAATTCAAATAGCAGAAGACTATTATAGAGAATTATACAAGGAGTGAGGGAATGATACCAGCAGTGGAGAACATGGATTGCAAAGTAGCAACACATACGACATAGCCGATATTCTTCCTGATGAGGTAGAACATGCATTGAAGAAAATGAAGAATCGGAAAGCCCCGGGGGAAGATGAAGTTACTGTAGAGTTGTTAAAATTGGGAGGAAGAGACATAACACAAAAACTGGCAAGGCTCTTCACAAAGTGCATTAAAAAAGGTGTGATGCCTAAGCAGTGGAATAATGCAATCATAGTTTTGCTGCATAAGAAAGGAGATAAATCAGAAATTGGAAATTATAGACCAATTAGCTTGTTATCCCATATCTACAAGTTGTTCACAAGGGTCATTACTAACAGATTAGAAAGAATACTTGATGAGAATCAACCGAAAGAGCAAGCTGGCTTTAGGACAGGATTCTCAACTATGGATCACTTTCACGTAATATCACAGCTAATGGAGAAAGCAAATGAATATAAAACACCATTATGCCTGGCATTTGTGGATTATGAAAAGGCATTTGACTCCATACAGCATAAGGCAATGTTTCGGGCACTGGAAAGACAAGGCATAGATACTCCATATATTATGATTTTGAAGAAAATATATGAGAGTGCTACATCCTTTATTAGACTAGACAAAGACAGTAGCAAATTTAAAATCGAGAAAGGAGTTCGACAAGGAGACACAATATCTCCGAAGCTGTTTACTGCTGCCCTTGAGGAAGCTTTCAGAAGATTAGACTGGTCGCAGAAAGGAGTCAATGTGAACGGAGAGTACCTAAACCATTTACGATTTGCAGATGACATTGTGGTCATAAGCCACGATCCCAAAGAATTAGAGGAAAATCTTAATCAGTTATGCACAGTTAGTAAGGATTTTGGACTAAAGATGAATATGGCTAAAACAAAAGTAATGATGAACAAGTATGCCTCAGAAAGGGAAATAATGATTGAAGGAGCAGTAATTGAAAAGGTGGAGTCATATACTTATCTGGGACAAGTTATTAGCTGTAATAATGATAAATGGCTGGAAGTCAAGAGAAGAATAAATTTTGGATGGATAGCATTCAGGAAATATAGTCACATACTGAAGAGCAATATCCCAGTTTGTCTGAAACGTAAAATAATGAATCAATGTATACTCCCCACCATGACTTATGGAAGTGAAACTTGGGCACTCACCAAAAGAATGGAAGAGAAGCTAAGAACTACACAGCGAAGAATGGAACGAATTATATTGGGAATCAGACTGTTAGATAAGAAGAGAAACACATGGATTAGGCAGCAAACTCAAGTAAAGGACATTCTTATCAAAACTAAAGAACTAAAATGGTCTTGGGCAGGACACATAGGTCGAAGACATGATGACAGATGGACTAAGAAAATAACAGAATGGTACCCAAGAGGAGCTAGAAGAAAACCCGGAAGACAACGGCGAAGATGGATAGATGAAATTCATGAGTTTTTGAGTAGTAAATGGATGGCCAGTGCTCAAAACAGAAGGAACTGGAAAGTTGCTGGAGAGGCCTTCATCCTGCAGTGGACTGAAAATGGCTGATGATGATGACGATGATTAAAAAAAAAAAAAAAAATGAGAAGCTTTTGGGATACCTTACCAAAAAATATCAATTGAATATGGAATCTTCAAAAGATTTAAAATAATTTCAAAAAATATTATCCATTTTTTATGTATTAACTTCAGTTTTTGTAGGTATTATATGACACTTTTTCTAATAGTAATATTTTGAGATCTTTTTTTTTTAAAAAACTTGAATTCTACCACTGCTATGTATTCATCAAAAGAAACGTGTGACATATAAGTGATAGCCTGTTGAAGTTCCATATATAGATGTGGGACTTAAATGACTTTAAAATTGTGAGAAATATGAAAATATTTTAAATACATGTTGTTCAGATGTTTTTATATGCTAATGTTGGTGTGGGTAAACAGCCTCACCAGGCCAGCCAGTTATTCCTGTAGGAATTCAGACTTTAGTTTTGGTATCCCTTACATAAGGTTCAGATCTGGAGCAGCAGCCCCTCTCCCCCAATGCTCCTGGGTGTAGGGAAAAAAAACAGCATGTGTACCCAGTATGCACAAAAGGTGTTTTGTGCAAAGGCAGTGCAGCTGGTCAGCAAGAGTAGCTCAATGATATACAGAAATTTTTCTAGCAGGGATAAGGAGGTGATTATCCCTTTGTATAAGGCGATGGTCAGGTCATACCTTGAGTACTGTATACAGGTCTGGAGGCCTCATTTTAAGAAGGATGTAGAGCTGTTGGAACGAGTACAGAGAAGGGCAACAAGGTTAGTGATATACCCTTTCAGAAAGGGTATATCAGCCGGTCAGCAAGAGTAGCTCAATGATATACAGAAATTTTTCTAGCAGGGATAAGGAGGTGATTATCCCCTTGTATAAGGCGATGGTCAGGCCATACCTTGAGTACTGTATACAGGTCTGGAGGCCTCATTTGCTCTTATGAAGAAAGGCTTAAATTTTGCAGATTACGGTGTTTGGAGACTAGGCACCCGCAAGGTGATCTGATTGAAGTGTATAAAGCCTTGAATGGTTTGAGCATGCTCAATGCTGATGGGATCCTTTCTCTTGCTCATAATAATCACCTGAGAGGGCATAAATTCAAACTGAGGAAAGACAGTTGTAGGGTAGATGTGCGGAAGGTTGCCTTTAGCCAGCAGGTAGTTGATTGGTGGAACAGACTTCCATCTTTTGTTGTGGAAGTTGAAGTTGATAGCCTAAATAAATTTAAGGCTGAGCTGAACAAGTATTTGGAACGAATGAAGGGGTGAAATCGGAGCTTTTTTTTTTTTGGCTGATGCTGCATAAGCTTGCTTTCTTGCATTGTGTGCCTCTACTAATGCTAATGCTAATCCTTAGATATGCGGAAATTTTCCTTTAGCCAGCATGTTTTTCATTGCTGGATGAAATTTCCATCTGTCGTTGTGGAAGTTGATAGCTTAAATAAATTCAGGGGGGAACTGGAAAACGTTTAGAGGAAATGGATGTGTGAAATGTTTTTTTTTCTATTTTTTTGGCTGATGCTACATAAGCTTGCTTGCTTTCTTGCATCATATGCCTCTAGTAATGTTAACTGTGTTCCTGATCAACAAAAGACTCACAGATTCAACCATTAAAATAGAAAGTATTACCAAAAGAATTGCTTGATTGAATTAATTGAATTAATGCCGAATTAACAGGCCAATCATATGTACAAAAGCTGTCAGCTTTTGTACATATGATTGGCCTGTTAATTCGGCATTAATTCAGATTTAATTCTACTTAATTTTTATATAGGTTCTTAACATTCTTTTTCTCTTTTTTCTTCAACTAGGCTCGGCATTTTGTGTTTAATAACTTCTCCATCTATATTTATTTTTATTTTTATTTTATTTTACTTTCATTGGTGACACTTATATATATATATATATATATATATATATATATATCAGTAAATATTAATAGTTTGTAGAAATTTAAAAATATCTGACATGTAGTTATTGTCTGATAAAATTAAAATCTGGGCATTCTATTAAAATATGTTTTACGGATAAAACCGTGTCACAGGACTCACACATAGGAGGATCATCAGCCCTCAGCAAATACAAATGTGTCAGATGACTGTGTCCTATGTGGGTACGGGCAAGAAAAATTTTCTCTTTTTGATTCCTGCACAGATTAGACTGCCACAGTTCAGTTACATGCTTTATATCATGTAATTTGTTTGTAGTTAGCCAAATCAAATCATCCACTAAGGTAAAAAAAGATCAACGTTAACGAACTATTTAAAAATTGTCAAAACTTTGAATTAGAACTGGTCAATCATTTTTATGTGCTGCAAGACCTTCCTGATAAAGATATTTCACCTGATAGTGAAAAAGTCATTGAGGCAATTGTAGACACTTCCTTTCACCTACTGTAAAACAGGAAAAACCAACCAGAATATCAAAAGAAACAATTATCACGATGAAAGAGAGAAGAGAAATGAAGCAAAGTGGTAACATAAGAAACAAGGTAGAATACGTAGAAATGTGCAAGACCATAAGAAAGCGCATAAAAGAAGAAGTTGAAAGGCTTTGTCTACCCAGAAACTCCATTTCATTTACCTAAGTTGGATTTAGTGACAGAGAGGCTCATTTCTCCTCGCCATTCATGCAAATAAGGCACTTAAGACATGCATACGAACAATATGGCATTCTGTGCCAAGTGATCAATGTGCCTGTTTCAGTCAACATGATGGTTCATCGCTTACTAAGGGAAATTGACTGAAACAGACACATTGATCACTTGGCCCAGATTGCTGTATTGTCTGGATGAGTGTCTCAGGTACCTTATTTGTGTATATATAAAATGCAAGAAAATACACAAGTCCAGCTATATGATCGGGTTAGTAAAAAAAGCGAGTGGTTAAAACGTGACTTCAATATTTGGTCAACACGCCTTTCTATCAATTCTATCAAATCACGATAGATCAGTCATTCTTTGATGACAGTCACATGGAAATTAATTTGCTAAAGAAGCTCAACAACAAATATTGTTGTGGAGCAATGATAAATACCTTAGAATCACCCCAGGAAAAACTAACATACCACAGATCTTACTGTTTGATGTGTAAGTAGAGGAACTGTCCTTTCCCAGCATTTATCTTTGATAATTCAGAACGTTCAGAAAGAATTTACACGTGACTCCATTCATGATGGCAATGAGCAAGCTCAGACGATCTGACCAACACCGTGTTACTCCATATCATCTTCTTTACATAGCAATGAAGATAATGAGATTGAGAACGGGAGACTCTTTGACAGTCACTTTCAAATACATAGGTAAAGATACAAAACTGATCCGCAAGTAAGTTGAAATCCAAAGATTACATCAACAGCTATATCAAAAACAAATTTGGTCTTCCTAGAGACAATTCCAAACTCAACCTACTACTTGGCACAGCGCGATCTGTTCACTATGATCAGACAGCTCGGTAAACCTATAATGTTCTTGACTCTGAGTGCCAACGAAATCAATTGGCCGCACTTGCTTCAGCTATCGTACAAGTTACAGAATAAGGGGTGCAATATTAGTGAGGACAATGTGCGCGACATGGACTTCATGCAGAAAGCTACACTAATGAACAAAGACGCTGTAACTTGTGTGATGTACTTCAAAAAGATTGTGGATGTAATTATGAACATATTGCAGTAGAAACTTTATAGCCCGTTTGGTCAATTTTAAGTGGTCAACTTTTTCAAGGGCATAGAATTTCAATATTGTGGTAGTCCACACACGCACATTTTGATGTGGCTAAATAATGCTCCCAAAAATCCTTTGGAGGAGAACAAATAAGACACCATAACAATGATCAACAATTTTTGGTGTCTGTCCCTGCTAGCAAGGCTTTGGGGAGCATCAAGCTTCAAACTCACAAACATGCATTCACATGTGTTACAAGAAAATAACGTTGGTTAAACGACAGACATGTTGATTTGAAGCAAGCATAATTCATGCCTTGTTACATGAACGGTGCTTCAAATTGACAAAATCGTGTTGACGTGTGATTTTGCAACAAGGAAATGATGTGTCACAAAACCATCATTTCCGTTTTGTCGGTTTGATCGACAAATCAGAAGTGACGTCTAATGACGCCATTTCCATGCAAAGCGTGTATTTTGATTAAACCGAAATGACGTTGAATGATGTCATTTCCGTCATTGACACCTCTTTCATTCCCATGGAATTCACGTCGCAAAATCGTCATTTCCAGTTTGTTGATCAAATCGACAACCCGGAAGTGACGTCAAATGACATAATTTCAGTGTAACTGTGACAAATTGGTCAGGATTCTGTCACATCCGAAATTTAGTAGGTGTCACCAAAGATGTTTTCACATAAAAAAAAACATGACTTGTTGAGGAGGCCTCCATTCTGCAGTGGTTTGACAATGGCTGCAGATTTTTTTTTTATATATAAATAAATATATATATATATATATAATTATTGCTTTCACCTTCCTTAATATCCATATTTTGGTAGTCTGGGTCCCTGATACATATAGATTAAGAAGCCTAAAACTAAGGGGTCATGTGGGATCTATTCCATAGTCCCCTATACCCCTCCACAATCTTGGAGACTGTGAAGAAACTGCACACTGAAAAAATCTGCTTTTCTAGTGCAGGCCCAGAGGGATTGAATTTGTTTACTTTCAACCCTCTCAATGATGTACTTAGCAGTATCATATATACCATATATACCAGAGGTTACCAATTAATTTTTTTCATGGTCTGTATTAGAAAATATGTAAATCGATTTGGTTTTGATACCTTCCTGGTGTAAGATTAATAAAATATCAAGTATATATTATGATAACATTTTTATTTCCATTTTCTTATGGAGCAAAAAGAAAGGCACATTCAATACAAGATACAATCAATTTTTTAAATTTTACATGTCAAATTAAGGGAAGTTACAAAAATGCAAAACTAAAATAAATACGTTATGTGCAAATTATTGATTTAGTTTCAGATTGCTCCCACTCCACGAAAAATTGTTGGCAGACAATTCAATGATCACCGAGTGTATATCAGAGATCTTAAGAGAACCCTGATATACACTCAGTGATCACTGAATTGCGACCACCTGATCCATAATGGACAATAACACAACTTGTAGTATAAAAGTCAAACAGCTTCGCATGCTAGAGCAGTGGTAATTTACATCTGGTTGTGCAATGCAAAGTGATGAAGTAGAAGTTATGGGACATAGTAGAGATATCATGGAGTTTCAAAAGGGTATGATTATGGGAGTTCATGCATCAGGTGCTTCCATATCAGAAACGGCATGTCCTTCAGTTGCTCATGGTCCACTGGTTAAAGTGAACAAAGAATGGTGTCAGGTTGGTAAAACCACCTCCTACAGACAGAACTGCAAATTATTACACAAGGTGGGTGTTTCTGTTTTGATCGAAGGGTGCGATGCAGTACAGACTCAATGGCAGGTCACTGTACAACAGCTAACATTACAATACAATATGGGGAATGCAAGAACAATATTCCAAATGACAATGCACTGAACAATAAGATGTATGGTGTTCACAGATGATAACCCAAAAGAGATTCTCACTACTGATCTGATCATCATTGAGGGCAAATGCTGTGGTATCAACATCATGCTGGTTGGAGCCTGGAGGACTGGAAATGAGTATGCTGGTCGGAGGAAATGAGTATGCTTGCGCCACACGAGTCCATGGACCATTCTGCATGGTGTCCACTATCCAGGCAGGTGGTGGTGGTTGCTTAATATGGGGCATGCTTTGCTGGCAAGAACTAGGACCCCTGGTGTATATGGACCAATGTTGCACTGGTGAGACCTACCATCACCCATCTTGATTGGCCTCCAAGTATGCCTGACCTCAGTCTAATTGAACACCTGAGAGGTGGGCAATGAGGTGTACGGACACACACAGCCGTCATCTATTCTGACACTGTGGAAAGCCTTGCAGGCAGTATGGCTGCAGATCCCTACAGATGTCTTTATAATTCAGTGATCAATGGATGTTATATGTAGTGTTGTAATAGGATGTGTCACTACCTCCCTGTAGCTTTTCCTTTTCATATTTCTGCCATTCATTTGGAGAGGAACTGGGTTTAATTTCCATCAATGATTGGAGGAATATTTCAAGTCTCCTTCAATCAAAACTGCAGTTAGCCACACTCATGTGGAGGGAGTAAGTTTTTTCTCAGAGTTATTTCAGGTTTATCAGTTCCCACAACATGCAAACTGGTCCCCCCCCCCACCACAAACACACACACTTCTTCAGACATAATAACATTTATGGTTATGAGTGCATACCTGGGGTGCATACCTCCATCATGTCCTGGTAGACAGGTCCCCCAGGTGCACCTGGGGGCCATTAATATCAATATTTATTATTTTTTTTATTTGTTTCTAATATTTACATTTTTCTCAAATGTATTTGGGCTCTGTTTTCATAACACTTTGAAGATTATTCATCATCGTCATCATTCCACTATTGCACGAGTCGATATATGAAGCCTCACCACCATGCTCTGTCCGTGTACTTCTCTCCGTCATTGATTTCTGTATCACGTCCTGCCACCTCATTCTTGGTCACTCCCCTTGGTCTTTTGTCCCTTAATTGTAAATCAAACATTCTTCTTAGCAAATGCCTCTCATTCATCCTCTTGACACATCCAAACCATTTCAAACAGGACCTTTCAATCCTATTCTGGAGTTTTTCAACCTGAATTCTCTCCCTAATCACATCATCATTCTTGATTTTGTTGCACCTTGTCTTTCCAGCTACACTCCTCACAAATCTCATTTCTGTCTCCTGAATTCTGCTATCATCCTTTTTCCTCATAGTCCAAGTTTCAGATGCATATGTCAGAATTGGTATGTAATAGGTCTGATATATATAGCCTTACACTTCAGTGGTATGTTCCTGTTCCAGATCAGATCTGTCTGCCTATAGAAATTCTCGCTCGCTTGTATCCTTCTACTTATTTCTTCATCTATCACTCCAATCTTTGTGATGGTGCTTCCTAGATACTTGAAGATGTTAACCATTTTTAGCTCTTTCCTACCATTGTAATGTATCCATCAGGCTCGCCACTCCTCTTTAACACCATTACTTCAACTCTTCTCCTGACTGAAAACCAGTCCAAATTCATTGGCCATACTAGCCCATATATCAAATTGCTATACTGAAGATTATTATGTTTGTTATATAGTAATATAAATATTAACATTTATTTTACCCATTATTATGTTCTCTAAACATTCAATAAGTGCTGAAAGTGAAGAATGTGTATAAAATAAATGGTTCCATCACTTTGATTTTGTTATTGCAGTGTCAACCTTATCATCACTTTATATATATAAATAGAAAATGAAATTTACCGTACTTTTTTTCATATATTTTTGGAATAATTGTTGTTTTTTCCCTACCCTCCTATTTTTTTATAGAATCTTATTCTTTCCAATTGTGGTTTTGCCAAACATGGTACTTTTCAGGATGCGTCTCTTGTGGTTGGCAAAGGGATTCCCGTAATAAAAGAAGTTCACAAAAATAGCTAGCTAAAAAACAGTGCTCTGAAATTGCTTACTTTTATCTGCAGACGCTATAATTCTAACTACTTACCTGACCTCCATCATGTCCAACTAGACCAGATTCCCCAGGCCCACCTGGAAATCCCTGAAAAAATTCCAAGTATTAATATCAAAGTACTCAAAATAATAAATATAAATATATTTGTATATTTTTCATAATCAAAAATAATAATGTAACTACATAAAATGTTTTAACCTTGCTATTTTGTTTGTTATACATTAATGTAAATATTAACATTTATTTTACCTTTTATTATGAATTGAAGTATTAGCTTGAGATTTAGTATTAATATTAGTATTAGCCATACAGACATGAAAGCCTCTGGGGTGCATGTATGAAGCATTTCTTCATACATGCACCACTTTATTGATTATCAAATGCAAAACTTGGCATGTTTTTTCAGAAGTGGTCACCATACTTGGACACAGTACTCCAGGTGCAATCTCATAATTACCTTATAAATTAGGTTTATGACTTCCCTACCTCTACAAGAAATTGCTTGATAAATAATTGGAAAGGCAACATTGGGACAATCTTGTCATATACCTATACTGTACAGAGAGAACTAGTCTACCTCTGTGTGTGTGTGTGTGTGTGTGTGTGTGTGTGTGTGTGTGTGTGTGTGTGTGTGTGTGTGTGTGTGTGTGTGTGTGTGTGTGTGTGTGTGTGGCTCAGAAGGTGAGATAAGATGTCTTTGAAAAGGAAACTATACATATTTAAGGCAGCAATGAATTTTTATTTTTTTTTTTTCAATCAAATTCAATGAATAAACTAAAAATAAATAAAAAATTAGTTAGCTGCTGGCATAGGTTTCTTGACAAAAATATCCAGTTTTTCTTCCAAAAAATCAGAAGGAAATGGTTCATTTTTAAATTCATGTACTTTTTCCATCAATGTAGATTAACAAATTTCTTCACGCACACATGCTAACTAACAGTGAACATATTAATGGCACTGTAAAAAGACTGGCCTTGTCTTTTCCTCTGGTCTTTTTATAAAAATTTTCTTTTTTTTAGACCATATGCAATTTTTTGTGATAAATTTCACCAGATAAAAAGTTCATAGTAGTAGTAGTGGCGTGTGATGCAAGAAAGCAAGTGTATGAGCTTCTGCAGCATCAGCCAAAAAAAAAAAAATCACACCATTCCCTCCAAATGCCTGTCTAGTTCCTGCTTAAATTTATTTAACCTATCAACTTCCACAATGACAGATGGAAGTTTGTTCCGGCAATTAACCTCCCGCTGGCTAAACGCAAATTTCTGCACATCTATTCTACATCTGTCTTTCTTAATTTGAATTTATGCCCCCTTAGGTTCGTAATCTGAACAGGTGGAAGGATCCCATCAGAATTCAGCGTGCTCAACCCATTCAAGGCCTTATACACCTCAATCAGATCTCCGTTCAGGTGTCTAGTCTCCAGCCACTGCAATTTGCAGAATTTAAGAATTTGTAGAATTTGCAGAATGAAGGGATCCTCTCTTGGTAAGAGGATCCCTTCATTCCCCCCACCAATCTTGTTTCCCTTCTCTGTACACGCTCAAGCAAATCTACATCCTTCCTAAAATGAGGCCTCCAGACCTGTACGCAGTACTCAAGGCGTGGCCTGATCATTGCCTTATACAGAGGGACAATCACCTCCTTTTCCCTGCTAGCAAAATTCCTATATATCATTGACAAAACCCCATGACCTGCCCTGGCAGCCTGTCTACATTGCTCAGAAAACTTCATATCTGACTGCACAATTACTCCCAGGTCTTTTTCATTTTCTACCACCTTAAGTGTAGTAACACACAGTTGGTACATTTCTCTGGGGTTACTTCTACCCATGTGCAGTACTTTGCATTTGTCAAGGTTAAACTTCAGTTGCCACTTCTTAGCCCATCTGCACAAATTATCTAGATCTTGTTGCAGTAGCACACTGCAATTACTGTCATTAACAACCTTGCCAACCTTTGTATAATCTGCAAACTTCGACACTAAGCCTGATATACCTTCATCATTATCACTGATAAATATCCACAAAAGCAAGGCTTTTGTGGATTTATTGGATGATTGTTTTCTACATCAGCATGTTCGAGAGGCAACTAGAGGGAGTAATACTCTTGATTTGATTATCAGTAGTGATTCCTCATGCATTAAGAATCTGCAGATAAATGAACCACTAGGTGGCAGTGATCACAGTGTTCTGAAGTAGGATTTACTCAAAAAGGTAACTACCATTAGGGGTAAAGGGAAGGGGTATTGCTTTCGTAAAGGCGACTACGATGGACTGAGACAGTAATTAAATTCTATACAGTGGGATCAACTGATGATGTTACCAACAGCAAATTCAAAATGGGAAGCATTCAAAGAACTTATCTTGGAAGCTACTAGGCTTTACATACCATATCAACTAAGAAATATTGTTCAGGGTTTAGGCCTAAATGGATGTCAGATGAACTAATAAGGCATATGGCAGAGAAGAAAATTGCATGGGATACATACAAATTAACACGTGACACAGAAGCCTATGATAGATACAAGTTGATCTGTAACCAAGTTACAAAGGAGGTTAGGCAGGCGAAGGCAGATCACGAGAAATCTTTGGCAAGGGATGCGAAGAAAAACAGCAAAGAGTTATTTACTTATGTAAACTCTAGAAGGAAGGGGATGAATCAGATTGGTCCACTTGATATCGATGGGTCAACTGTTGATGATCCTGCTCAGGTAGCTAACAAACTAAATGAATATTTTGCATCGACATTCACACATAAGGAGTTATTCAGCGAGGGAAATGCCAGAGGTGTATTCAACTCTGGCAGTAAGCTAGAGAATCTTGTAATAACTGAGAGTAAAGTGGAGGAGAAATTGTTGAAGATAAACACGAGAAAGGCACCTGGGGTGGATGGGATCTATCCAGTTATATGAAAGGAGGCAGCAAAGATAGTAAGCAAACCTTTAGTCATAATTATGAGAGCTTCTTTGGACTCAGGGGAGGTACCCATGGACTGGAGATGTGCAAATGTGACCCCAATTCACAAAGGAGGATCAAAGGCTGACACAAGTAATTATGGACCTGTGAGTTTAACTTCTGTTCCCGGAAAATTAATGGAGGCACTGGTTAAAGAAGCACTGCAGGATCATCCAGACAAGACTTCAGTTATAGCTCGGACACAGCATGGTTTTGTTAAGGGGAAGTCTTCCCTGACCAATTTGATTGGATACTATGATGCAGTCACAAAAGAACTGCTGCACAAATTGGAGCAGTGTGGCATTGGAGGCAAATTGCTGCTATGGATAGAGGGGTGGTTGAGGGGAAGAAGACAGAGAGTGGTAATCAATGGACACTGCTTATTGTGGACTAATGTTATTAGTGGAGTCCCTCAGGGTTCAGTATTGGGTCCATTATTGTTTTCTGTATTTATAAATAATATTGATGATGGTATATCAAGCTTAATGTCCAAGTTTGCAGACGATACAAAGGTTGGCAGGGTTGTCAAGGACACTACTGACACTATGCTGCTGCAACAGGATCTGGAAAGGTTGAGCAGATGGGCTGAGAGGTGGCAAATGAAGTTTAACATTGACAAATGTAAAGTACTACATATGGGAAACAGCAACCCCAGAGCAATGTAACAACTCTGTGGTACTACACTGACAGTGGTAGAGAATGAAAGGGAACTGGGGGTGGTTGTGCAGGCAGATATGAAGTTCTCTGAGCAGTTCAGATGGGCTGCAAGAGTAGCTCATGGTGTATTGTCAATGATATACAGGAATTTTTCTAGCAGGGATAAGGAGGTGATTATTCCCTTGTATAAGGCAATGGTCAGGCCACACCTAGAGTACTATATACAGGCCTGGAGGCCTCATTTCAAGAAGGATGTAGAGCTGCTGGAACGAGTACAGAGAAGGGCAAGATTGGTGAATGGAACAAGGGCTGCCCTTACGAAGAAAGGCTTAACTTTTGCGAATTACAGTGTCTGGAGACTAGGCACCAGCGAGGTGATCTGATAGAGGTGTACAAAGCCTTGAATGGTTTGAGCATGCTCAATGCTGATGGGATTCATCCTCTTGCTCAGAATAATCACCTGAGAGGGCATAAATTCAAATTGAGGAAAGACAGATGTAGGATAGATGTGCGGAAATTTGCCTTTAGCCAGCGGGTGGTTGGTAGGTGGAACAGACTTCAATCCCTTGTCGTGGAAGTTGATAGCCTAAATAAGTTTAAGGCTCAGCTGGACAGGTATTTCGAACGAACAGAGGGGTGAAGTGGTTATTTTTTATTTATTTATTTTATTTAATTTTTTTTTGGCTAATGCTGCATAAGCTTGCTTTCTTGCATCAAATGCCTCTACTAATGCTAATGCTAATGCTATACAAAACAACATAGGTCCCAACACCGAACCCTGTGGGATTCCACTAATAACATTAGTCCACGAAGAGCAGCACCCATTGATTACCACCCTCTGTCTTCTCCCACTTAACCATCCTTTTATCCATTGTAGCAACTTACCCTTAATACCATTCTGCTCCAATTTGTACTATAGTCTTCCATGCGCAACAGTGTCAAAAGCTTTCCTGAAATCCAAATATATGATATCAAAATTATTTTTTGCATTCAGTTCCTTTGTAACCACATCATAATATCCTATCAAATTTGTCAGACAAGACTTTCCCTTAACAAACCCATGCTGTATCTGAATTATTGCTGCAGTCTTGTCTAGATCCTCCCATTATTTTACCCGAAACAGAAGTTAAACTAACTGGTCTGTAATTACTCGTGTCACCTTCGATCCCCCTTTCTGAATTGGGGATATATTTGCACATCTCCAGTCCGTGGGGACCTCCCCTGAGTCCAAGGATGCTCTCATAATTATGGCTAAGGGTTTGCTCACTTCCTTTGCCGCCCCCTTTAATATAACTGGATAGATCCCATGCACTCCAAGTGCCTTTCTTATGTTTAACTTCAACAATTTCTCCTCCACTTTGCTCTCAGTTATTACAAAATCGTGAAGCACCCTGCTACAATTTGATAACCTTCTGCCATTTTCAAACTTTAATAACTCCTCATGTGTGAATTTAGATGCAAAATACTCATTCAGTTTGTTTGCTATCTGAGCAGGATCATCAACAGTCGAACCATAGATATCAAGTTGACCAATCAGACTAATCCCCTTCTTTTTAGAGTTTATATAAGTAAAGAAATCCTTGCTGTTTTTCTTAGCATCTTTTGCCTAAGATTTCTCGTAATCTGCTTTTGCCTGCCTAACCTCCTTTGTGACCTGATTACAGACTAGCTTGTATCTGCCATAGGCTTCTGAGTCGCTTGATAATTTATATGCATCCCATGCATTTTTCTTCTCTGTCACGAGTCTCATTAGTTCATTTGATAACCATTTAGGCCTAAACCTTGAACAATATTTCTTAATAGGTATGAAACTTTTAGTAGCATCCACGATTAATTCCTTGAATGCTTCCCACTTAGAATTTACTGTTGGTAACACCATCAGTTGATCCCACTGTACAGAATTTAAAAACTGTCTGAGACCACTGTACTCACCTTTACGGAAGCAAAAACTTTCCTTTACCCCTGATGGTAATTATATCTTTAAGTAAATCCCACATCAGTACGCTGTGATCACTGCCACCTAGTGGTTCCTTTATCTGCAAATTCTTAATACATGAATGATCACTGCTGATTACTAGATCAAGAGTATTACCCTCTCTGGTTGCCTCTCGAACATGCTGCTGCAGAAAACAATCGGCCAATAAATCCACAAAAATCTTTCTAGTGTGTGTGAGTGACCAACCCACAAGTTCCAGTCAATATCTGGGAAATTAAAATCCCCTATTATAAGACATTCTGATTTACTAGCCCACTCTATTTCTCTGTACAATTGTTCATTGTACTCATTAGGCCTATAACACGCTCCTACTCTTATTTTTGCTTTCGCAGTGCTTATGTCACACCAAACTGACTCAACAGTGCACTGTTCATCTATATCAACTGGATGCACTTCTTTTGATTTTATGTTTTTCTTAATTAACAGCATAACACCTCCTCCCTTCCTATCCTGTCTATCCTTTCTGTACACATTGTACTCCCCAAATTCCAGTTTACCCGGTAACTAGATTGGTACATTTGGTAATGGGATGAGCATGATGAGAGGGATACAGGTTGTACAGACAGTTTTTTTTCTGGAAAATCATAGCTCCCTTATATTTTTTGGCCTTTACTAATGCTAAAAATTTTTAAATGTTTACTCGAAAATCTTTGCAGCTGAAACAACAGTTCTTAACAAAATACTATAAGTAATATTACAAATTTTGGGAAATGAAATACTAAAACAAAATTAAACTTCTAATTTCAGCATTTTATATATTCTTTTTGCATACCAAAATAATTAGCACCCTTTGTACAAGTTAATATATAATAAGATGATAAAGAAACTGCCTATCTGTTTCCATCAACAATCTCAAACTGCTGCCATCAACAATTTCAAATTACACAAATATTAAGAATTAGTAAATAATTTGTCTACTGTGCCACTTAAAAGATAAAATGATATTTAGATAACAGATGCTTACTCACTGGTCATCCAAATACAGTCAGAACTCAAGAGGTCATCAGTTGGCAACTGAATTCCTCTTTGCAAACAAATGTGATGGCAAGATAAATATTGTATCATTATAATTATTCATAGGGATATCATAGGAATTAGAACTATTTCAAGATTAATTAAATCACATCTAGGGATTCATACTTTCCTACAGAAAGCATGCATTTTCTACTCGTGATTTAGGAGGAGGAAGAGAATAAAGTAGATCTTAACTTCTACTTTAAAGGAAATCGGGAAGTTATATTCAAATTGTTTGTTAAAAAATTTGCAAAAAAAGACAGAATTGTAATAAACAAAATAAATTTCCATTTATTCTCTACACAGCAAAGGCCAGAAGGGGTTATACATTCATTGCAACAATATACATATTAAATTATTAACAGCAACCAAATTTTTAGTGTTCACAATGGGATGTGCATTTCTTGTGACAGCATTATGGGCTCGAACTTGCAATCTTCTTACTTATGACTGTGCACGCTAACCACCATGGGAAGCCCATATTCTTCTCAGACAGGCAAGCATATCTTCACTACAAAAGAAATATTTAATCACCATAATAGTAAAGTTTATGCCCACATCCCAGGAAGTCTGTGAACTACACAAAATATGGGGAAGGGGGGAAGAGAATCACCTTGCATCAGTGATGACACGAAACTTGCTTTTCTATATACGAGGAGTAAAAACATCTGCAAAAGTGTCATTGAAATTATTTTTTAGAGGGTTGTTTAAAGACTCAACTAGATCATGTTCCATGGAGGCACTACTTCTTTAAATAACTCAGCTCCTGCTTTTATGGCTAAGGACATCACAAGCATAACGCTCACATTATGTCCAAGTTTTCAGCACACCTTTAGAATAGGCTTCTGAGAGACCTGACCTGAACCTACAGAACTACAGATTATAAAGTTACAACTTGCTACAAAAAAGTATCCTAATACTGACAATATGATCAATCATCAGGGTAGCAGCTAATATTTAATTCTGAATAATTCATTAATAATATTTAATACAGTGAAAGACCATATAATGACTAGAGGTGATTATGTATTTATATATAAAGGCTGGGGAGGGGAATTATGTTGAATTTTGTTTACTAATATATGAATAAATAAAAATTCTTATAAATTCTGAAATAAGTTCTAAACAAAATTATGTAGGAACTATATACTTACAATTTGCAACAATCATGGTGACAGAATTATAAGGCAATAAGAGCAGGAATTTGTTAAAAGGAGATCACGCTCAACCAATCTGATTAGTTAAAATGTGATTGTAAAGAAATGGATGCAAAGAATAATTTTGACATTACATACTCAGATTTCAATAAAGCTCTGTCTTATGATACTTTCCCACAAGAATGACTGTTCTATAAATTGGAGCAACATGACATTAGGAGTAAATAATTATTTATTATTAGTAATAGCATACGATGCAAGAAAGCAAGCTTATAAAGCAAGAGCAAAAAAAACTTCCCACCACCTGTCAATCTCCTCCAATAATTTGTCTAATTTTTCCTTGAATTTATTCAAACTACCTACTTTCACAACAACAGATGGAAGTTTGTTCCAACAATCAACCACCTGCTGGCTGAAGGCCAGCAGGTGGTTGATTGTTGGACACAAACCCCTGCACACGTCCTGCAATCATCCTTCCTCAATTGAATTTATGCCCTCTTGTGTGTGTGTGTGTGTGTGTGTGTAGTCTGAGCAAGAGGAAGAATGCCGTCAGCACTGAGCTTGCTCAATCCATTCAAAGCTTTAAACAATGGATAAAGTGATGGTTAGGTAGTTAGGAAGCAGAAAGTAATTATAAATGGCCACTGCTCTTCATGGCTTAACGTTACAAGTGGAGTACTAGAGAGTTTGAAAGTTCAAGGTTGGGCTATATATATATATATATAGCCCAAGAGCCTATTTTCTTCACTATGTCCATCCACATGTTACAACTTGACTACCGGTGGACAGATTTTTAGGAAATTTTATATTTAGTTCCTCTTTAGAAAGTTCTGTTGCACAATCTCAATTATTATTTCTTTTTGTTCCATACAGTTCATAGAAAAAAATGGTTAACTAAAAGTCTTTAAAATCATAAACGTCAATCATAGCAGATGATGCTGCTAAAATATGACTATGTGTAAAAGGTTCAGAGCTCTGTCTAAAAGTTGTAAAAATAACAAGGCATTCATTAACGAAACACAGACTATTAGTATATGTAGTATTGTTAGAATGATATTACAATAGGTGCATAGTGGACGGTCATCAGCTTTCAGCAAAAAGGAATGAGTGAGATAACTGTGTCCTATTTATAGCCTACTTACAACAACTTCCTTCTGTACTTTCCATAAACTAGAGAATCCTGCTTCACTGGCTAAGTCATTTCCTCTGAATTCAGAGTGATTTCAGCTCCAACAGAAACAACTTCAACATTAGTTTATAATAGAGATTATAACCTCTGTTAAATCCAATATAAAATTGAATGTGAATGTCTTGTTCCTGTTCGTGCCTGTAAGAACTTTGTGAGTCTTTATATAACATACACTTTTTATATTGCTTGATTTTAATGTGGACCAAAGCAAGTTTTATAACATGAAGCTCTGCATATTTATACTATACTTAGAGATGCTAATTAAATACAGGGTGTCCACAAATGATGTTTCTGATTTTGATATTTTTTAATTCAGAATTACTTCAAGCATTGGATTCAGCATGGAGGCCATATAGAATGGCCTCCAAGGTTGCCTGGTCTGACGCCAATGGATTTCTTTTTGTGGAGTTTGTTTGTTTGTTTGTTTGTTTGTTTGTTTTGGGATTTAATGGGTGCATTGGCAACTATGGCCATAGTGTGCCATACATATGGTAAGTATGTATGCCATTTCTTCTCAAATAGAGAAAGTGGAAAAAAGGAACCAGAAAGTAATTTTTTAACTAACTAAAGGAGGTGATATACTTTAATCATCTTGAGAAAGTTATAAATGCTTGAGACATTTGTTTCATTATTTAAAAGTGAAGTAAGTGTAGGAGGATCTTCTGTTGTGAAAAGATTCTGGCGTTCTCTTGTATATTTTATGCATTCAACCAGAATGTGTTTCACTGAGAGCACTGTATTACAGTGATGACATTGAGGGGGGGGGGGGTATCTCTCTTCTTAAAAGATAACCACGAGTGATATATGTGTGACCTATTTGCAGACGAGCCAATATTACCTCCTGATGTCGGATTGAACTGAAGCTGGAAGGCTATCGCTCAAGGTTTGGCTTGATACTTCAAAGCTTATTGTTAGGTTGATTTTCCCATAATAACTGCCATTGGCACATGCATTTTTCCTGGATTATTGGTCGATAGTCTTGATGAGGCACTTTCCACTTGTTCTCAGGTGGTAGGTGAGCTAATTTGGCAGCACTGTCCACTAGTTCATTTCCAGGAATTGCCATATGTCCTGGAACCCAGCAGAAGTGTATGTTTTTCCCAAGTTCTGATAAGGTATGTAAAGAGCTGACTATTCTTTTTGGCACTTTGCAGTTCCTGCTGTGGAACTATCTTTCTTTTTTGCTATCTGGGTTGTGTCTGGCAGCCCAGATAAGTCTGAGCTTGACTTACTCGTGATATGCTCTTTTTTTGGCCCCGGGAGATTGTCTTTTTCTCCCAAGTTACCAGCCCCGCCACGTGGAGGCAAGAGCGGTGCCACCTAGTGACCCAACCGAAGAAAAGGGTTAGTATTAACTAAAAATAAAAGAGGGATTAAAGAAAGGTGGCTTTCCTTTCTAGGTTACAGTATTTGAATATAGCTATTTAATTATAATATTCAGGAGTTATCGGACTTTCAAAACTCAGGAGAAACATATTTACAGTTAAGCGTACTAGATAATCACTCTGGAAAGGTTCTGTGGTCACTAATATCGCTTGGCACTCGAGGCCCTTTTTTGTGGGGTTATGTGAAGGACAATGTGTACATCCCTATCAACAACACTGCAGGAGCTGAAGGCACGGATCACAGAGGCCTTTAGTAAAATTGATTGCGAAATGAAGCACAGCGTGTGGCAGGGGATTGAATATCACTATGATATCGTTCGAGTTACTCGTGGTGCCCGCATTGAACTTTACCAATGATTTTATGTACCTTCATAAAACTTATTCAATTGATTTTTCAGCTGGTATGTGTTTCACGGGAGTAGCTTGAAGTAATTCTGAATAAAAAGAAATATATCAAAATCAGAAACATCATTTACAGACACTCTGTATAATAAAATCTGGAAAAACAGCAACTGATCCTACTAAATGGTCAGGCATCAAACCCTTCAACCCACAGTATAGATTGGTAAGAAATCAGAAAACTGGGCTCCGTACACAGAATGAAATTTCTGATAAGCACAAAATGGCACAATGTTCTTCCTCTGGGAAAAAAAAACTATGCCACTTTGGAACAAAGCATACTTGGAACATTATTCTTTCCAGCCACTATTCTTCCCTGCAGGAAGAACAATGACCGGAAAGCTTATGTTCCATGGGTTGGGGGGAGAGGGGGGGAGAGAGAGAGAAAGAGATATCTGAACGTGATCTATTATTATTGTGTTAGATGTATTAAAATATCCTCAAATTCAAATACCAAAAAGAATTATAGAGGTTATCTCAATGTGATTCGAATATAGATAACCATATAGGGTGGTCAGGTAGGGATTTCAATTTATTTGTGTACTGCAATGATAGTTGCAATCAGCAGAGTGATAGAGGTAGTTCACTGGTCTCATATGTGGAAGTGTGGAAAGAGATATGTGGAAAGTGACACTTTCCTCAAGCAGACAAGAGGCATACACCAGGATGACAAAGTGTCATTTAGCGCTGATGACACAAAAACAGGCAGGGTGGTTAATAATATTAATAAGGCTATGCCACTTAAAGATCTAGATGAACTAGACAGATTTGCTGAAAAATGGTAATTGAGGTTTAACAGCGATAAATGCAAGGCACTGCATCTGGATAGCAGACTAACAGAATAACATAGCATTTGAGTAGCACTAAATTCAAGATGGTGAAAAAAGAAAAGATTTAAGAGTAACAGTACAGTCTGACGTGAATTTCTCTGAACAGTGTGCACCCGTGTACACATAGGCACACTGCTAGGACATTGGATTTTGCCAATGATATACAAGAATTCTGCCACAAGGAACAAAGAGATATTTATTCCAATGTATAAGGCAATAGTAAAACCACATCTTGAGTGCTGAATACAGGTTTGTAAATCTCATATCTTCAAATAGGCCTATGGGGCTGGGAAATTCCATACTGCAATAATTAAAGACAAAGATCAGCCAAGGAATTAAAAATTTACTATAAAAATAAAATATACAGAATATAATGACATACTGTGATACACTATCGGAAGACTAAAATATTACAATAAATTACGATAAAATAAACTACGATAAAACGTTAAAAATATAGTTAAAAATACCGAAGCAATAAAATTATCTAAAATAAACTGGATTAAAAGTGATAAAACCTGAAGCTTTCAGAGACTGCTTGCTCCTTCTTCAACAGTACTGTTGACTGCTGTCTCTGAAAGCTTCAGGTTTTATCGCTTTTAATCCAGTTAATTTTAGATAATTTTATTGCTTCGGTATTTTTAACGTTTTATCGTAGTTTATTTTATCGTAATTTATTGTAATATTTTAGTCTTCTGATAGTGTATCACAGTATTTCATTATATTCTGTATATTTTATTTTTATAGTAAATTTTTAATTCCTTGGCTGGTTGTTTGTCTTTAATTATTGCAGTTTGTAAATCTCATGTTAGGAAGGATATAGATCTGTCAGAAGGAGAAGAACAATAAGATCAGTTGGGGACACAAAAAGGAAAGGACATTCTTGCTGAGAAAGACTAAACTCATGTCCCCTCCCTCTGTGTGTGTGTGTGTGTGTGTGGTCTGTAAATGAATAAATTTAAAGGTTTTGACAAATTATTAGAAGGAAGGGACAAAAGAAATGGATTTTTTTTGTGGCTGAAGCCATATAAGCATTGCTGCCACCTCATTCTAATACCGTACTAATACCCCATACATGCATCATTCTAATGCTGTACTAATATCCTATCTATGAATCATTCTAATACCCTACTAATACCCTTGATTCATGGTGGATAAGAAACCAGCGAAGGATGTATCTATTGGACATGTATCCAACATATCCGACATTATGTTAGTAAGAATCTTACAGTAGTAACAATAGTTTTATTTCCTTTTGGTGATTATTACAGGAATTTTATGAGCAGGGATAAGGAGGTGATTATCCCCTTGTATAAGGCAATGGTCAGGCCACACCTTGAGTACTGCGTACAGGTCTGGAAGCCTCATTTTAGGAAGGATATAGAGTTGCTAGAATGAGTTTAGAGAAGGGCAACAAGACTGGTGAAGGGAACAAAGGGTGCTCTTACGAAGAACGGCTTAAGTTCTGCAAATTGCAACTTCTGGAGGCTAGGCACCTGCAAGGCAATCTGATTGAGGTGTATAAAGCCTTGAATGGTTTGAGCATGCTCAATGCTGATGGGATCCTTTCTCTTGCTCAGAATAATCACCTGAGAGGGCATAGATTCAACCTGAGGAAAGACAGTTGTAGAATAGATGTGTGGAAATTTGCCTTTAGCCAGTGGGTAGTTGATTGCTGGTACAAACTTCCATCTGTTGTTGTGGAAGTTGACAGCTTAAATAAATTCAAGGCAGAACTAGACAAACATTCGGAATGAATGGATCAGTGAAATGGGAAGTGGTTTTTTTTGGCTGATGCTGTATAAGCTTGCTTTCTTGCATCATGTGCTCTAATAATGAAAAAAAACTTGAAACATTCTATATGGCACTACTGTGTATAATAAAAATTTTGGATACATAAAGAATGAGTAAACTAAATGCTGATGGCATCCTTAGCATTTCTCAAATGACACCCACAAGGTGATATAAATTTAAATTGAAAAAGTATGGTTTCAGAATAAAGGGGAAGAAATTTGCTTTTATGCAGAAAAGTTTTTTTTTTTTTTTTTTTTCTCTTTGGCTGGTTGAAAAAAACTCTCACTTAGTACTATGGAAGTAGGTGGTTTATATAAATTTAAAGAGGAATTATATAAATTATTAGAACTGAGCAAATGTGGTGGGTAAAAATATTTTTCTGTTTTTGGTTGATGCTATAAAGTTGCTTCCTTGCATCATTTTGCTAATAGTATAATATGAATACTAATATCACACACACTATACTAATAATGGGCACTCCATGAAATTTGAGCCAAAACATTATACAGCTGAGCATATAAAGTTAAAAAACTACATATATAGAAATTCTGAAAAGTATCTAACTGTCAATAAAGTCTGCTTAGAAACATGCGAGGCTGTATATAGAAAACAGTGGTGGTTGTTTTGAATAGTAAATTAAAATGTGATATGTTGGTAATATTTATATAAAAATTATTCAAATTATGCTGTGTAATAAAAATGACTGTCTTCTACCATTTAATACCTATTAAGCTATTTTTTAAATAATATCTATCTACTATTTAGCAACAACCACATATGTCTTTAAATGATCATAGTTCTTGTAATGCTTGAAAGCAGTACATATTCATATAATATTTTTGGTTCAAAATCAACTCTGATTAACAACCTGTTGAAGTTTGTGGTCATTCCCCAGGAAGTGGAGGGGTCGTGATTAGGGCTTACAATATCGAGATTCCGGGATCCCGGTCATTTTTCCCCGGTACCGATACAAAAATACCAGTTTTTCGGTACTAATTTAAAAAATAATTATCCATGATTTATTCACATAAAGGTTATAAAATCAACAGCAATAAATCATTAATACTGCTGAATTTGTAAATGAGGAATTTTTATACAGAACAAATGCAATAGAAACCTGAAAACATCATGAAACTGTAAGACATAAAATCTTACAAATATATTTCTCTTAGTAAGTGCAGTGTGTGTGTGGAAGTAAAGCACTTAAGAAATAACAAAAACATCATTACGGAAATATTTCCATTAGTGGTAGAAGGCCTGGTAGTGCAATTAAGGAATATGGTGAACAATGGTATGGCAGGTGTGGAAGGGTTAAAATTAAAAGCTTCTGAACAATAGTTTAATCCCTTTATTACACCACTACTTGAGGATGCAACACAGTGCATTTTGTGAAAGGGTATCGGTATGGAGCAGTTCAAAGGTATTGTGAAAAGGTGATCTTGAGGTAAAAGACGAAAGCGTTTCGTTGTGCGGGAAAAATATTCTGTTTTTTCTGTAAATTAGATAGGGAGACTAAGCAAATATGTGAAAACCCCTCTGGGGTTTGCACATAAGCTTGCATATAAAATAGTACAGGGGGCGGATTCTAACTTGCAATCAATTCAATAAATAAATAAAGGAGAAGGAAATAAATAAGGTGCTCGTACCAAAAGAGGGGTTTGTGGTTGTTGTTCGGAGGGGTTGCAAACTTCCAGTGGTAGTTCTGGGTTCAGTTTGGGTCCGGTTCTGGGAGAGTCCAGCAGTGAAGGGTTCTGCCGGTCATGTTCCTGTGCTAGAAGTTAATCCAGAAGTTGAATAGCAAGCCAGTCAGATAGTGCCCTGGTTTCTACTACTGCTGTGGTAATTTCCTTCAGTATTAACGGAGAACTGTTCTCAAAATCCCGAAATAAGACAGTACTGGAAGAGCTATACAGTAGAGATCATAGTTCAACTAAGAAGAGAGAGAGAGAGAGAGAGAGAGAGAGAGAGAGAGAGAGAGAGAGAGAGAGAGAGACATCACCGCACTCCATGGAAGGAACCCGCACAAAGGAATCCCACCGTGAAAGAGAAGGAAGGTAAGTCCTCTGAACTGCGCTGAGTTGGAAATGGTACTTAGATAAAGTGGGAGATTATTTTGGAGTAAGGTTAGCATTAGCATTAGCATTAGCATTAGTAGAGGCATACGATGCAAGAAAGCAAGCTTATTCAGCATCAGCCAAAAAAAAAAAAAAAAAAAAAAACCCACTCCCATTTCACCCCTCCGTTCGTTCGAAATACCTGTCCAGTTGAGCTTTAAATTTGTTTAGGCTATCAACTTCAACAACAAGTGATAGAAGTCGGTTCCACCAACCAACCACCCGCTGGCCAAAGGCAAATTTCCGCACATCTATCCGACATCCGTCCTTCCTCAATTTGAATTTATGCCCTCTGAGGTGATTATTCTGAGAAAGATGAAGAATCCCATTTGCATTGAGCATGCTCAAACCATTCAAGGCCTTATACACCTCTATCAGATCACCTCGCCGGTGCCTAGTCTCCAGACTCTGTAATTTGCAAAACTTAAGCCTTTCTTCGTAAGAGCAACCCTTTGTTCCATTTACTAATCTTGTTGCCCTTCTCTGTACCCGTTCCAGCAGCTCTACATCCTTCTTGAAATGAGGCCTCCAGACCTGTATACAGTACTCAAGATGTGGCCTAACCATTGCCTTATACAAGGGAATAATCACCTCCTTATCCCTGCTAGAAAAATTCCTGTATATCATTGACAAGACACCATGAGCTACTCTTGCAGCTCGTCTGCACTGCTCAGAGAACTTCATATCTCCCTGCACAATTACCCCCAGGTCCTTTTCATTCTCCACCACTGTCAGTGCAGTACCGCAGAGTTGATACGTTGCTCTGGGGTTACTGTTTCCCATATGTAGTACTTTACATTTGTCAATGTTAAACTTCATTTGCCACCTCTCAGCCCATCTGTTCAACCTTTCCAGATCCTGTTGCAGCAGCATAGCGTCAGTAGTGTCCTTAACGACCCTGCCAACCTTTGTATCATCTGCAAACTTGGACATTAAACTTGATATCCCATCATCAATATCATTCATAAACACCGAAAACAACAACGGACCCAACACTGAACCTTGAGGAACTCCACTAATAACATTAGTCCACGTTGAGCAGTGTCCATTGATTACCACTCTCTGTCTTCTGCCACTCAACCATCCCCTTATCCATAGTAGCAATTTGCCTCCAATGCCACACTGCTCCAATTTGTGCAGCAGTCTTCCATGTGCAACAGTATCAAAAGCCTTTCTAAGATCCAAATATATAATATCAAAGTTATTCCCTGCATCCAGTTCTTTTGTGACTACATCATAGTATCCAATCAAATTGGTCAGGCAAGACCTGCCCTTAACAAAACCATGCTGCGTCTGAGCTATAACTGAATTCTTGTCTAGATGATCCTGCAGTGCTTCTTTAACCAGTGCCTCCATTAATTTACCTGGAACAGAAGTTAAACTAACAGGTCTATAATTACTTGTGTCAGCCTTTGATCCTCCTTTGTGAATTGGGGTTACATTTGCACATCTCCAGTCTATGGGTACCTCCCCTGAGTCCAAAGAAGCTCTCATAATTATGGCTAGGGGTTTGCATACTTCCTTTGCTGCCTCCTTTAATATAACTGGATAGATCCCATCCACCCCAGGTGCCTTTTTTATGTTTATCCTCAACAATCTCTCCTCCACTTTCCTCTCAGTTATTACAAAATCATCCAGCTCACTGCCAATGTTTACTTTACCTACATCATTCTCCTTCCTGAATAACTCCTCATGCGTGAATGTAGATGCAAAATACTCGTTTAGATTGTTAGCCACCTGAGCAGGATCCTCAACTGTTGAACCATCAATATCCAGTGGACCAATCTGATTCATCCCTTTCCTTCTCGAGTTCAAGTATGTAAAGAACTCTTTTCTGTTTTTCTTTGCATCCTTTGCCAAGGATTTTTCGTAGTCTGCCTTTGCCTGCCTAATCCTTTGTGACTTGGTTACAGACCAACTTATATCTATCATAGGCTTCCATGTCACCCATTAATTTATATGTATCCCATGCATTTTTCTTCTCTGCCACATGTCTCATTAGTTCATCTGACAACCAGAGTTGAAGTTGAAGAAGAGTTAGAGTTGAAGAAACACGAGAAATAAGGAAATGTTAAGTACTGAGTTGGTTTATTGGTTGAAGTTGTAAAGAAAATTGATATTGTTAAATTAAGAGAGATTACATGGAACTGTTAATATTAAGTTAGCGACTTATGGATTGCTGTTGTGAAGAGATTGATATTGGTGAATAAGAGAAATATGAGGAAGTGATTAAGATTGAATTAGTTTAGTGTTTGAAGCTGTAGAGAGAGTTGAGATTATTAAATGAGAGAAATTTTATGGAAATATAGCATATATTAACAGATTAAATGAGAAAAATTAATAGGTTAGATGTAAATGAACACCAGTTATGTATTGTAAATAAATTTGTATGATAAATGACTTTTGTAGGGTGTATGATAAATGACTTTTTCTTCGGCAGCTACTGCCGAAGAAATTCGAAATTCGCTGAGGAGCTGGTTGCAATTCTTGCAACCAGCTCCTCAGCATTGCCAACAGGGTTGTCATAAACTAGCGATTTCATAAGACCCCAGAAATAAAAATCAAGACATGATAGGTTGGGTGACCGAGCAGGCCAACGCACGGGACCACCACGTCCGATCCACTGTTGACCAAATGTGACATCCAGGTAGTTACGAACATCTCCGCTATAATGGGCAGGGGCTCCATCGTGTTGGAACCACATTGTCTGTTGCGTCGATGCAGAAATCTGTTCATCTCTCAAAAGTTGTGGCAATACTTGCTGCAGAAAGATCAAGTAGATAGGTCCGGTTAGACGACACGGTAACAGGTAAGGTCCGATGAGGTGATCTCCCATAATACCGGCCCATACATTGACCGAAAATCGAATCTGTGCTGCACGACGTCGTATTGCATGCGGGTTCTCGACCGCCCAGATATGGTCGTTATGCGTGTTGAAAATTCCTTCCCTTGTGAAGGATGCCTCATCGGAAAACAACACTTCAGCAGGAAAAAGGGGATTTGTAGCACATTTTCCAAGGTACCACTGTGCGAAAGCAATACGAGGTTGAAGAAACTTCGAACATTTACTTTAATCCGTGTACCTTTTGCTTCTTTTCATGTATTATTAAAACGATTTCTCACTTACGGTCTCTTTTCTTTTTATGGTGCTTCTGTGTACAACACCGCTTCAGGAAAGCATTTCCGACCCCACATTGCTATATGATTTCGAGTTGTCAGGATGTACCCTACCCCTCTCAGAAGTTCTGAAACATTTAACTGAAACACCCTGTATATATATGCGATATATAATATATATACTTGTGGGGGGAGGGAATATCCCTCAGCTCCTGGAAATTACCATTTTTTAACGCAGTCAGGTAGCTTGCGGGGCTTAGTGCTTGAGGGGGAGTTGCTGTACGAAAATCATAACAATGGCCACTGACAGCAATACTAAGGTAGAGGGAAATAAAAATTAATAAATAAATAAATACACCCCCCACAAGTTAGATTTGGTTTTCTCACCAAGCTTAACTGTCAGTCCCTTTCTTTCGTTAATATGGATATAGTGCCATAAAAAGCCAAAAAGGAAATATTTTTTATTTTTTATAAAAAGGAAATAAGATGTTTTGAAGATGAGGGAATAAGGGCGGGGGGGTTTAAAGTGCAACTCGTCTACTACTATCTCAGTACAAAATGCCAAACAGCACAGAATCAAAAAGGACGTTTTCTGCCGATAATTAAATAATATGTACCAAAATTAGATCAGTTTAAGAGCTCACTTTATTCGGATAGGTAGTGTGGATGCTTATTTTTTTTGTTTTAAGAATAACTGTATGTTTAATAATTTTTGCTAGAATATTTATTAAACATACAGTTATTCTAAAATGATCAATAGGGCGTTATGTTGGCCCACAGGGTGTACAATAATTTATTGTAATAAAAGTTTGATTTAAAATGTGAATTCAAGTAATTGCTTATTTTTTCCTTACTTTATTGCACCTAACTGTCATCAAAATTCATTGCAAAAAATATATTTTTTTGGAATACCGGTATCCCGATTTCATAAATTAAAAATACCGAAATACAGGTATTAAGATTTTGACCGGTATTGTGAGTCAATTTAGTCAATTAAGTTAATTCTAATTTAAGTTAATTCTCTGTTAACTTAATTCTCTTTCTCTAGATCCAATTCATCATGGCCTTAGAACCAGACAACAGTCTTAATTTCCTGGATGTGATGGATTGAAAAGCTCATGATATCACATTATAGTATCTCCTGCCACACGACGCTGAATGTTTGTCTGTTACCCATACCCCCACCAGGGCATTTTCAAGCACCTTGCCATGATACTGGAATTACCATATTAAATGCATAAAACTCTATGGCAGGAAATTGCAATCTCTCATTGCTAACAAAAAAAGCCACATTTTTTGTTGTTGTTACTTGGTTTTTAGGAGCATTAGCAACTAAGGCCATATTGCTCCAGGGATATACGGTGGTCATTCCCTGACCTTTCCGCATCCTCCGTATTTGGTGATCACGGGCTTGAACCCCAGTCTAACCAAGAAGCGTGTGCTACACACTGCTGCTCCTGCCCACCTGGCTACGGAGGCACCGCCACATTCTTTTTACACAGGGCAAGACTACATAAAGTAAATTTGTTTACCACATAAAGTGCCTGGATTGTAGAATGAGTTATGATGGTTAATCAGGAAGGAGATTGGAAGAAATTTGAAAATGGGAGGCTATCAGCACTGCCATTTTGCTTGCTCCACCAATGCTAGACATTACTGGAATGAAGAATAACATGACATGCTTGACCCCTGCAACAGCACTGAGATTATTGACCACTTTCACATTCAAAATTTCCATTTTTGCTTTTGGCTCCAGGCACTCCATATTTCAATGACAGCATCCAATTTTAACCACAATAAAGGTACGGACATCCACCCTGTAACAAGCACTGGCATGCTCAGAATACTGTTGGTGATCACGATACTGTTGGAGGCAATAAATGAGATTGCTAATGAATCTCATTTATTGCCTCCAAATCCAATTAGGACAGATTTAATTAGTTATTCACCTAATCATTACTTACTTTTTTTGAGCATCATGGTTCCCCCCATCATGTGACAAACCTGCTATTTATATTGTAGCAAGCGATGCACTATTTAGTTGACAAAGCAGTGCCCTGCCTTGAAAGCTATTCAGTTTGTTTTGTGATTCAAATTTATTTTATTAATTTTAACCTGTACATATTTTAATTGTTTTTAGTATTTTCAGCTTATTTTTATATATTTATTTAATCAAGTTTAGTCAGTAGTCTTGAGCAATCTTATTGTTGACATTATTCCTGACACAATGCCTGTTTTCTAATATAAAGGCTTAATACAATTTCTGGATCTAATTAAGAAAATAAATTTAATTCAAAAATGTTCATACAATAATCTATTCCTCTTTGTGAGAAGTATCACAAAGCTTGAAATAATCATAGTTAAATGGTTAGAATGGTGTACAGTAACACATGCATTTGAGTTGACTGTGGTTCAAGTTCATCAATGAATGCAGTCATCACTCAAACACAGTGATCACTATTCATTTTCAAAATGATTACTTCTAAACCAATCTGGCCCATGTGGTCATGCTGACTTCACAGGTCAGGAGTTAAAGAGAACATTTTTATATAATGAAGTAATATTAATCCAAGTAAAACCATAATGATTCAAGTTAAAAATAATTAATATAACAATGAAGCAATAATGTTAAAATCTCTCCTCAAAGATTTATTACAGTAAATCAAAAAAAAAAAAAATTTTTAACTGAATAAATTGCTGCTAAAAACAAAATAAATTTTTAATTTTACCCTATCACCTTTCTCTCCAGTTAGGCCAGGTAATCCAGGAAGTCCTCCATCACCCTATTATGTAAAAAAAAAAATAATAATAATTACAAAGCGGAATGCATAACATTAATATGACATGTACACATAAATATAATAGTGTATATGTTTTTTCTTTGTTTTTATACTAGCATTGCTGCCAAACTGTGACTTTCGGAAATCAGATTTAATAATC
This sequence comes from Mastigoproctus giganteus, assembly GCF_048544385.1. Classification (NCBI taxonomy): domain Eukaryota; kingdom Metazoa; phylum Arthropoda; class Arachnida; order Uropygi; family Thelyphonidae; genus Mastigoproctus; species Mastigoproctus giganteus. The sequence goes on from NC_143580.1 coordinate 4,348,410, forward strand.
TGAATACCTGAAGTGAATGCACCTCACTTGTGTTAAAGTTTCAGAAGCTCAGACAACACACATAATGAGACATAAATTCAAACCAAAAAGGACTGCTGCAGATGTGCAAAAACTTGCTTTCTAGCAGATAATGATTGTTTGTTGGAACAAACTTCAATCTGGTGTTGTGGAAGTGGGAATTTAAGGAAGAATTAGACAAATTATTAGAGGAGATGGACAAATGAAAGATGAGGTGAATGAGTAGTATTTTTTTTTTTTTTTTTTTATTTCACTACTGATTTTTTTTGGCTCATGCTGTATAAGCTTACTTCCTTACACCACTTGCCACTAAATACTATCACTAATAAATTTATTGTTAATAGAGTCAAAAAGTAGAATCAATAAATAGAATACAATAATTTTGCAAGTAAAGTGCATTCAGTTTGCCTATTAACATAAAAGGGAACCGTTCACAACATATAGACACGATAGGAGGGAGTATATGATGAGAGCCTTGTCGATCAATTCGGCCCTGGAAAGATTGTGCAAGGCTCAAGGGGTAGAATGTTTTTCAGCCTGGTCTGTACTTGTTAACAGGAGAGAATGCTTCTACAGGGATGGGATACACTTAAATAGAAAGGGTGCAAGAATATTTGCTAATGCTATCGAGGCAGTATTAAGTGGGTCAGAAAACAGTTAGATTGGGGGGATACAAGGACTAATAGATTAACAGTAGCCACTGGCAGAGGTGAAAGTGATTCTTGCACTGCTTCTATTGGAATGAGCAGCAGCCTGGAAAACAAGGTGCAGGGGATTCAGAGACTGCTGGAAGTCATTGCACTACAATTAAACACATGGGTTGTGTTAGGGTAGCTAAGAATAGGAACAGGTGCATGTATACTTGCGTGTACACCAATGCTAGGAGTTTGGTAAATAAATTTGATGAATTTGAGGTATTGCTCAAAGCATCAAAGGCAGATATTGTTGGGATATCAGATACATGGTGTCACACAGATATAAGGAATGCAGAACTGGAATTTGGGGAGTACAAGGTCTACAGAAAGGACAGACTGGATAGGAAGGGAGGAGGGGTTATGCTATTAGTTAAGAAACACATAAAATCCAAGGAAGTGAAGCCAGTGGACATCGCTGGACAGTGCAGTGTCGAGTCAGTTTGGTGTGACATAAGCGTTGGGAGATCAAAATTGAGAGTAGGAGTGTGCTATAGGCCTAATGACTCTGATGAGTATAATAAGAAACTGTACAGGGAAATAGAGTGGACCAGTAAATCAGAGAGTCTTATAATGGGGGGATTTTAATTTCCCAGATATGGACCAGAATTTGTGGGTTGGTCACTGACGGACTAGCAAGGCTTTTGTGGATTTATTGGATGATTGTTTTCTACATCAGCATGTTCAGGAGGCAACTAGAAGGAAGAATACTCTTGATTTGATTATCAGCAGTGATTCTTCATGCATTAAGAATCTGCAGATAAATGAACCACTACGTGGCAGTGATCACAGTGTGCTGAAGTGGGATTTACTCAAAGAGGTAACTACCATTAGGGGTAAAGGGAAGGGTTATTGCTTTCGTAAAGGCGACTACGATGGACTGAGACAGTATTTAAATTCTATACAGTGGGACCAACTGATGATGTTACCAACAGCAAATGCAAAATTGGAAGCATTCAAAGAACTTATCTTGGAAGCTACTAGGCTATACATACCAACTAAGAAATATTGTTTAAGGTTTAGGCCTAAATGGATGTCAGATGAACTGATGAGGCATATGGCAGAGAAGAAACATGCATGGGATACATACAAATTAACACATGACACAGAAGCCTATGATAGATACAAGTTGATCTGTAACCAAGTTACAAAGGAGGTTAGGCAGGCGAAGGCAGATTACGAGAAATCTTTGGCAAGGTTTAGACCTAAATGGATGTCAGATGAACTAATGAGACATATGGCAGAGAAGAAAAATGCATGGGATACATATAAATTAATACGTCACACAGAAGCCTATGATAGATATAAGAGGCACCTGTGTAGCCAGGTGGGCAGGAGTGGCAGTGCATAGTGCAAGCTTCTTGATTAGACCGGGGTTTGAGCCCGTGACCACCAAATACGGAGGATGCGGAATGGTCAGGGAATGACCACCGCATATCCTCGGAGCAATATGGCCTTAGTTGCTAATGCTCCAAAAAACCAAATAACAATAACAATAACGATAGATATAAGTTGATCTGTAACCAAGTTACAAAGGAGGTTAGGCAGGTGAAGGCAGGTTATAAGAAATCTTTCGTAAGGGATGCAAAGTAAAACAGCAAAGAGTTCTTTAATTATGTAAACTCTAGAAGGAAGGGGATGAATCAGATTGGTCCACTTGATATCGATGGTTCAACTGTTGATGATCTTGCTGATGAAGATCAACTAAATGAATATTTTGTATCGACATTCACACGTGAGGAGCTATTCAGCGAGGAGAATGCCAGAGGTGTATTCAACTCTGGCAGTAAGCTAGATAATCTTGTAATAACTGAGAGTAAAGTGGAGGAGAAATTGTTGAAGATAAACACAAGAAAGGCACCTGGGGTGGATGGGATCTATCCAATTATATTAAAGGAGGCAGCAAAGGAAGTAAGCAAACCCTTAGCCATAATTATGAGAGCTTCTTTGGACTCAGGGGAGGTACCCATACACTGGAGATATGCAAGTGTGACCCCAATTCACAAAGGAGGATCAAAGGCTGACACAAGTAATTATAGACCTGTGAGTTTAACTTCTGTTCCAGGAAAATTAATGGAGGCACAGGTTAAAGAAACACTGCAGGATCATCTAGAAAAGGCTTCAGTTATAGCTCGGATACAGTATGGTTTTGTTAAGGGGAAGTCTTGCCTGAATAATTTGATTGGATACTATGATGCAGTCACAAAAGAACTGGATGCAAGCATGATATTATATACTTGGATCTTAGAAAGGCTTTTGATACTGTTGCAAATATCATAGTGTGTGCTGATGTCAACTGCCGGTCAGCCTTATGGCATAGCCGTACAGAAGACAGAGCAGGCACACACAACGGCCAGATACTTTCAGACTATATAGCCACCTCACCCTTTCAAGTGCTAAACCAACCAAATAACCTCCCAACTTTTAGCAGTACCATGTGGGAGAGTGACATTGATATCACTCTTGCCACCAATTCAATAGCTTATTAAATCACAGACTGGTGTGTCCAGCCAGCCTGGACCACATCAGATCACAGAGCCATTTCCTTCAAACTAAACAGGCAATTACAAACAACCCAACACTCTCTGTTGGATATCAAAAGGTATAACCTTAAAAAGGCAAACTGGCAGATTGTTGCAGAACATACAGCAGCTGAGCTGTAAAAACAGGAAAATGAGTGGTCTAGATCAGGCAACTGTAGCCCGGACGAGCAAGCACTGACTATGACAAACATTTTAACAAAAACAGCAACCCTGTCTATCCCACGGAAAAAACCGAGGAAGCAGACAGTTCCCTGGTGGTGCCCCGAACTGACTATACTCAGAAGTAGGGTACATCAGGCACGGAGACATTTTCAAAGAGCCAGAACATCTTGGTCACAAAATGAGGTGGATGCACTGCGAGATTCTTATAAAACTCACAGGAATCAGTATACAGCCCTCATAAGAGATAAGAAAAAGGAATGCTGGAAGCACTTGGTGGGAACTACTGGAAACAATAACCCTTGGGGAGTTGTCTACAGAATAGTGACTAATAAGCTGCCAAGAGGAGATGTCTTAGAAACTACTGTCAAACCAGATGGAACCCCAACCCTGTGTTGGGTGGATTCTGTAAATAACATCCTAGACAGTATCATTCAGACTGAAACTGGAAATCATTCCCCCCACCCAGCTCGACATTATAAAAGAAAACACTGAATATGACAATGTCAATATTGAACCTCAGTTCACTATACAAGACTTAGAAATAGCACTATCTAAAACCAAAAACAATAAATGCCCAGGTTTTGACCTCTTAGAGGTTGAGATTATCAAAAAATTAGCAGAAATAGCACCAGATAAATTAATAGCACTATATAATAACTGTATGACAGAAGGTATATTCCCAAAAATATGGAAACAAGTTGTGTTAAGGTTAATCCTGAAAAACCCTGAAAAACTCCCTACTGATCCAAAATCATATAGACCAATAGCCCTACTCCCTGAAGTGGAGGAGAAATCTCTGAAGTGGAGGAGAAATTGTTGAAGATAAACACAAGAAAGGCACCTGGGGTGGATGGGATCTATCCAATTATATTAAAGGAGGCAGCAAAGGAAGTAAGCAAACCCTCAGCCATAATTATGAGAGCTTCCTTGGACTCAGAGGAGGTACCCATAGACTGGAGATGTGCGAATGTGACCCCAATTCACAAAGGAGGATCAAAGGCTGACACAAGCAATTATAGACCTGTGAGTTTGACTTCTGTTCCGGGAAAATTAGTGGAGGCACTGGTTGGAGAGGCACTGCAGGATCATTTAGACAAGACTTCAGTTGTGGCTCGGACACAGCATGGTTTTGTTGGGGGGGGGGGGGGGTCTTGCCTGACCGGTTTGGTTGGATACTGTGATGCGGTCGCAGGGGAGCTGGATGCAAGGAATAGCTTTGATGTTATGTGCTTGGATCTTGGAAAGGCTTTTGATGCTGTTGCACATGGAGGACTGCTGCACAGATTGGAGCAGTGTAGCATTGAAGGCAGGTTGCTGCTGTGGGTGGGGGGTGGCTGAGGGGGGAGGGCGGAGAGTGGTAGTCGGTGGACACTGCTCGTCGTGGACTAATGTTGTTGGTGGAGTCCCTCAGGGCTCAGTGTTGGGTCCATTGTTGTTTTCTGTATTCATAAATAATGTTGGTGATGGTATATCAGGCTTAATGTCGGGGTTTGCAGACGATACAAAGGTGGGCAGGGTTGTCAAGGACACTACTGACACTATGCTGCTGCAACAGGATCTGGAAAGGTTGGGCAGATGGGCTGAGGGGTGGCAGGTGGAGTTTAACATTGACAAATGTAAAGTGCTGCACATGGGAAGCAGCGGCCCCGGAGCAACGTATCAACTCTGTGGTATTGCACTGACAGTGGTGGAGAGTGAAAGGGACCTGGGGGTGGTTGTGCAGGCAG